>NC_133398.1:314537-621574 GCF_047511655.1 Castor canadensis | reverse complement strand
TGCTCTCTAGGTCACTGTGCTGGGATATGAGTCTGTGCAGCCTCCCTCATACACTAGTTGCCCCCTACAAACCTCAGCCCAGGGGCCCAAGGTCCCAGATGCTCTTTCAGGGGGATCCAGGGCTCCCAGGAACGCAGTGGGATGGGTGGGTGTCTCCAAGCCAAGGAGTGATTCTACTGGTTAGTAGATGGTTAGTAGAATCATTCTGGAGGGGGATTTGGTTGAGAGTAGTAGAAGGTGTGCTACAAGTGGAGCCCTAACTTCTTGGGTCCCCTTGCCCTGGCCACCAGTCTGCCACAGAGCCCTGGACTAGGGAGACAAGCCGTGCAGAGCTGCCTTGGAGCCTGCTGCAAAGGTGGAGAGTCCCGACCCTGAAATCTTTCCCAGAGCTGGGGGGGTCTCACCCCTGCCACCCTGGCCCCTTCCTGGCCTTGGGTTCTGGAGATGAAGCCTGGTGGAGTCCAGTCAGCAACAGCATCTGGACAGTAAACAGAGTTCTGCCATTTGCTCTTTCCAGAAGCATCACAAGCACCACCACACTTGCATAGTGGCTGTCAGGGAGCAGTCGGGGAGGTACTTTGTGCAGATCTCTGCAGGGCAGGCTCTTGACCGGGTTCGAGAGATGAAAGCTGGATAAGGGAGGGAAGGAGCCAGGCCCCTGCGCCAGACTGTGTAGGTGGCTTCTTGGCCCTCTGGCCCCACGGATGCTCACCATAGCTTTTGGTGCCCCCAAGAATTCTGAGCCCCTCCCACAAGTGGGCTCTCTGTGATGGATGCTTTAGAGGAAGGCACTGAGGGCCCGGGCAGCCTTAGTGCTGCCACCTTGTGGCCTTGTTCAACTCTGCATCGGAGTCCCCTAGGCAGGCATCCTAGCACAGGAATGGCCGTGCTGTGGTAACAACAAAATCCTAAAACTGGGACTCAACAGAGGGACAATTCCTGAGGTTGGTGGGGAGGAGGGCCTCCAAGAGGATGGTGGTATCTTAACAGTCTTGACTCCTCCCGTCTCCTGGGGAGCTCTACCTGGCCCAGAGCCAGTGTTCCTAGAGGGGCTTGCCTGCTGGATCCCTGAGCAGGTCCTGTATATCTTCCTAGGGTCTCAAGATCATTGTCCCCCATCCAACTCACCTTGACTGTGGAATGAAAACCTGGGAGGCCACCCACCCAAATCTGTCTGATGCAGGGAGAGTGTTGGAGGACTCAGAAGCTCTGGCTTGGCTGAGGTCAGCACACAGATTCTGCCCAGGTAGCCCCCAGGACTCCTCCCTCCTTTGGGGACTCCAGGAGCTGGGTTGCGGTGTTGTGATGGAAACCTTTTCCCCTTGGGCTGTGCAGGGTAAGATGGCCAGCTCTGGGAGCCCAGGGCCTCGCCTGCTGGGTGGCTGGAGAAGGAGCCCTATTTCTCAGAGCCCACACTGTGGAGGGTCCCACTGTGTCCTCCAGGCCTTTGTGCTGATGCTTTGAGGGTGGTGTGTGGCCGGCCCTTGCGGGTGGGGGGGGGTCTTCACTACTTCCCAGGACGCCCCCCTCCCCAGGACTTTCTCCTGCAAGACGTTCACAGCGCCCATCTTGTATCCTCTGGCCAGCCAAGCATGGCACATATTCTCTTACTGGTCACCACCACCCATGGAGCGTCTCCTTAGATTTAAAACTGCAAACCAATGTGGAATTGTTCCTTTTTATTTATTCCTGGAATATGACATGGAGGCTAATTCCTGTGCTTAAGAGATGTGCACTCAGCACTGTGGGCAGGTTGTATCACGTTGTGAATAAATTGTGTGGCTCAAATCTGACAACTTCCTGTCTTGGTTTGGTTTTTTTGTCAATAATTGAGGGAGGAAGGCTCTCCTAGCAGCTTCACCAGTTTCTGAGTTTCCATGTAATAGGCTATACTAATTAGGTTTTTTATTTTATTTTAAACGTGTTTAATTTTTTTCGGTACTAGGGTTTGAACTCAGGGCCTCTTGCTTGGTAGACAGGCATTCTGCCACCTGAGCCCACATTAATTAGATTATTTTATTTTTTTATTTTTGGTGTTACTGGGATTTGAATTCAGAGCCTGATGCTTGCGAGGAAGGTACTCTTACCACTTGAACCATTCCACTGGCCCAGGGCTGTCTATGAACTGCAGTTCTCCTGATTTCTGCCTCCTAAGTAGCAAGGATTTAGGGTTTTTTTTTTTTTTTTCTCAATATTTTAGAAATGTTGAAGAGAGACACGGAACCAGCATGGCAAGGTGATGGAAGGCCAAGGGCCGTGCGAATTTCATAGCTCCGGTTATCCAGAAAATTCAAGAATAGCTAGAAAAGTATTGTCTTTTTTTTTTTTTTTTGAGATAGGATCTAGTTAGATGATTCAGGCTGGCCTTGAACTCATGTCCTCCTGCCTCAGCCTCGAAGTGCTGGAATTACAGGCATGCACCTCTACACATGACTTGAAGAGTATCTTTTTTGATTGTCTTAGACAGTGAAGGCAGACTGCCCAGGCAAGGTATGTGACTGTGTGTTGGGTAATCAGGTCACCCCAAAATGTGATAGCTGTTTTCCCTCATGTGAGTGAACAGTAAATGTGCAATGTCCCTGAGTTATTCTTTGACATCTTCACGTGTTGTGATTTAGAAACCCTTTGGACCTTTTTTTTTTTTTTTGCATGAGGGTTTGAATTCGGGATCTACACCTTGAGCCCCTCTACCAGCCCTTTTTTGTGATGAGGCTTTTCAAGATGGAGTCTTGCAAACCATTTACCTGGGCTGGTTTTGAATCTTGATCTCTGCTTGCTGAGTAGCTAGGATTACGGGTATGAGCTACTGGTGCCTGACTAATAATGGATAAAAAAAAAAAAAAAAGTATTTTGTCTCATAGCAACACAGTAAACCTGCCATATTTGTGGACTTACTACACTTGGTTTTGACTCAGTGTGGCCAGAATCAAAAAAAATTTCAAAAACAAGAATTACAAATTCCTGCACACACATCATACAGTGTACAGAAGCCCTCAGCTGGTCCAAGTTAGTGTCAGCTGTTTTTAAATCATTGTGTGATCTGCTGAGTGTTTTCCTGCCCTTAATTTTAAAAGGAAGGTAAAAGTTAATGTGAGTAATTGAAGTGACTAAATAAAAATTCTGGATTTGTCCAAAGGTGGCATGTCTTCATTGGAAGTGAAATCAACCACGCATCCTCAGGACACCTCTGAACTGTGTGTGTCCCGAGCAGGCGTGGCTTTTCCTCAGTGATCTGCTTCAGTTTGTTTCTCATTTGTTTAGCTTTCTTGTACACTTATTTAAAAAAAAAAAGAACAGCTTTATATTTGGGAGGCTGAGATTGGGGGAATCAAGGTTCGAGGCCAGCCTGGGCAAATAGTTTGAGAGAGCCCATCTCCAAGATAACCAGTGCAAAATGGACTGAAGGTGTGGCTCAAGCAGTTGAGCACCTGCTTTGTAAGTGAGAAGCCCTGAGTTCAAATTCCAGTTCCCCACACCAAAAAAAAAAAAAATAGCTTTATTGAGTCATCATTTGCACACCATACAATTTGCTTTTTTTTTCAGTACTGGGGTTTGAACTCAGGGCCTACACCTTGAGCCATTCCACCAGCCCCCTTTTTTGTGATAGGTTTTTTCGAGATAGGGCCACTCGTGCCCAGTCCAGTTTGTTCATTTTGAGTGAACAGTTTGATGACCTTTAGTGAATACACAGAGCTGTGAATCATCACACAATCCAGGCTTGAATGTTTTCATCACCAGGAAACCACCATGTCTAGTCCACCACGCTCAGTCCACCATGCCCAGTCTTGGTGTGTCCCTGTTCTTGGCCCTGCTTCAGATACCCCTCATCCTCTTTCTGTTGCTATAGGTTTACCTTTTCAGCACATTTCATTCACAACTAATTATGGATTTTATAAAGAGAGGGGTTGAAGCTTTAGACACAAAGGGTCCATGTTTAAGGAGGAAATGTCAATGACCCTGATCTTACTACAAGTCCTATGGAATTATCACAGGAGAAGGGGTACAACAGGACACTGGGTAAGTTATGATGTATCAATTAAAAATGAATTGGAAACACCATCTCATAAAAGTGGACTCTGTAGCTTTGTGTCAGACTTCTTTCACTGAGCCTGCAGGAGGTGTGCCATGCTGTAGGACGTTCAGTAGTTCTTGCCTTCCTGTTGCTAAATAGTATTGCATCAAATGCATCCGTTCTTCATTTACTACTTAATGGACATTGGGATCATGCCCGCTTTTTAGCTATTAGGAAATGATGGTGCAAGGATTGTCTGCCACCCATTTCTTTGTTTGGACATATGTTTTCATTTCTCTTGAATAACATCAAGGAATGGAATTGATGGGCCATAGAAAAAAACCCATGTAATTTTTTAAATAAAAGTGCCAGACTGCTTTCCAGAGTGGCTGTACCATTTTGCATTTCCCTCAGGATGTTTGGGTTCCTGTTTCCTTACTAGTCCTTGACAGTCTTTTATTATAGTCGCCCTACTGGGTGGCTTCAATTTGCATTTCCCTAATAAGTTTCTTTTTTTTTTTCTCTTTTTTAATTTTATTTTTTTAATGGTGTCATTTGAAATGCAAAAGTGTGGGCTGGAGATTCAGCTCAGTGGGAGAGCAGTTACCTAGCATGCTCGAGGCCCCAGATCCTGTGGGTCATATGCCTTTATGTAAAGTCACGATTGAGCTGGAGGAGTGGCTCAAGTGATAGAGCACCTGCCTAGCCAGCACAAGGCCCTGAGTTCAAACCCCAGTACTGCCAATCAATCAATCAAGTCACACAATATGGGGGTGGAGAAAAGAAGATTAAAAACTCCCTAAGTTTGGGCTTTTCATTTTGTTTTGTTGGTACTGGGAATTGAACACAGGGCTATAATTAAAAATAAACATACCTCTTAATTTATGAAAAATAATTTTTTTGTAGTTCTAGGGATGGAATCTTGGGCCTCACACATTGCAAGACAAGTGCTCTGCCACTGAGCTACAACACCCTCAGTCCCCAGTTTTTAATTTTAGAAAGTCAGTAGTAGTATATCTAGGAACACTGCCCAATCGGGTCATAAAGATTTCCCTTAGCTTTATTCTAAGGGATTTTACCATTTTGGCTCTTACACGTAGCCAGCGGGAACTCTGAGCTAGGTTTTCTGTGAAGTGAGGTGAGCCTAAGCCTAAGCTGGTTCCAGGCTTCTCAGCACTGTGCATGGAAAATCCTTTCTCCACCGAATCACCTGGACACCAGACTCTGTCGGTACCCGTGTCAGTGGAGATGTGTGCACACAACAGGTTCACTGTCAGGACTTGGGTTGCGTGAGTGTAGGAGCTGGAGAGGCAAGTCCAGAAATCTGTGACCCCACATCAGAGAGGCAGGCCAGGGTGTAACTCAGTCGTGGAGCACTTCCTAGCACCAGTGAGCCTCTGGGTTTGATCCAGAGCATCAAAAAACAAAAACAACAAGGGCAGGAGGTGGGGCTCACCCACACAAGCTACCTGGGGGTGAAATTTCATCTCTCGGAAGCTGTGCTGTGCTTGTAGGCCTGTCAAAGGATGTAATCGGGCCCATCCAGGTCCTGTGGGCCAATTTCCTTTAGTTAAAAGTCACATCACTATGGACTTTAATCTTGCCTGCTAAATGCCTTCACAAGGATGCCTGGAGCCACAGGGACACACAGGCCTATCTGTCAGAGATGAGCCTCCAAGGGTTCTGGGTTTCTTTCTGGACTCTGGTGCACAGTCTGTGACTCTATGCAAATCCCACGCTCAGTTCATCACTGTCCTTTTGCAGTTAGTTTCAAAACCCAACAGTGAGTCCTTCAGTTTTGTCCTCAGTTTTCAGAATGGGTTTTGGCCACTCTGGAGCTCTTCTGATTCCTTACTTTTCTAAATAAGTTTTAAGATCAGCCTGTCCATTTCTGGAACAAAACAAAGACATTCAGAGTTTCACAGAAATTACATTAACTCTAAGATCAGTTTGGGGAGAATTGCCCTATTAGCAATATTAAAGTTTTCAATCATGCATATAGAATTTCTCTTCCATTGTTTACAGCTTTAATATTTGTTTTATATTTTGCAGGCTACGGTTTTTGCTTTGTGTGTGTGTGTGTGTGTGTGTCTGGGGTTTAAACTCAGGGCTTTCTACGTGCAAGAGCAGGCACTCTACCACTTGAGCCAAACCCAGGCCATTTTGCTCTGGTTATTTTGGTGATGGGGTCTTGAGAACTATTTGTTTGGGCTGGCCTCAAACCTTGATCCTCTGACCTCAACCTCCCAAGGAGCTAGGATTGCAGGCATGAGCCACTGGTGCCCAGCTTGCATTTGTTCTGTTCAATGTGCTCCTGAGTACTGATGTCATAACCCATGGAACTGCTTTGTTAATTTCACTGTCAGGTGTTTGTTGCAGGTCTTTAGAAATAAAATTGAATTTTATGTATTTATCTTGTATCGGAAGGCCTTGTTGAATCCATTTATTATTCCTGGTAGTTTTTGTGTGAACTTTTTGTATGTGGGACCACATTTCTGGGGATGTAGATGCATTCACTCCTTCCTTTCCAGCGCCTACACCTTTTATTTGTTTTTCCTGATTGCACTGGCGGGAACTGCCAGCAGGGTGTGGCCTGTACTGGTCTCCTGCCTCTGGGGGCAGAGCACTGAGTCTCACCACCTACTGGGATGCTGGCTGCAGGGGTTTCTGCAGGTGCTTTTTATTAATTTAGGAACATTGCCTTCTATTCTGTGTGTGCTGACAGTTTCTGTTTTCAGTACTGGGTTTTGGGATTTTTTTTTTTTTTTCAGTACTTCTGATCTCTGCCTCCTGAGTAACTAGGATGGATTATAGGCACAAGCCACTGGCACCAGGAAAAATTGTTTTTGTTTTAATCATGAATGAGTGCTGGGTTTTGCCAAGTGTTTTCTACTCTGTTTATTGAAAGAATCATGTATTTCTGTCCATCAGTTTATTAGTATGATGTATTACATCAGTTTATTTTCAAATGTTAAATCAATCTTGCATTTGAGGGATAAATCACACTCTCTCCTGAGTAGTCTTTTTTTTTTTTTTTTTTTTTTACAGTCTTGCTGTGTAGCCTAGGCTGACCCCAAACTCAAGATGCCTCAGCCTCCCTGGTGCACCACCACACCCAGTAAAGACAGTTAATATACTGTTGTGGATTTTTGCATCCAACTTTATGAAGGATATTTGTATGAAGTTTTGTTTTCTTGTTATATCTTTGGTTATCAGGATAATTGCACTAGCATTTTATAAACGCCATAACGAATGACCACAAACCTATGGTAAAACTACACAGATTTAATATCTTACAGCTCTGTAGGTCAGAAGATCAAATTGGGTCAAGGTAGGCTCAAGTCAAGTCTCAGCAGGGCTGCCTTTGTTTCTGAAGCTCAGAGTGCACTTCCTCTTTTTCCAGCTTGTAGAAGCTGCTTGAGCTCGAGGTAGCTGATTTCCTGTCTCCATGTTCAAGGCCAAAGATGCTACACGTTTCTGACCTTTCCGACCACGCCAAGAGAAGTTCTCTGCTAAAAAAAAAAAAAAATCTAAATAAAAAGGTCTATTTTAAAAAGGTGAGGTAGCTCACATCTGTAATCCCAGCTACTCAGGAGGCAGAGATCAGAAGGATCGTGGTTCGAAGCCAGCCCAGGGCAAACAGTTCGGGAGACCCTGTCTTGAAAAAAACCATCACAAAAAAAGGGCTGGCAGAGTGGCTCAAGTAGCAGAGCACCTGCCTAGCAAGCATGAGAACCTGAGTTCAAACTCCAGTGCTGTAGATAAATAAATAAAAATTGTCACTGAACCTGAACACTAAAAACATTGTCAAAAGTATTTAGTAAGTGGAAAGAGATACTGTTGTCACAGAACAAAAGAATTACCTTCTTCCATGTCAATAATCCCTAAAGTGATGGACAGAGTCAGTGCAGTTTCTGTCAGACTACCAAGTCTTTTCTGCAAATATGGAAAAGACAGGATTTGTCTACCTGTCAACCTACCACGAGTCCTACAGTTGCTCATGCCTCTAAAAGTCTGGGATCTGACACCCTATTGTAGATGAAATGTTAAGCAGAAATTGAAACACAATTCTTCTCCCAAAAAGTTATTATTAAAACTTTACATCAGTAAAACTAGACAACTTTGATGCAAGGGTCAAATTCCTAGAAAACTCAGGACAAATACAAATGAACAAAATGGCCTCAGGGGCTTGGCAGACGTAACTGAAAGTATGGGCTTTGAGATGGCAGGGCACCCTGGCTGCCAGGATGGGTCGGTGAAGAGTGTGTCATGAACCCTCACGGCAGAGAACTTTTCTTTCTCTCTCTTTTGTTTTTTAAGGAAAGGCATGCTGATTTTCTCTTCTTTCTTTTTTTTTTGCAGTGCTGAGGTTTGAACTCAGGGCCTACACCTTGAGCCACTCCACCAGCCCTTTTTTTTGTGCTGGGCTTTTGTGAGGTAGGGAAATTATACCACAGTAAAGTTGATTTTTTTTTTCTAGGAATATGAATGACAAACCTAATAACTTTCTCCCAGCCTTGATTAAAATGAAAAGAAACAGCCCATAAAGGACCTGCTGGGAAGACGGGAGACGGCGTTTGGTGGACAGTGTGACCTTCAGAATCCAAGGGCCAATTACTTACTACTCTCCTCCAAGATAAGGACGGGGCTTGGGGTGAACGGGCATTGGCACGGGGAGGCAAAGGCCAGAGAGCTGTTTGCTCTCTCTTGCCACAAGGAGCAGCAGGCTCTGGAAGTATGTATTTCCTGGGCCATTAGATGAGGGGTTTTACTTCAGTTTCCTGACAGTTGCGTAAGTGTGTGAAATGTATTGTTCGGCTAATCTATAAAAGTGTTTTTTGAGGACAGTGTGGCGGGTGCTCTCAGGCTGTGACTGTGTCACCACATCAGGGCCCGCTGTGTGCACTGTTCTCCTGGATGTGAACCCCTGCCTCATTTCCTTCCTCCACGCCGCTGGACCCTGGGGCTGTGCAGCACGCACTGGTGCGGAGGATGTGTCTCAGCGCGGCGTGGGGCTTGCTTTCTTTGCTGCGTAGCAGTGTTTCCCTTCCTTCCTTCTTCCTGCTTGGATCACTGCTAAGCAGTCTTCATTTCTGGAAAGTTCTTCGGTGCAAATATGCAACTCTGGAGTCTGGGTATATTCCTTACAGGGAAGAACAAACCAGAGCGCACAGAGAGGCTGACTGTTTTGCATGTGAGGGCACAGCCAGGATGCCACCAGGAGAGGCACAAATGGCTATCCTGCCCCCAGATCTGTCACCTGTCTTTGTACACTCAATTTTTTTTTTTTTTTTTTTGGCAGTACTGGGGATTGAACTCAGGGTCTTGTGCTTGCTAGGCAGGCGCTCTACCACTTGAGCCACATGTGTCAGCAGCCTCCCTTGCAGTGAGGTTGGCCCTATAACTATGTTCTAGCCAACGGGACATGCATAAGCAGATGTGCAAGAACAAGTTCTAGGATATGTCTTGGAGAGGGCTCAGGCCTCCATTCTGCTGGCTATATGGACCAGATGACTGGATATGGGCAGCCAACCTGAGCTGTGTGAATGGAAGGCCCACTCACAAAGTCCAAGGAGCCAGGACCCTAAGGCCAGATATTAGTCCTGGACCACCTGTCCCAATTTCTCTGCAAGTGAGAAATGCTTCTACCCTAGTGCTGCCATTACTTTTGAGTTTTGTCTCATCTGTTTGGAAAGTTTATGAGATGTTTTGGGCCTGGTTCCCTTAGGGGTTCTTTTCCACAGAGTTACCAGATGGCACTGGACACCAAGTGAAGAGGCTCACAGACCTGCAGGGGTGGATTTTTTTTTTTAATGGGTGTCACCAGGTCTCCAGATTCTGTCACTGGGAAGGCAAGACTGAACAGAGTTCTTTTCTTGAATATCTGGCATGGCCTCTTCCACCAGAATGGAGTTGTGTGGTAAAATGGCAGGAGAGTCTGCAATCCAGTGCCTGTCTCCACTGGACCTCAGGATTCCTGCCCACCCAGGCCCCCTGCCAAGGCTCCTAGTTGCATGGAGGTCTTCTAGTGGCCATCTGTGGGGCTACCTTATGACCTGTCCCAAAGGTCCTGAGGGAAGTGGTCTATGTCCTGCTCCCATCTGAACTGTTGCACAGGGTAGCGTATCCACAGGGTTACAAACATCTGTCCGCTGCTGACCATCTTTGAGGCCTGAACTGGACTGTCCTCTGGTCATCCTTTCCTCTCCCATCTAGTGAAGAACACACCATGGCCAACTGTTTTGTGAGGGGGTCACAACTTCAAGCCCTGTTTGGGGTGTCCTGGGGGACTGCAGAAGCCAGGAGTCGCTATGGGTCCACATACTTGTTGCTTCCTCTGTAGTCTACCAGGCCACTCACTCCCTGCTGGACATCTGTCCATCACCAGCCTGGCATGCCTTCCCACCGTGTGCCCCACCCTCACACACCATAAACGGGCAGTGTCTCAACTTCAGCAAGACTGCTCGAGACCTGCTGAGCATTTCCTCCTCAGGTCGCCCAGGTTAGACCTGCGGCACTTCTTTCCCAGTTTTCCCCTCTGGCATCTTACTTCTTTACCCTGCCCTTCACACATGCCAACGCGAGCTCCCATTGCTGCAGCCTGAACTGGCCACTCGGAGCTGGCCTCTGTGAACCTGGCCTCTGATTATAACTCACCTTATCGATTCCCTAGCCTCGCTCTGATGCCCCTGCCCAACTCACCTGCGTGAGAAGACCCTTTCCCGCATGGGTGGCAGAGCTGGCCCCTGCTCCTCCATGTCCTAAGAGCTCCCCACCTGCCTTGTCCGCCTCCCAGCGAGGGAGGCTGGGGCCCAGGGCAGCTAGGGGCGGGCTCCAAGCCCGCGAGGGCGGTGGGCAGAGCTGGCGGAGGGATTGTGGTCCGCGGGTGGGCCAGGGCCGGGTGGACTCAGAGCGGCCCCTGGCGCTCCAGCCCGGGGCGCAGTGCGGTCCGCGGCCACAAGGCGGCACTACACCTTCCCTGGTCTCGCCCCGCCCTACCCGCTGCGGCCGCCCCGCAATGCTCAACGCAGCTGGACCCTGGGAGGATGCAGCCCATGCGCGAGACGGCAAGGTCACCAGAGGCTAGGCAGGGCCCAGCCGGGCAAGAGACATCTGGGACACAAAGAGCCAGGCTTGCGATCCCACGTCGCCATCCCGCGGGATGAGATCCAGGTCGGCTACGCCAGCTGAGTGGGGAGACGGGCAGCGAGGAGTCCGGGCGCCACGTCCTAAGTGCCCGAGGGATCCCGCACCCGGCGTCCTCTGAGTGGCCCTGCCCTGACCCATCTCGCGAGGATCTGGGTCCTCAGACGCTTTCCGGGACTTAGGACTGCCAATCGCAGTCCCCTCCCGCAGCCGTCCGCGGGGGGCGGGGGCGGAGTCGGTGTCCGGCAGCCTGCGCCTCACCTGCGTGGGGCTCCCTGCGGCCCCACGCGCAGCCGCGTCTGGTGGGTGAGGACCCGCCCTCGCCAGGAACCGCCAGTCCCAGGCCGTGACCCTGAGCAGACGACAGCTGGTCGCTGCTCCTCCGACTGCGCGGGGCAGTGGGTGCGGACGGCGGACGGCGGGCGGCCCCTGCGCCCCGCGCTGCCCTCGCGGCCTTTGCGCTCGGGGGCGCCGCGCCCCGCCCCGCCGCCCCTCCTGGCGCGCTGGCCCGAGCGGCCCGGCTGGCTTTGAATGCAAAGACCCGGCCTTTGTGCGCGCCCGCCCCACCCGGCCGTGCCCCCCACTCCCCGTCCCCGTCCCCAGCCTCCGCCGCCCCCCGCCCACCCTCATTAGCATAGCAGCTGCTCGCCGAGCGGAGACCCGCGCAGGAGAGGGCAGAGGCCTCGGGAATGAATGGGGCCGCGGCTTTGGAGCGGGCGAGAGAAGAAAGACCGACAGACGGACGCGCGGAGGGATGGTCGGAAAGACAGCCAAGCAGAAGAATGCGCCGCACGGGAGGCGGGGTGTGCGGGCGGTGGGGGAGGGCGGCCCCAGGGGACCCCCGAGCCCCAGGAGGGTCTCGCCGGAGGCCTCGGAAGGAGCAGTTGTGGAGGTTCCCAGACCTTGCACGGCCCCTCCTTTGGCCTGCGCCCTTACACTGCGGCCTCGGGCTTTGTTTACCAGCTGTGCCCAGCGCGAGGCCTCCTTTCCCGTTCTTCAAGACCCCCGGACGCCGCCTTCTCCCGGCAGGCTACGCCTGAGCACCAGTAGGCAGCTGGCCTTTCCAGGTCAGAGAGCGGCTGTCCCTCCTGTGCACACTCCCTCTGTATCTTCCCGTGCTGAGCCACAAGGCCTTTGGGGGACAGACTGCCCCAGCAGCCCCTTCCCTCTCTTCCTCTTCCTTGACTTCCAAATCCCGCCCTCCTTCCCTGGCCTGCTGTGTCCTGGCGCCAGCCTGCTGCCTTTGCTCTCCACTCTTTCTGTCTGCATTTCCATCAGTAAATCCTCCTGTGCAGCCAGGGTCAGATCAGAGAGATGGACAGTTGCATAGGAGCCACGCATCCTCCTGGAAAGGTTTGGCTATGACTGCCCAACCCTCTCCTGGGTCTTCTCAGTGCGTCCTGGCGGGTACTCTCACCTGGCTGCCTCAGGCACACCTGCAGCTCTGGGAGGCCAGGGCAGAGAAGGAGCTGGGTTACCTTTGCCTTCTTTTACACCTGGTCATGAGGGGTCGGCCCGGGGAGATGGAGGGGACATCCCAGAGACTTCATTGGCCAATACCTACCAACCTCACCAAGTGCCCATTGAGGGTTAGCAGTTTGCTGAGCACAGAGGCCCTGGAAGGACAGTCTGCACGGGCCACTGCACTTCAAGGAAATGGGCATTAGAGACACAACTGTGGCTTGGTCATGTCCAGGAAGCAGGGACTTCCTCCTGTCCACTCCACCCCACAAATAGCCTGTCTTCTCAGAGAGATGTGCTCTTGGCTACACTTGTTCATGCAGCCTCCCGGTCATTGCTCATTCTGGAAAGCACTGCCTATGGTTCCCCGCCAAGAGAAGATCATGGGCTGCGCTCTCTCAACCTGTCCTTGTCTCTGGACATCTGGAGCCTCCCAGCTGGGATTCCATCCACAGCTCTAACAACAGGGAGAAGGAAAATATTGGCTTTATTTTTATTTTGCTGTACTGGGGCTTAAATTCAGGGCCTACACCTTGAGCCACTCCACCAGCCCTATCTTTGTGAAGGGTTTTTTGAGATAGGCTGTCATGAACTATTTGCCTAGGCTGGCTTCGAACCTCCTGATCTCTGCCTCCTGAGTGGCTAGGATTATGGGCGCCACCAGTGTTGTCTGCCCAGAACAGCACCTGGGGAAAAAGACAGCAGGTCCCACCCGGACTCCACCCTTGAGCTCATCTCTTCCCCACTGTGTAGAAAGAACACTGTCTCCCCACTATATACCCTGGGGGTGAGGCAGTACAGCCTTAGTGAAATATAGAAGCAGTAACTTAGGGGACCTTTATGTCCTGGGATGGGTGGAAGAACTTCAAGGGTTCAAGTTCTTGTGGCACTCTTCTGTGCACAGCTGCCCCCAGCTGGCCCAGGGCAGGACTTCCTTATGGCCTGCCTGGGTAGAGGCTGTCAACACCCTTTCCTCTCTACAGTTCATCAGCATTGTAGTCCACTCACCTCTGAGGGAGTCTGAGGTCCAGGCTTTCATCGTGTGTCGGCAAGATGCCTGTTTAACCAACTGCAGATGTGCCTGTGGGATCCTTAAGGGTAGGAGGACCATGGTAGTAAGCAGGAGTGCAGAGCAGCAGTTGGGGAAGGGACTGGGGGATACAATTGCCCTTGGCTGCTTGGCAGGGGGTCTGAACGCATCAGGGGAAAAGCCTTCACTTGTAAGAGTCAAACTTCTTCGCCCGTTCTGCATGGTCTGTTTGCTGGCTGCTATTGCCGTGGATGGATGTCTCAGGGGCCCTCCCCACATCCCCATTCAGAGCCCCAGGAGACACTGCTCCTTATATAAACTCTCTCCTCACACATCTGGGGACACTGGGTCCCAAGCTTGCTCCCTTGGGGCTGAGGTGTCTAGTGTTTGGGGAGTGGCTGGCCCGGGGCCTGTGGAGGCTTCTACAGCAGCCAGACACCTCCAGGGACCTCTTGCATGTTAGTTCTGTGCAGCCAGCCAGGAGGGACGAGGGGCCTGGTGTCTTCAGGTCCTCAGTTCTCAGGCTGGGTGAGGAGTGGGAAGAACACCAAGCAGAGCTTTCCAAGGAACTGGGAGCAGCTGTGACACCAGCTCAGGGGCTCTCAAGGTGGCCTGAGAGCTTCCCGTGCCTGGCAAAGGGCTGGCCCCTGGGTTCTCACAAATCCTGGATTTGGCGGTTGAGCAGACAGGGTGCCCATTTACTAGGCTCTGTCTTTAGGTGAACAAGAGCCAAGCATTGTTCAGACATCACCAGTAAAGGGCATACTGTGTGGCTTGACTCTCACCTCTGAAGTGTCTGTGACTTCTGCCAAGACCAAGAACCAGCAGGCTTTTTTTTTTTTTTAATATAAAAAGATCAATGAAAAATTTATTCATAAATTTTTCATGTTGGGCTACAACTCTATATCGTACGCTCAAGAGTGTGCTGCAGACTTCATCCAGATGGAAGTGATCAAACCCGGACCCATACACAGCTTCAACATAAGCCTAGGAAGTCTTAACATTAATTAACATAATTAAAAAGGCATTTGCATGTAGAAAAAATATACAGAACTCCTTTTGGAGTAATCTGTGCTTGGTTCAATGTCTGCTAGTTTCACTGACATTATCACTATTCTTCTCACACGGTTTCATAAAAGACCGCAGAAGACAGCCGAATACGAGCAGCCGGCACAAAGGGCCTCCACCCACCTGTGTCCTCAAGTGCTCCCCATTTTTGCACGCAGGGTCAGCAGCACTTCTATGAAGGGGAAACCTCATTTAAATTTGAATAATTCAGCCTCCCTTTTATTTCCCAGGATCAAAACAACAAGGAGTGTGGGGTTGCATAGAAAATTGGAACCACAGAAACCAGGAAGGGCTCCTTTCAGGCCGGCAAGGGTCGCTCCAGCGCCTCCTCCGGCCCAGGTCCTGGGCGCAGCCCCGCCCCCGCGGCAGGATCCTCGGATCCCAATCGGGTCCTCAAGCCCGGGAGACGGAGGAAGGGCGCAGCGGCCCTTCCACTCATTCAGCGATAGCACGAGAGATTCACAGTCTTATAGGCATTTTATAAAAATATAAATATGGGTACACAACAGCCTTCACAACGCTGGATACAACGCCCTTTAAAATTGGGTTTATAACCAAGATTAAAAAAATACACCTAAAACTTGGCTTAAAATATGTTAATATTTTATATTCTGTCATAAATGTTATGACATTTAATCGTGGCAAATCCATTTGCTTTTTTAAAAACGTGTGCAACCGACTGTTAACTATACTAGAACTCACTGGGAAGGGTAGCGCCCTCACCCCACGTCCCAGCCCCGCGAGCATAGCGAGCTTTCAGGTCCCCGCGGGAACTTTGCAAAACCAGCCGGGTGGAGTGGGGCGGGGGGGGGTGGCCTCTCGCAGGAGGGGGAGGGAGGCCCTGGGGCTCCCAAAACTCACAGGGAATCGAGAGACGGGAGGGGAGGAGGGGAAGAAGGGGAAGAGGAGAGTGGGCGAAGGACGGAGTGTGTGGCGGGGGGGAGTAGCAATGGCAAAACCGTCGGGCTAGGCGGCATTTTCAGTGCAACCAAGAAATGGTAGACTCAAGTTTTTAAATTTTAAGACTAGAAAAAATGTATCTTCCCCCATAACCACGCACAATATTTTCCAAACAACAACAAAAAGAACTCAGGCGCACAAACTTCACCCACAAATATACACACACGAGATAAATAGTTTAGGACACCAGGCACGGCGAACGTCTCCCTTCTCGCGCGCGGGCGCGCAGGCTGGACGGGGCATCGTGGGAGCTGCTCCGCGGCCACCAGCGCCCGGCGCGGCCCTTCGGGTTCCCGCGGGCGGCGGCGGGTGCCTGGGTTCGCCGCATCGCCGCCGCGCGCCTTTCACCTTCGGGAGAAAGCATTTGGAGCAGAGGATCCGGTATCTCGGGATTCCGAACTTGCTGGAGGCGAGACTCAAATTTCAAAAGGGATTGGAGCTCGCGCCCCGCCCCCACCCGCGAGGCGGCGGGAGGGCTGGGGCCGTGGGAAGGCGCTGGGGCCCTGCCCGACTGCCCGGGACGGCCGCGGGGAGGCGCTGGCCGGCGCAGCGGCGGGGCCCTGGGGCTGCGGACGCTCGCGGCCGTCCTCGTAGTAGCCGCGGGCACTTAGCGCGGGCCGGCGACCCTGGCGCACACCGAGGTAGTTGGCGGGAAGGTACAGCAGAGACTACGTGGGCTGGGGTCCAGGGTCCGGCGGGCATCACCGGCTGCTGGCCGCGTACTTGGCCTTGGTGATGAGATACAGCACGATGTCCTGGTGGCCGCCGAACGCGGCGATGTGCAGCGCGCTCCAGCCGTCGCGATTGGCCAGGCGGATGTCAGCGCCGAACTTGACCAGCAGCTTCACCAGCTCCAGGTTGCCGTCAATGACCGACTGGTGCAGCGCTGTTTGGCCCTCGGGCCCGAACGAGTTCACGTTGAACTCGCAGTTGGTCATGTTCTGCAGCAGCGACTGTAGCTCCTGCGTGTTGCCTTTGCGCACGGCCTCCTGGAAGATGCGCTGCGTCTGCGGCGCCGAGCAGGTGGACAGCTCGGCCTGGCTCATGCTGCCACCGGGCTCCTGTCGCGGGCTGGGCCCGGGCTCAGCGCGGGCGGCGGCTGCGGCGCGGGTCCCCGGTTGCCTCGGGGCGTGTCTTGGGGCGCGCCTCGGCGCATGGAGGGCGCTGCGCCCCCGGTCCCCTCACGCCGCCCCTGCGCGCTCCGGGCGCTCGGGGCCGGGGGCCGCCGCCAAGGGGCCCCTGCCGCATCCAGCCGCGCCCGGGCGGGCGGGCGGGCGACGGGGCCGGGCGCAGCCGGGGCCGACGATGCGCACGGTCTCGGCCCTTGCAGGGCTCGGTTGCGTTCCCACGCGGTCCCCACGAGCGTCCCCCCGCGTCTAGATTCTTGCTCGCCCGCCGCGCCCGGGCGCCTTTTACAGCCCTTATATTTGCATAACAATGGGCGCTCGTGACGCGCGCGCCGGCGGGCTGGCGATTGGGCCGCGCCCATGTGGGGGCGGGGCGTGGGCGGTACCGGCGGCGTCTCGGGGGCGTGTCCGGGCGACGGCGCGCTCCGGAGGAGGGGGGTGGGTGGTTGGTTGTCCGCAGTGCCGGGCGGGGATGCCAGGTGGCCCTATGGGTGTCCTAGCTCCGCCGCTGTTGCCGCTTGGGTTTGCGTGCTGCGGCCTTCCACCTACCTGAGCCATCGTCCGGACTACTGTTCCTCCGGCCATCCGGGGAATTCTGAGCTCCCTGAGCAGCCAGTCCTAGGCTTGGTCTCCTCGGGGCTCACTCTTGAGGCTGGTGACAACTCCATGAACAGCTCTCGCGCGTGGCCCTCCCCCACGAAGGAAGGAAGCCGCGCAAGGGCGGCTTCCCTAGCGGCCTGCTCAGCCTGTGTTTTGCCCCACCAATCGCCCCAGTGACGGGGTCCCACTCTCTTCTCCAGATGAAGCTGGGGCGAGCTCGCGGGGGGTGGGGGATGGAGTGGACGGAAAGCCCACTGGGACCTCTGGGCTGGCCTTCTGTGCTGCCCAGCATTAACGCGCATGAATAGGGGCACACAGGTCTGGCACCCAACACTGCTCTGAAAGGGAATTCTGAAGTGACTCATTTCCAAACTGTAAAACCCCCTTTTTATTGACCATTCTAACAACTGAGCAGGAGGTGCTAGCTGGGGAGGCATAGCCACATTTCCTCATTACATTTTTGCAGTTTACAGCTCAGCTGCGGTTACTGGAAATTAAGGAGGAATGATCTTCAGATCAGGAGGCCAGGGCACGCCAGGGCTTGATTCCTTCTGAAGCCCGACTGGGAATTCCGAGCAGGCAGCTCTGGGCCTCTGCTGGGGAGACCACCCTGCCAGGCCCAGTCTGGGGCTGCTCCTGCTGCAAGAAGCAGAGCTCCCATAGGTGTCTGCTCCAAGTCCCTCACATGCACTATCCACGTAGGCATGCCCCTGTCCTGCTCTGTGCTCTGGAAGGGATCACAGCTGAACTGGTAGGAGAAACTGGGCAAGCCCCCTCAGGGACTGATCATCTCTAATTAGCTACCCTCAGGCCTGACCCTGGCTGACTTGATCAGGGCCACGCTCCTCCTGGGTCCTCCTAGTGGCCTGGGAACCTGATTCCTACTAGCATGTAACTTGGAACCTGGAACTGCTCTGATCTTAAGGTCCACGGTCCAGCTGCCTCCCTATTTACCACCCTCCACTTTACTGCTTATCCCAAGAACTCTTGGTGGGGGGCACTGAAGATTCTCCCCACTGTGCAGGTGGGAATGTTGAGGCACAGTGGGGGACACTGTGGTCAGCACCTTTGGCCCCCCAAGATTGGGAACCAGCCTGATGATGGCTACTCTCACCATGCCCAGGGCTGTCCCTGGAACTTGAGTGGGATAGGCCTCTACCCAGGTGGGCTCCAGCCTGCCTGGGGAAGGGTATCTTGAGATTCTCAGCTGAAGCAGAGTCTGGGAGAAAAGTCCCGTTGACATCCGCAGCAGGCAGCAGACAAAGGGGCCTGTGTGAACTCAGTGTGGGAACTCGAGGCTGCCGCCACTGGGGCCGTGAAATTGGTGGCGGCTCTGGTGAGGGCCGGGCGGCTCAGCCAGCTCTGTGTGGGATGGCATGGCTGGTATGGCAGCCCTGTCCTGGAGGGAGCCTATACTGAGGTTACTGCCCTGGGTCAGGAGTGAGGGTCAGACACAGCTGGGACTTGGCCCCATCCCCTGACTCCCATGTGGGGCTCAGGTGGTGGTCACAGTATCTGAGGAAGCTCTCCGTGGGGACACCAGGCTGGCCCTTGCTCCTCCACCAGGGGTGATTTTACTCTGAGTTGCCCTGGCTCACACTAGACATCATCCTCCGTGAAGCAGTCCCATTTGAGAATGGGGTGGAGGAGGGATATTGGGACACTGGTTCCTAGTAAGCACCGCTCAGGTGTTTGCTGAAGGGTGCATCCAAATGGTGGACATTTGTTCTACGTGCTGTTGGAGAGAAGGAGGGGAGGGGACACACTTTGAACCAGGCAGGCTCAGACAGGACCCAGTGTTACCTTCCTGTGTTTGTGACCCTTGCCTAGGATCTGGGGAGACCCCACCCTGACTATGAGACTGGACCCTGTCTTTCATCTCCTGCTTGATCCTGAGGATGCTGACCCTTCCCACCACCTGCCCACACCAGAAGGCAACAATGGGCCCTCTTCTCCCTCTAGGCACCCCTTTCTTTTCCTTCCCCAGGGCAGGGGCTCAGCAGCAGGAAGCCAGGAGCAGTGCTAGTGAAGGGGCAATGTGGGGGGCATTCTGGGACCTGGACTGGGGACATCTAGGCTGGGCAGCCCAGGCAGTCTGGGAGGGCCTGAGGGACAACAGCACAGAAGGGGCAGCTGGCCAGAACTGGGCTGAGGCCTGCGGCCACCTTAAAGGCTCTGAGCAAGGGGAGGGAGGCCAGCGGGCAGTGGGGGCGGGGCTTGTAGCTAATTCATTAAAATGTGTCGGGGAGCGTGGGAAAGAGGAGAGTGTTTCTTCCCAGCGGCCCAGACACCTGGTAGAAGGGCTGAGCGAGGATAGGAATCAAATAACAAACACTCAGCTCCAGCCAGCACCGGCCAGAGCAGAGGAAGGACGCCTGGGCAGGAACTACAGCAGACAATCACTGTGACCAGGCTCCTGCCCGCCCGGGCTGGCTGCTCGGCACCAGGGCCATAGCTGCCCTGTCAGCCTGGTGACTGTCCTCAGTCTGGGAGGTTGGCTGACTGCCCCTGGAGCTAAGGAAGGTGCATTGGAGCTGACCCTCCCCCCGCCCCTCATGGCCTGGGTTTGCTTCCAGTGCCTGGATCCATACAGGGCAGAGAACCTCAGCCCCACAGGGAGGCTAGGATAAAAGTGCCTCACAGCTGGGGTGAACCCTGTGTTGGGCAGCAGAGAGGAACTGAGTGTGGGAAACACACTGAACAGTAAGCATGGCCATGACTGAGGGCAGGCTGAGGGGCAGGGCATGGCCTGATTTGACCAGGAGGGATGGCATGGGCTTCTTCTCCCAGAAGCCTGTCACTGGCAAGCCTCTCACGGGCTCCACTGCTGTCCATCCTGGGTGGCTGCAGCCCTCAACTTCAGTCAGTAGCAGAGGCCCAGGATGCACCTGGGCAGGGCAGCAATCCAATACCTTTGGCTGCTTTCTCTTAATACCCAAGCATGTAGGAGTGTGGTCAGGGGCTACATCGTCAGACAGGACATGGAGCTGGGGACCCACTCCCAGAAGTAACCCAGCTTTGCTCCCCGTGATGCCCACCCCTTCCTGACCCTCAGCTCAGGTCCTACAGCTGCCCAGCAAGCCGAGGTGGAAGGTTGGGATCGGAGCTGTCTCTGAAGGGATCCTGGCTCTTCCAGGCAGGGCCCTGCCCATTTGTGAGCTCTGCTCCCCCCATTTGTGAAAGGGCACCCTGGTCAAATGGCTGGGTGCTGAATGGCTGGGCTGCAGCCACCAGAGCATGGGAAGTCCCAACTGGGCCAACTGTACAGGGATGATGTACAGAGGTGCGCCTGGCACTGCTGAAGGCCTCTGCTCCTGTGCTTGGGTTCTCCACACCCGGGAGCCTGTAGGTGCTCCTTGCACTGGGCAGAGGTGGCTGCCCCTCTCTGGTCCCTAGACCCCTGTGGCTTAGAGGCATCCGCTGTGGCTCCTCAGCCAAATCTGAGCTGGTTTCCGTTCCAGGCAGGAAGTAGAGGAAAGGGATGTGGGGGGGGGCAAATTCCTGGGGGGTGAGCAAGGAAGAGGCAGGCCACTGCAAGACCAAGCCAGGGCCCAGGCTGGCTGCTCACAGAAGTCCCCACCCTGGGCCTTCCCCTTCACTCCCCTCCTCCACCTATGATCCCCTACAGCTGGGATCCCTGCTCTCCCCGGTAACAGTACCCTCAGATCCTCTGGGGTGGTTAACAGTGGCCGCTGGGGCTCCAGCTTCCTCCCAGAGCAGAGGCAGCAGTAGCTACTTTCAGGCAGTTATGACCGGGGCGGGGGGGGGGGGGGCCAAGGCCACCTGTAAGAGTCCTGTAAGGGCAGCATGCATGGCCCAGTGCCTCCAATTCAGCTCCACTGGGATGCAGTAGCTGCCCTTCTTTGGTGTCTCTGGCAGCTGGCAGGCATGTGGAGGGACAAGTGTTAAGCAAACGAACAAGGCTACACCGTTGACTATTTTTCACATTTATTGTCCAGCTGCCCATGGCTGCCAAGTCCTCAGAAGGAGCTGCTGGCTGGGATGGGAGGCAACTTGGCTCTCAGGGGCTGGGGGCACCCTCCAAGACCTCTCGGAAGTGCTCAATGACACGGCCCAGGTGGGATCCCTCCCAGAAGACCTTGCCACAGCCTGTGCAGCAGTAGAAGTGCCGCACCCAGGGTTTCCTCAGCACGCCTGCTGGGACCCCCGCCAGCTGCAGTTGTGTACCATTGGCCAGTGTGACTGGGGTGCCAGCCTGCAGATCTGCTGCCTCCAGCCAGCGACAGGGGAGGTTATAAGTGCAGTTCCCAGCTGCCTCTGCCGCTGGGTCTGGGGAGGATAAAGCAATACTGTAATCCCTCAGCTCCTACCATGCCTCTGGGCTCAAGGCTGGCTAGGCCACCAGCCCTGTGTCCAGCACCACCTCCTCTTGCTTCCTGTCCACCCTGACCCCATACCTCCTATCTATTCCAGGGACCCCCCCCCCCAGCCCTCTCTATTCTGTCTCCTCTAGCCATGGCCCCTCATGGTACACTAGACACAGAGGTCATCCCATCAGAGCGTCCGGCCATCCCCTCTGCAAGGCCAAGACTCCTTTCTTTGGCAGGTCAAGGTGCAAGGGCCCTGTAAAGAAGCAGCTGTGCCCTCAGTGGGTGGTCCTGGTGCTCACCTGGCTCCCTCTTCTCCTCGCTCTGGGTGGCCTCATCATCTGTCAATCAAGGATGTCAGGGTGTGATGGGATTGTCCTAAGGATGGGGTGTGGAGCCACCAGAGCCCACAATGCCACAATGAACCAGGTTGCTGTCACCTCTTATTGCCTGGCCTTCACCTCCCAGCAGAGAGGAGCAAAGGGCAGGGGCCAGAGAAGCTTTGGTGCTGCTGGGCTCCCTCCCTGGGGAACTCACACTTCGGGACGTTCTTGGGGCTCAAAGGTCCCTGGGAAACAAGTTCTGGGCGCGAGATCTGCCGATTAGGGACCTGGGGGCCTGGGAACCAGCGGGCGGGGGCGGGGCGGGCCTTTGGTGGTGATGAGCAGATAAGCCCACTGCCAAGGAGCCTGTTTCGAAATCAGCCAGCACCAGGGCGGGCAGGCAGGGCCCAGGGGGCCTCAAGAGACCTTGGGGGTGGCTCCTGCTTGCCCTGCAACAGGCCCCAGCTTTCACGGTGAACAGAGGGCAGAAGGGCCAGGCTGTCCAGACTTAAGGCTCCACTGTAGGGCTGAGGGCAGTGACAGCTGAGGGAACTCTGGCCAGCAGGTGAGGGGGCATCCTTCCCATTCCTGTGAGCCCTCATAATGTGCAAAGTTTCTCTGCAGATGGTCCCAGATTAACCCAGACAGGACAAGGGTGGATGCAGGGTACAGAGCCTCCCTTGGACCCGCTGGCTCCTCCTTGGTGTCTAGGAAGTCTTGACCTCCACCTGCTCTTCCGGCCTCACCCCAAGCCCCTGCTCTTACCCTGCAGCCCTCTGTGACCCCAGCTAATGTGTGTGCTGACCACTCTGCTCCACATGTGGATTGCTGAGAGCTGCCCAAAATGGACTGAGGTTGCCACAAGGCCACCACCACATGGCTGGTTGGCTCTCTGCCCCAAACCCCTGTGAGAAGCAGCCAGCCAAGGACAAAGACAGACTGTTGGGGGCATGAGAGGCACTGGCTATGCAGAATGACCTGCCACCACTCCTCAGCTAGCTACCTTTACATTTGTGAAGGCGTGGGCAGAAGCTGACATGAGGGGCAGGCCCAGCCTCACCTTCCTGGTAGCCACTCTGGGTGGTCAGCTGGCTACTCTGGGTGACATTCTCTCCCCTGTCCTCCCATCCTGGCCTCAGGTTGACCCCACGAAAGGAGCCCAAGACCCCCCTCCTCTCCACCTGATCCCTGTGCTCCACTGTGGAGGAGATGTGGTCCTCCTGGGTAGGGGGATCTCTCCATCATCCTCCCCTCTGTGGGCCCCTTTTATCTGGAGGGTGAGGAGGCAGTGGTAGTAATGGCAGGGCACACTTGCCCGGGTGTGCTTGTGCCTGTGTGTGTACCTGCATGCATGGAGGGGTGCATGTGTGTGCATGTGCAACAATCAGTAGAGTGCAGCACCCATTAGAGAGAAGGGTGGTGGATATGGCCATAAAGGGTGCTGGTGGTCCCTGGGACTGGCTGCATTGCACAGAGAGAGCAGAGGCTACTGGGCCCCAACACTTACCTCGAGTGTTGTCCTTCCAACTGCCATCACCCAGGAGGTGCAAGGCTGGATGGTGGAGCCCTGGGTAGCTCCTCAGCTACCCCTGCAATTCATCCCTGGAGGACCTATCTCAAACCCCACCCACCCCACACTTGTACCAGGGGTGTACTCACCTGTGCTGCTGGAGTCCTGTTGGTTGCTGAGCTGCACTAGCTGCTTCATCGAGTCCTTAGACACCTTTAGGTACTGATCACTGTTGCAGGCCTGAAGGGGGCCAGAACCCGTGCTGAGGTCTGGGCAGGTCTTCCTCCCTGTATCCCCCACCCCAATCCCGTGCTCACTCCTGTCAGCTGTGGGTCTGCCAAGTGAGATAGAGACAAATAATAGCCCCTTTATCCTTCCAACTCACTGTCTTCTGGGGCTCAGGCCACACCAGCTCCTGAGATTCCTCCCTGACTATACTGACTTCTCTTGGGCTGTGGGCAGCCTCTTCTGTTTCCTGAGGCCCTAGGGACTCTGCCCAGCTCCCCTCCAGATCCACAGCCTCTAGGGCAGGCCCCTCTGGCTTGCTCAGTTCAGATGTGGGATGAAGGGTCAGTGTGGGCAGTTTTGCAGCTGCTCCGGCTCCTCTAGCTTGTCCATCTCAGTATCCTGATGACACCAGGAACTTGTCACTGCCTCAGGGGCCAGTGTGACCCTGAAGCCCAGGAAGGGTCAGGAGTAAAACCACTTTGGCTCCTTGTAGGGACCTTGTCCAGGGCATACAAGGGGCTCCAAGGCCATCTGGGTGGTTTGTGAATGTGACCATGCAATGAGGGTGTTGCCCTGTTGACCTGACCACTACCCTAGGGGTTGCACAGGAAGGCAAGGACCTAGCCCCAGGTGTCTTGATCCTGAAGGGACTTCACAAGGTCCTCCCAGTAGTTACTGCCTGGACAAGTTGATGAGAGAATTCCCAGAGCATATCCAGGTGGGTGTCCTGGGCAAGCACACAGGTAATGGAGGTGTGCACTTCCGATGTCAAAGCCACCAGGAGGAGGTGGGGTCCTCAGGCCATGGAACAGGGGACACAAAGAGAAAGCAGCTGAGAGCTGTGGTCTCTTGTGATCATGCTGGGCCCTCCCACCCAGGGGTTCTGGGTGAGCCAGACGGGTGACCTGGAATGACACAGTTGGAGCCCCAGTGTGTGCCATGTCGGGCGGCACCTGCTCCACCCACACATCCTTTTCCCACAGGCCTTTCGACACTGTGTGGTTGCATTACCAGTGGCTTCACTGCCAGGTGCCTGGGGCTGGGGGTGGTGGGCAGGTGGGGTTTCTCTGGGGAGAAAGGACCTATGTTCTCTGTTTCAGCTCTTGTATTTCCCACCAGGAAGCCCCCTGACCCAGGGTGGCAGCTCCTCATGTTCGTGACTGCCTTACTCAGCCCAGTCTCTGGGCCTGTTTGGGGGCTTCTTGGGGCAGGTGTATGGGCAGAAATCCGAACATCTGCCTGAGACCACTGGCAGGTCCAGCTGGGGAAGGACTGAGAACTGGTGGGCACTTGAGCCTTGGCCATTGCCCAAGGGTGCCTGCCACATAGTTCTACACTCTGAATGGACAGCAGGTGGGGGGGCCAGTTTAGCACAGGAGGGGGCAGAAGGGTCACACATCCTTTGCGTGGGGTCTACCAGCCCTCCCAAGACTTGGGGGCCAGTGTATAGCTTGGGCGGGACTGCTGGCTCATGCTGAGTCACCACCACTCAAACGCCTGGTGCTGTCCGCAAGGACCTGGCCCCACCTTCGGGAACCACGGGTGCTGGTTTTCCCACGGTCTGCTGCCCGCTCAAGGGCCTTGCTGTCACCCCAGTGGGGCCCCAGGAGCCCTGCCCCCGCCTGGGCTGGAAAAGCCGGTTCTACACTATTCACGGTACCCACCCTCTGCCTTGGGGTTCCCATCCACAGGAGGGCCAGCCACAGAGGGCCTCCCTGTCCATTGCCTGTCCACTCTGGAGTCCAGCAACACACAGCTGGCTACCTGATCACTTGCTCTGGGCAGGAGGCAGCGGAGGAGAGGAGTTGTCTATAGGTCCTCCCCTCCTGGATGGGGCTCATGGCCAAGGGCATGCTAGGCCACTACCATAGTGACTACCTGAAGCTTTCAGCCTGCCACTGAATAGCCCCTCCCCTGGCACTTGGGGGCAGGGGCCTCTGCTCTCCCATTTTGCAGAAAGGGGGCTTTGGAGGACTTGCTCAGACACATGGCCCTTGGCCAGGGCCCTACACCAGGTCCTCAAGCTGCCAGCTCCACCACTGTGGGAGGAGCAGACCTCAGCTTCGGGATGTCACTGGATCTAGGTAGACTAGTGGGGATCTGTGGGGGACCCTGAATAGAGGCCAAGACCTGAGCCCAGAGTAACATAGCTGGGTGCCTGGCCAGCAGTCCAGCCTGGTTTGTGCACACATACCCTCCCCCACTCTGGGAGCCTGAGGGCAGAGCTGGCCCCCAGAGCCTGACTGGAGGAAGAAGCACCCTGAGGGTGTGGGAGGGCCAAGGTGAGTGGGGCAGGAGGGGCTGGGAAGAGTCCCAGCTGCCTGGTCCCAGGGGTCTGTCTGTGTGCCTGGTTCCCACGACTACAAGGTACCAGCACCAGCCCTGACTCAGGGCACTTCCGCCTGAAACTGCTGAAGCTCCCTCCTTGGACTAGCCCCCAGCCAGGGGCTGTCCCGGGACTGGTAGACCACAGCCAGGCAGAGTTTGATACCACAGGCTGTCCTCTGTAGCCCCTTTCTCCCTCTAGACCTGAACAGGAGAGAAGGAAAGAGCTGATCTGTCAGCCAAAGAAGATGCCCCTCTTCCACTCTTCATGGAGCCACAGCCCCTCCTCTGGGCCTGCAGGGTGTCCAAAGAGCGGCCAAAGCAGACGGGGCCACCTTTGGGGCCCCACCCGGACACCAAGAATGTCTGTCCAGGCTCCCACTTGGGAGCCACATGCACTGGCCAGGTCTGTGTCTGTCTGTTTGGCCTATGTACCCCAAACAGTGGATAGCTGGTGCACAGGTGTGATGAGTGGGGACAGGGCTCTTAGGAGCAGCCCAGCTAGGTCAGTGGGCAGAGCTAGGAAAGAAGCTTTGGTGTGCCCTTGCGTGTTCTCTTCCCCAGACTCACTGGCCCCTCCCCAGGGCAGCAGAGTCCAAACTGGCTCAGGCTACTAGCTTCTCTCATGGACACCCTGTAGCCCCAAACAACTCCCCACCAAGTGGGGGGCTGAAGGAGAGGGTGGGCCTGGATCCCTCTGAAGACTGGATCTTGTGAAGGACCCTGTGCCCTGGGGAGCCCACTGCTAATGAGAAACTGGCTCAGGTATCTCTGGGGGCTGGGCAGAGGTGACTGGAACATGCCTCCCACAGGCTGGCCGCCCTGGGAATTCCCACGGCCAGTACTCCCTGCCCAGCAGGTACCTGGCACAGCTAAAAGGTCCAGGCCCCACCTCCTAGCTGAGGACAAGCTCAGGTCACTGGGGTGGCCAGGCCTGAGGGATTTCTGCCCCCATGCCCACGCATTGACTCCATCAAGAGGGGTAAGGCAAGGGTGACCAGAGACCCAAGGGGCCTCTTTGGGGCCTGCTTCTTCTGAGCAAGGGGTAGTTTGTGGAAACCTCAGCTGGTCCATTGCCAATACCTCCGCTGCCTCCTTGCTGGTAAGGACTCTGGGGCCCTAAGCAGGGCCTGGCCTCCCAGCAACTACCTCTGGCTGGACCCAGGCCCCGAGGGGTCAGCCTGAGGTGGAGGTCCTGGACCTGGGTGGGACAGCTGCTGAGTGACCCCAGTCTAAGAATTCCCACACCCCCAGGCAGATCCAGGCAGGGGACTTGTCTCAGAGGTCTGGACACCCCCTCCCACAGGGAGATGGGAGGCTGCTTGCAACTAGGACTCTAGGAACACGCTCAGGAATAATAAGCCATTTCTGTTCATTTCCTGCAAACTGGTAAATAGCACAGCATAAACGAGCACAAAGGAAGTGAACATCACCACCTACCCACTGCTTGGCAGGAAAAGCAAACTAGCACATGGAAGAGTACTCAGTACCTCACACACCTGGTCACACCTACACACCTGGACATAGCTGCCTTTAGCAAGGGAGGCTGCTTAGATGCTCTGGTAAGGGGGTGAGTCCCTGCGTGGGGGGCTGACTCCAGGATACTCACTGGGCATTTGGTCCCTGACAAGCCCCCTGGTGGGTCTTGACCCCAGCCTGGCTTGCCCCCCAGGAGCTTCCCTGGCAAATGGTTCCAGGCCTGAGGTGTTGTTCTCACACCTTGCTAGACAGGATGGGAAGGTGAGCGCTGGCCTAGGAGGAAGCAATTAGGCACCAGCCTGCTGTGGCTGGGTCTGTCCCATGCTGTCCCACAGCGTCTTGTGGGGCCATGAGACTCCTCTAAGAGCAGTAAACAGCTGGTGTGCCACCTTTGACACTTTGGCCCACTCCAAGGGATCCACTAGCCTGACACTAGGTGCTGTTCCCCAAAAACGTGGCTCTCATTTTCTACTGGTGACAGGGTTAGGGGTGGGCAGAAGAGTCAGGGCCACGGGCCCCGGGAAATGTGGGAAGGCTTGCTGGCATGGGAAGTTTTCAAAATCCAGCAAGTGCTTTCCTGTCCATGTGAGGCAAGCTGTGCCCCACTGTCCTTCCTGGTGGGCGCAACCCCCAACACTGCGAGTGAGTCTGGACCCTGTGGCCAAGGATGGCAGCCCTGGCAGGGCTCTGCCCTGTGGCCCCTGCCCCGCCCCCTGGCCCAGGAAGGGCAGTTCCCACGGCCTGGCCCCTCCCCCACCTCTCTACTGCTGGGTCCTTTTGTGCAGGCAGGACAATGTCTCCACAGACAAGTGGGGGATGGGCCTGGGGGGGCACTAGCCTCCCTGGTGAGGGTCCCCTGCACCCTGGTGCTCCCAGAAAGACAGGGTCCTGGGCCGCAGGGCTGGAGAGGAGGAGGCCATGTGGTCTGAGCCCCAAGTGGTTCAGGATGAGGGGGCCAGAGATGTCCCAGTCTCAGAAGTACCCAGGGACAGGAGGCTATTTTTTTTTTTTTTTTTCCCCTGTACTGGGGATGGAATCCAGGGCTTCCAGTACATGCAAGAGGTCAGCACCCAGAGCCTGCTCCCTATGTCTGCCTAGGGGAGGAAGAGAGACTGACCTCTGGCAGGAGTCCTCACTAGTCCCTGCTCTCCTGTCCCTACTCAAGAGTATGGAGGCCACCTCAGGCCAGGGTTGGGTGGGGGCTGCCTCTCCCCTCAGGCTCCTCTGGGCTCTCACGTCTGAGCCAGGGGAGGCAGAGCCCAACCCGGGGCCCTGGGGAAGCCCAGGAGCTGGACAGGAGGCCAACCTACAGCTCTGGCACTTTACTAGCAAGGGACAGCTCGCCCCATGGGAGGGTAGAACACAGTCCCCTAAACGTGAATTCCTGTAAAGTCGGGGACACGCTTTTATATGAAAAATGTGCTTTCAGAAATTCACATTTAGCAGAAGTTTGTATTTGTATTTGGTAAAACTGGCCTCCGAGATGAGCAGGCAGGAGCCTGACCTGATCAGCGCTGGTGCGGGAGCGGCGCAGTCCCGCCAGGAACCACGGTCTGCGTCCAGGTCCCCCAGTGACACAGGGTCTGGGCCACACAGGCTGTCCGGCCTCAGGCTGCGCGGGGCTCCCCACTCCCCACTCGGGCTAGCCAGCTAGTCGCCCCCCTTCCTGAGGCTCACGGGGGTCCCCTCCTCTCCCCCACCCCACCCCCGGTTCCCGGGGCTCCCTTCTCCCCAGTGTCCGCACTGCTCCGCCCTCCTTCGCTCCGTTCCCGGGGTCCCCCCGCCCCCCCCCAGCCCCCGGGTCTCCCGCCCCCTCCCGCGCGGAGCGGCCGTTCCCAGACGGGGGAGGGGCGGCGGCCGTGAGAACGCGCCGGGCCGGCCGCGTGGGAAAGCGGGAGGAGGGGCGCGGGGCGGGCGGGGCGCGCCTGGGAACGGCCCCCGCCCCCGCCGCCGCCTTTGAAAGGGCCACTCAGGGCGCCGGCGGGGATTCAAAAGCAAACGGCCGCCGCCGCCTTCCCGCCCGGGTCGCAGGGGTGCGTGCTGCCGGCTGCCCTGCCTTCCAGGGGCGCGGGCGCTGCCCACCCGGGGTCACGGGGCGGCCCCAGACCTGGGCCCAGCCCGCAGCAGGTGGCGGGCCCTGGACACGCCTTGACACGTACTCGAGGGGTGGGGGAATCCCAGGACTTCCTGGAGGAAGCGACCTCTAGCTGGAGTCTGGAGGGTCAGGGGACAGACTGGACAAGCAAGAATGGGTGGGGGTCCTGTGAGGGGTGGGCATCAGGATCAGGTCTGGGGAGACTGCCTTGTGGGAGCAGCAAGGCTAGTAGGACCAGGACAGTGGTCCTGAGTGTGAGGAGGGAGCCAGCCCCTCTCTTCCTCCCCCGCCCCCCGGCCTGCCCCTGTGGCTCTGGGGGAGCAGGTGTGAGCACTCTGTGGGGCTCTTCAGAGAAGTGGAGGAAGACAGGCTTCCCAGGGACCCCTTCTTTCCCCTCCATTTCCTGCGATGCTGGGGGCCCTGGTCATTCTTGAGGGCTGCAGTCCCTCAGAAGGGCAGACTCCCTGATGGGGGGACAGGAAGGCAGTCCTAGAGCTCACCTGTTTCAACTGCTGCCCACCCCAATGCCCCTGTCCTGTTTGGATGTGCACAGAATGGCCATGGCCTGCAGGCTTGGCCTTGTTCCTTGAGGACCCTCCCCTGACCCACCTCCTTGCACTCTGTGGTGTCCCATAAGCCCTCCTGTCTCTCAAGCCTCACTCCTTCATTTGCAGCTTCAAGGAGTTTCTCCCTTAGCCAGGTCCTATGGCCACTCCATGAAGGGCTGTGGGCCCTTGATATGCCATAGCCCTCTGACCAATGACTATCTTCTGGGATTCCCTTTGTCTGTGATGGGGTGCTTTGGCCATAACTAGTATGAGGGAAATACCTCTGTTCACTCTTGATGAGGACAGGTCCTCCTGGGCAGGGGCTTTGAGAGGCCTCCAGCTCCTACCACTCCCCCCCCACCCCCTCCCCTGTTTTCTTGGGAGTCCCATCTGTGGTGGAACTGTTGGAGCTGGGTGGGAGCAAGGGGCTTAAGTGCTGGCTTTTGATGGGTCCCCGGCAAGGAGAGGCTGCTTTTGGCACTGATGGTGTCCTGCTTGCTGCCCAGTACCCTACCCGATGCACTGGACCTGAGCATGGTGTTGAGGCCGTGTGTGGTAGCAGTGGCTCTTATGCCTGTGACTATCAGCTGGCCACTGAGAGGCCAACCTGGCCCAGGAAGGTGGCCAGGGCTTGCTCAGAAATTTTCTGGCTCCAACCCTTTCCCTGGGCTCCCCTGTCTCAGAGGCTGAATTTGTAGCTGCTCAGTCTGTCCAGGTCACTGACCATCCACCACTCTCAGTGTGACTCAACCCTCCTGAGGCCCCAGGTGCAGTTATGGACACCCCACTGATGCAGAAGTAAATTTTGCCTTGCCTATTGACTTCTGAATAGTGTCGTATCTTGTGACGTCCCAATATCTTAAAGATATTTCTAACATGGCCTTGCCCAAAGGGTCAGTTGGTCCAGGTTATTCACTGGGGGCCTCTCAGGGAGACAGTGGGTGGACTGGACAGAGGGCTCCAGGTGACCTTATTGCACACCTAGTTAACTTGGGCTGCTCCTGGCACTGCGGGAGGGTCAGGATGCATTGGGAAGTAGGAGGAGGCCTGTCCTACAGTGGTGGGTTGAGGGGTGTCTTCAGTGTAAAGGGTCTGGGGGCAGATGCCACATGGGCCCCAGGAGTGTTAAGATCCTTCCTAAAGTAGCCAGGGTCTGATCTGGAACACCAGGAGCCAGGTGGTCCCTGGGCAGCGGAATCCAGTCCTTAGTCTTCTAGGGGTGGGAACCCAGGCTGGACTCTGACTGAGGTCCAGGGCTTTTCTGGAAGCCCTAAAGCGTTGACCCACCTGTATCCCAAGCCTGGGCATAGAACAGGTCTTAACACTACTGAAACCATCCCCCACCCCCTACTGCCCAGGCCCCTCCCCCTCCCTCACCACAGCCTTGGGTGTGTGAGGGGTCTCAGGGTGATGAGTGTGATAAGAGGGGTCAGGAGTGGTAGACAAAGGCCAGGAAGGGTCAGGGTCCTCAGCCTCTTAGTTGCTTCCTGTCCACCCTTCTGTCCATGAGTTGGTGGTCAGGGTACGGGAACAACATGATGGCCCCCTGAAGAGGAATTGAGTACAGCTGGCTGGACCCTGTGCTCTTGGAGTGGAGGCTGGGTGACTGCCAGCATCCTTCTAATGTGCAGATGGATCCAGAGCTCCGCGCCCTTGAGGGTCCCCTCTGGTCTAGGGAGGGCTGGGCCCTCAAAGCCTGCCTCCTGACTGTGGGCTCCTCTGCTTCTGCTTGAGAGCTCTCTGAGGTGGGGGTCACTGGCCTCCAGGGATACGTATTTCCGAGGGCCTGACGTCACTGTTTTAGGAACTGCCCCCACGGGGCCACAGTCTGCTCCCCAACTATGGGTGGGGGGACCAAAGGGACAGCAAAAATAGATGCTACACCCAGCCATGTCAGGGGTTCATGTTTAGGTTTTTTTTTTTTAACTCAAATTTCTTTGATAAAATATTTTCCCATGGTAGAAGGCACTGGGAACGTCTCCTTGGCAGATGTTCCTGACCATCTGAACAACCATCCTGCTGGTCTCCAGCTTCAGAGGGCACAGCTACACCACCACAGAGACCCTCTGCTCCCCCATGCTGTTGTGTGGTTCCCAGGATGGGCAGGTGGCCCATCCTTCCTTTGAGGTCAGCCTCCCTGTCCAACATAGGTTGCTACCATGGATTCTGGTCCATCTGGGGTTCTCAAGTGCAGACACCCCCAGAATGCAGGCCCTGGCAGCCCAAGTGTGGTGGTGTACCCCCAGCTCTGCCTCATTGTTCACTTCCTGCCTGGACCCCCCTGCACCAGTTGGGGCACCAGTCCTCGATCTGGGAACACTACATATCCAGTGGGTTTTCCCTCTGGGAACAGCACCAAAATAGCAGAAGGAAGGAAAAGAAAATGGAAACTCAGCCGGCGGCAGGAGCTCTCCAGGGAGGTGGCCAGCTTTGGCCTGGCCGGGGACAGTGGAGGCTTTCAGCCAGACCCAACCACCCTGAGCCAGGCCACTAGCACAGGTCCAGGGACCAGCCTACCTCCCTCTTGGAACCAGGATGGAGAGGTGGTGGGGAGAACGGGTCTCCCAGCCCTACCACCCCTGCCTGCCTACCAAGGGCCTGCTAGGTTAGTCCTGAGTGTGCCACACTTTGTGGATGAGTGGCCAGCAGATTTCTGATATCCACAAGGATACTGAGCCAACAAGCTCTGTGCTATGGGCCTCTGGGGGCCAGAACAGGGGTCTGCAGCCACGGAGTGGGGCCCACTGTAGGTCACTGTGCCAAGTCTCACTTCATTTGCTTTGCCTTGAGGTACTTCAGTGTCTACCTCACTGGCCCTGAGGACAGGGCTTCCCTTAGTCACTGGTGCAGAGAGATGGGGGCAGTCAGTGTGTGGGGTGGGCAGTCCCAGCTTTGGGCTTGGGTTGAGCTCCCAGGTCAGCTGGGAATTCTGCAGTGGAGGGGTTCCTGGAGCGGGTGGTGGGAATGTGGCCTGAGGTCTGCCCAGCTCTGGGAAGAACTTTCCGGTGCACAAGCTCAACATAGCTGTGTGGCCTGGCCCTCAAGACCCTGAGAACGCCTCAGGACTCCAGACCCAAGGGCCAGCCTGTACATGGGACCCTTGGAGTGCGGCTGGACCAGAGCCACCAGCAGATGAATGCCTGTGCAGAGCGAGCTCCATCTGCCCTCCCTGCCCTGCACCTGCAAGGCTACTTCCCAGAGGACGCTTTTCTCACTCATCTGGCCCCTCACACTGGCCCTGTGGGTTCTTGTGCACATGGGTGATGCTTCTAACAGCTGCATGCCACCAGTGAGGGTCCTGCCCCTGGACACACCCACCTGGCCTCTCTGGTGTGGTCCTGTGGTATACTCTGCTCCCAGGCCAGCACAGCTGCCTGGGCTCCTGTGGGATGCACCATTACTTAAGAGAGAAGCCCACAAAGCCAGAGTGGTGGCAGGGACGGGGCTGGGACTGAGGCAGCTCCTGAGTCCCTTCTCTATGCCCTGCCTCACTCAGAAGAATGGCCCCTCCAGGTCAGACCCCTGAGACTCCGGCCCCTTACCAGAGTCTATGTCTGCAGCATCTGAAACCTAGGCCCTCACAGTAAGTACCCTCAGGCCCCCTCTCCCAAATGCCTATCCTCTGTCCTGGGATGGCCAGGCACTACTCTCCCTGGCCTGTGTACTTGCTGGTTCCCTATCTGGATGCAGTACTGCCCCAAATCCTGTCTCAGAACCTCTGTCCTTTGGCCTGCCCCTCCTGCTCACCAGGGCAAGAGACTTGGCCTGGGGGCCAAGGGGCTGCAGGGGTGTGGGGCAGAGGGTGCCAGCAGCTCCAGCTGCCAGTAGTGCACAGAGGTGGGGTTCACTTAGCCAGGCCTGGGGATCCCTCCCTTCCCCTCACACTCTGCAGGGTCCACCTGGCCCCTGGCAGGAGCTGCAGCTCCAGACACCAGGCTATTGCCCACACGCGGCTCCCAGACTTGAGTAGGGGTTTCCTCTCAGCTACCCAACTTCCTGTTTTCTCAAGAAAACGTGGTAACCGAGTAACCGAGGTTCTGAAAAGCTCATTAAAATGCCTCCCCAGGCGTCCCGGACATCCTGGGGTCTTTACAACACTTGCCGGGCAGAGCGCAGACAAAGAGAGGCAGCCGACGTGGTTCCTGTCCCCTGGGGCTCAACACTGAAGGAAAAGGCCCCTGAGCGCACTTCCTCGCAGGGAAGCTCCTGGCCCCTTAGGGCAGTGGGGCCAGCGGGTCAGACTGCACCCTAGGTCGGGGAGGCCCAGGGCCTGCAGGTCAGGGGTGTGAGGACACAGCAGGCGCAGGCTCCCGCCTCCTCTTTCCTCAACACCGCAGGCGCCAGGTGCTTAAGTGCCCTGATGAAGACGCATGTCCTCCCTACCAGGTGGGCGGGCCAGCGGGGAGAGGGGCTCCCCTCGTGGGTGTGCGTGCAAAACTTAACACCAAACAGCAAAGCCGTGCTGTGCCCAGAGGAGCTGCCCGCTTGCTGGGAGCATGCATGGACCCAACCCCAGGACGTCTAGATCAGCAGCTGGCCATCACTGCTCTGTCTCTGAGCAGAGCCTGACCCTGGCAGCTGCCTTCTCTAAGTTCCCTGGGATCATCCCAGAAGCCCTCAGGGGCCAGAGTAAATCCCCCAAACCACACAGGTGCGGGGTGTGGACCCCAGGTGACAGTGATAGCCCCACCAGAGTGCATGGGGGTTTCTGACCTGGGGGCTAGGAGGGAGCGGAGGCAGTAGCAGGTAACTCAGGGATATTGCTCCCAGGGGCCAAAGCTCAAAGGCATGGCCTGTGCCCCCCACCATCCAGGGACACACAGTTCCTCTACCTCCCACTGAGCTCCCCAGCAGGAACCAGGACCCACCTGGCAGCGGGTGAAGATGTCTGCCTGGGTGACCCGCACGTTGAAGTGCCGGAGCACGGCCTGTGCTTGCTGCTGGGCCTTGAGGGCGCAGTTGACAGAGAGGCAGCACCCAGCCCCCACCTGGGCCCTGAGCTGCAAAGACAAGGCAATGAGCACTGGGGCAGGCACACAGCCCAAAATCTCCCTGCCCCTCTGGGCCCAACCCCATGGGGCAACCCCCACTCCCTTATGTTCCACACAAGCAGACCCTGAGGTAGAGGTCCCTGAGGGGCTAGGTCTGGAGACTGGACCTGGTGGGACTGAAGCCCCGGGGCGATGGGGCCCTCACCGTGAAGTAAGGCAGCCCGATGTCAGGACAATTCACTCCTCTTGTCTGGCCACCTGTGGGAGCAGGATCAGCAGGGTGAGGAGCTGTACTTCTGGGGCTGGGGCACCCACCTGTCTGCTCCTGGCTCTCTGCCCCCTTGGGGTCCATGGCATCCAGCTGCCCTTCAGAGCCCCCTGGGTATCACCTGCTTTTATGGATGCAGTCTTGGAGTAATGCAAACATTTCACATAATCAGAAACAAAATTAAAATTTAAAAGCAATTCTTAAAAATCTGAAGTAAAATAGATGAAACACAGGAAGTATTCCAAGAGACATGAGAATGCAATAAATTGACCATCTACTTTTAAGGAGCTAAGTTACAGATCAAAAAAAATTTTTAAATGCAGCTTTGGCTCATGCTTGTAATCACAGCTACCCAGGAGGCAAAGATCAGGAGGATCAAGGTGCAAAGCCAGCCTGGAGAAATAGTTGGAAAGACCCTATCTCAAAAAAACCCAACACAAAAAAAGGGCTGGTGGAGTGGTTCAAGTGGGTAGAGCGCCTGTTTAGCAAGTGTGAGGTCCTGAGTTCAAACCCTGGTGTTGCCAAAGAAAGAAATCAATAGAAATAAAAATGCCCACTATAACCCCATCGTTGGTGACAGTATTGACATTGTTACTCTCATACTTTCATTTTGCTACTGTTGTGAGCATGAGGGTTTTCAGCTGAGAGAAAGGAGATACGGGTTAAAATTTAAGGTGTTAAGCAAAAAACAGCACTGAACAGAAAGCTTCCATGTGAATTTCTTGGACACAGCATGCTTTACACAAAAGTGTCTCTCGTCACTCTGCCTGCTGCTGTGGCTGGGAGCACCTCTGCCTGGCTGGCCTCTAAACATACTTCTCGACAAAAGGAACCAAAACTTTTGGGAAAAATGGCTGACTCCAGGTCTGAGGCAGAAAATGCAGACAAGGCAGAAACAGCACTGCAGGAAGCAAAGAAGGGGTCAATGACCACAAGTGCCATGTCAGAGGGACAGGAGCCAAGGAAGGGGCCACAGGCCTCAGGTGACTGGTGAGGCATCAGACACACATTCACATGTTCAGAATGGGTCCTTAGCTGGGCGCCAGTGGCTCACGACTGTAATCCTTGCTACTCAGGAGGCAGAGATCAGGAGGATCATGGTTTGTGGTTTGAAGCCAGCCTGGGCAAACAGTTTGTGAGACCCTATCTCAGAAAAAAAAAAATCACAAAAAAAGGGCTGGTAGAGTGGCTCAAGGTATAATCCCTGAGTTCAATCCCCAGCACCACAAAATTAAAAAAAAAAGAATGGTTCCTTAAAAGTATTCGTTATCTTTGGTGAATGCCAGACCAACTAAAAACTGTGAGAGCAGAAACTGTAAAATCCTGAAAGAAAACAAAGGAAAGCTTCACGACACTGTACTTGACAGTGATTTCATGGGTCTGTTACCAAAAGCAAAGACAACAAAAGGAAAACTACTGAATTTCATCAAAAGTAAATGCCTTTGTGCATCAACGGACACCTTCAAGAGAGGGGAGAGACAACCCAGAGAATGGAAAAAATACCTGGAATGTGCATATCTGATCAGGGACTAATACCCAGAATGTGTAAGGGACCCTTACAACTCAATAACAAAAAAGCAAATCACCCCATTCAAAAAGGACAAACGACTTGAATGGGTATTTCTCCAAAGATGTAGAAATGGCCAAAGAGCACACAGAAGATTTAAAAAACCTAAGTCATCAGAGAAGTGCAAATCAAATCTGTAACTCCCATTAGAATGGCTTTAGAAACAAGCGTGGGTGAGCATTTGGAGAAAGTGGAGCCTCCAGACCCTGCTGTGGGAACGCAGAGGGGGCGGCCACGGTAGGAAACAGTAGCTGCTCCTCAAAACGATGAACACAGAATTAACATATGACCCGAGAGTCTATCCTAGGTACACACCTGACAGAACTGAAGGCTCAGACACCCAAAACCATGTTCCCAGTAGCACTATTTCACAACAGCCACAAGAGGGAGCCAGTGCCAGAGTCCAGTACAAAAGACTGAATAAACACACAAAATGGTCTAAAACACACCATGGAATATTACTCAGCCTTAAAAAGGAAGGAAATTCTCACAATGCTACAATGCAGAAGAAACCTGGGAATATTATGCTGAATGAAACACAGTCAGCCCTCTATAGCTACAGGTTTTGAATCAGGAGATTCAACCAGACTGAAAGTATTCAAAGAAAAAAAAACCCCAGAAAGTTACACAAATTGAAAGTTGAATTTGCCATACACTGAGCCCTACGCTGAGCCAGCAAGGATGATGTGAGGCACACATCTTCACGGGTCCTCAGTCTCCCTCCAGTTCCCGAGTGAGGTCCGAACTGTGTGGTTAGGCCCGTGAGGGTTGTGTCTGCATGGAACATGCGGACCCTTTTTCTCGCCTTTATTCCCTAAAGAATGCGCAGAGCACTTACAGAGCACTCACGGTGCACAGTAGGTTCTCTAGAGACTGTTTAAGGCACCTGGGGTGGGGTAAGTTCTCCTTAAACCCATGTTTCACTTAAGGAAGTCAGAAGCTGCAGGGGTCCTGCAACCAACCTCTGTGGGGACAGAGGAACACTGTAACTCAGACACAAAAGGACAAACACCACATGACTCCTCTTACAGGATGGAAGGCAAATGCACGGAGACAGAATAACAGCAGTTACCAGGGGCTGGGGGAGGAGGAGGAGGAGGAGGAGGAGGGAGCGGTTGCTTACTGGGTACTGAGTTTCTGTTTTGGATGATAAGTTAGGGAACGAGATGGTGGTGATGGGCAGGAGCATTGTGAATACACCTGTCGTCACTGAATTGTGCTTAAAAATGGTTAAAATGGAAACTTTAACCTATCTGTATTTTACCATAAGAAAGTAAGGAAAACAGTGGGGCATGGTGGCCATGCCTATAACACCGACAACATGGGACTGCCGCAGAGTGGTTCCAAGGTCCTGTCAAACTACAGTCCTAAGCCCAGCAGCCACCTCTTCCCAGAGGGGAAACACAGATTTCTTAGGGAAAAATGGCCCCAATTAAAGGACACAGCAGGAGAAACTGGCGAGTAGGAGGTTGCTTTCTCTTGGAGGAATGCCACGCACATTCAAAAGCTCCTAAGGACATCCACTGCGTGAAGCAAACAGGATGATGTCTCATTTACCAGACTGAGAGAACAACACGGTGCTGAGATGCTGGAGCAGCAGCGGGGGCTGAGAAGGCTGAGTGCACGTGGGCACTTCTGGTGCCATCCCCAAAAGAATAGAAACAGAATTTTCAAACTAATGGAGTGAAGGCAGAGTGAGGCTAAGAGCTAAAAGAATGTTAAGAAAGAAGGGGGAAGAATAGGAAGGTTAGACAAGCCAAAAGCACAAATTAAGATGTCACAACGAAACCCAGATTGTATCAGTGAGTGTAAACGAACTAATAAATTGAAAGGCAAAGGTTGTGGGGCTAGAATCTTAAATTCAGGTAGAAGCAGTTACAAGAAATGCACCCTGAGTGGAGCCAGGCCTGGAGGCCACACCTGGGATCCTGGCACTGGGGAGGCCGAGGCAGGGGCTCCAGGGCTGCGGAGTGAGACCCTGACTCAAAACAAAACCAGAAGAACACAGGATGCATGAGGAAAGGAAGGCTGAACGCTGAAGGTGAAAAAGTGACACATGCACACCAACCTGAGAATGCTGGAGAAGCTGTAACTTCAGTTAAATCACATTCTATGGTAACCCTGAAGGAAGAGCCAGGAATTGTAAAACTTGTGTGCACACACGTAGGTGACATCACTTTAAAACACTGGAGGCAAAGACAGACACAGGTACAGGAAGAACTTGAGGAGCCCACCAACAGCATATAGGAGTCGAACCGGAAGAAGACGTGAGCAGACACCTGGCCAGACTCACCTACAGAGTGTATGCACCGTACAGCAGGGGAGCCATTTACCAAAGGGCCTGCTACCTGGCTAAAAGCAAACTGTAACTACAGATCCTGCTGCCTCCCTGCTGTCAGTTAGGTTAGAAACCATTTTTAAAGGCATAGCTACAAAGCCCAAAGCCAAATATCCTGAAATCAACAGCTTTCTTTTTTTATTTTTTGGCAGTCCTGAGTTTTGAACACAGGGCCTCATGCTTCCTAGGCAGGTGCTCTATCACTTGAGCCACACCCCCAGCCCTTTTTTTGCTTTAGTTATTGTTCAGATAGGGTCTCTCTCTCTCTTTCTCTTTTAAACTCAAGGACAGCCTCAAACAGATCTTCTCAATCACTGCCTCCTGAGTAGCTAGGATTACAGATATGAGCCACCATGCTCAAATCCATCCTTCCTTCCTTTCTTCTTTCCTTCCCTCTCGCTCTCTCTCTTTCTTTCTCTCTCTCTCTCTCAACAGAGTCACACTATGTAGTCCAGCCCAGCCTCAAACTGGAGATCAGCCTCAGCCTCCTCAGTGCTGGGATTACAGGTGTGTACCACTGCACTCAGCTGAGAAACAGCCTTCTAAAGAGTGCTTAGTCAAATAAGTAATTATACTGGACATGCAAAAATTACTAGAATTAAAGCATAATGAAAGTTTTTGGATCACAATGACAGGATGATAGAAGCAGAGGCATCCTTCCATGTTCATGTCATAAACCAAGAGAGACTGAGAATTAAAGGCCTGAGTGTTCTGCTTAGAAACAAACCCAAGAAGTCAAGGAAGGAAGCTGTGAAGATAAGAGCAATTAACAGGAAGAACACAAATGTACGGGGAGGGTTAACAAAACCAAATACTGGTCATTTTAGAAAATGTTTCATTGACACATCTCTGTGACGTTAGAAAAGGGGCTGAACAAGCAACAGAGAAAAGAAAAGTGAGATGGTGCAGACACCAGCAGAGGGACGGAGGAGGCCAGAGGCCGGCAGCTGTCCCCCCACACCTGTGCCGAGTTGCAGGAAAGACGTGACAGAAGTCATTCAAGAAGGCGCAGACCACTAAGTAGTTGTGTGACAATGCTGACAAGCAGCACTAGAAAGTCCTTTCCAAAGAAGACTCAGGCCCAGGAAGCTCACCAGGGGGCTGAGGGCTGGAAAATGCAGAAAAGAGAAAAGAGGAGAAAGTCATTTATGAGGTCAGGGAAGATGCTAGAAGGGGGATCAGACCAGGATCTCAGACCACAGCAAGGTGTCAAAAGGGAAACACCCAAGTCAGGCTGGGTTTAACACAGAAGTGCAAGACTAGCTCCAAATTTAAAATGTTAATAGTGTCATTTATCACAGTCACAGATTATAGAAAACAACAACAACAACAACAACAACAAAACCCCTATGATTACCTCAAGAGCTAGGAGGAGGCGTTAGGTAGAATTCAAAAAAATTTACATATGGCCAACTTGGAATCACAGGGAATTCTCAGCCTAGCAGAGCATTTAGAAATCCTTGTGTGTCATGTTGAAGCATCCGTTTTTATTTATTTACTTACTTTTTGGTGGTTCTGGCGTTTGAACTTGCCAAGCAAGCACATTACTGCTTGAGCCATTCCCCAGCCCTTTTTGCTTTAGTTATTGTTTAGGTAGGGTCTTCAGTTGTCACATGGGGCCAGCCTCAGACCGCAGTCTTCCTGCCTCAGACTGCTATCTTCCTGCCTATGCTTCCCACATAGCTGGGATGAGAGGTGCATGCCACAAGGCCCAGCTTATTGGCTGAGATGGAGTTGTGATAATTTTAGCCCAAGGTGACCTTGAACCATGATCCTTCCAATCTCTGCTTCTCAGGTAGCTGGGATTACAGACTGGGCCACCATGCCAGGCCCATACATTCCTGTTTAAATCAGAAGCAAACAAGGATGACCACCACTCACTTCTATCCAAGTCTTTGAGATCTTGACAAGTGTAACAAGGTAAGGAAAGAAATACATGATGAAAGGATCAGAGGGAAGAAATAAAACTACTTCTGTTTGTAGATGACATGTCTACAAAGAAAGCCATGAAGAACTGAAGTCTAGTTCAGCACACTTATGGAGTGCTCATCAAGGCTGCTGGATATTGGAGTAATTCACACAGACTACTTCAGTTCCACATGTCAGCAGAAAGTAAAAACAGCATTTTATACCAGCATGCAAGCAGAAAGCTCCTGGGAAGAAAGCTAACAAATCATACAAGAACTTTATGGAGACTTAAATAAACCTTCATGAAAACACCATTTCTCCCTGAAGTGACTCACAGAATCAAAGCAGTCCTTAGCCGCCTGCTTCCAGGTGCAAGAAGAGCAGATTGCCGTGGGATGGGGCAGGGTGGATGCTTTCGATCAGCTGCAGAGCTGCAGGATTCTACATTCAGTCAGTGTTCAGGGTCGGTCCTCAAGGCCACCCTTGGGTTGGGTGGCTCAGGGCTGAGCAATGGTCACCCTCATGGTGAAGCTTCATGACAGTAAAAGGGAAAAAAGCCTCATCAGCAGTACAGGGAGAGTTGACAGGGCAGTGCCCTCTTCCTGCAGAGTCACAAGGTGCACTAAGCTCCTCCAAGTCGCAATGACAGGTGTGAGGAACGTGTTGCCTGTCTCGGAGATTCACCAGACTTGGCACCTGGGGGTGGTCACTATGATCTTTTTTCTTTTTTTTTTTTTTCTTCAGTTTTTGTGCATGCTTGGCAAGCATCTATCATTGAGCCACACTCCAGCCCTCTTGTTTTTTTTTTTTTAAATTATTTTAATATAGGGTCTTCTTGTGTAGTGCAGATTGGCCTTGAAGTAAGGAGCCTCCTGCCTCTGCTTCCTGAGCACTGGAGTTACAGGTGTGGCCACCTCACCTAGCTGAGGTAAGGTTTCTTACAGGGCAGGCAGCCTAGGTCCTTCATGTGGAGCAGAGATGGCAGAGGTGGGACTGTATGGCCTGAGCTCCCCCTTCTCCAGCACAATCAGGGGCCACCAGACGACATCATCACACCTGGAGTCTAACTAGCATGTTGTGAGGGAGTACTCCTTGGGCGTCCAGAACCTTTCCTATATGCATTCAATTGGGGTATGGAATGGCAATGTCTTCAGCAAGGCTTGCCATGCTGCACCATGGCCTGCTGGAATTCTCTCTGCCTCTGGAAGCAGGGTCTGTTGTGCCTTGTTAGAGAACTGCTGTAGTGTGAATGGGGTTTGTGCTCCCACAGGTCCACATGCTGCAAGCTTGGTCCCCATGGTGATGAAGTTGAAGTGCTAGGACCTAAGAGGTGGGGCCTGGAAGGAGGTGGTTAGGCCATGGGACAACACCCTTTGAACAGACTGGACCCTATTAATTCCCTTGAAGACAGATTGTTAGGGAAACAGTGAGCCTCATCTGATCGTGTGATCTCTTCTCCTTGTAAGCACTGCCACCCTGGTGCCATGTGCCATGTTGGATGCAGCCAGAGGCCTTCACTGGAGCAACTACCGGGCTCTTGACCCTGCAGAACTATGAGCTAAGTAAACCAGCAGCCATGTTAAAGTACCACCCTCAAGCACTGTTACAGCAACAGAAAATGGGCAATATGAGAACCAAGTCTCAGAACCCCTCAGAGAACTCATCTGTAAGACTTCTGGGAGCCACTCTGGCACCAGAACCAGCTGGGATCATGTAACGAGACGGAAGCGTAGGGAATGTTTATTGTGAGGCTTACACACAGAACTAGCTCTCAGGGTTGGAGGTTGGAGGGCCAGGAGACAAGTCAGATTTGTCAAGTAGGCTATCAGAAGCTTTAGGCAGCTTGAATGTCACAGGCAAATTTGTTCTCTGTAAGTATGAGGTCTGTGATGGCACCACTGATGCCTGAGGCCTCTGGAGGCCACTAGGTTTGGCTAGGAAGGGTTGCCCTGGCCCAAGTGTCTCTGGTAACCCCACCCTTGGACTTTCTGCCCTCGGGCCGCCACATACTCAGTGTCTTTTGCCACACTTTGTGTAGTGATTCCTTAATGTTAGCTGCTTTTGCCAATGGCACAGGCTGAGTTTCCCAAATCTTCAAGTCCTGTTCTGCCCTCTGCTTATCTCTCTCCCCCTTACAATCAACTGGAAGCAGCCAGGAGAAGCCACACCTTCCACCCAGGTTCCCGGCTGATAGCTCTGCTCCTGCCTCACTACACACGCTCCCACCGCTGCTAAAGCCCTCCTCCAGCTCGGTCCTCACTTCCACCTGAGCCTTCACTGGAGTGTGCAGTTTCCTTGTATTTTTAAAAATTTATGTATTTATCAGTATTCAGAAGATGAAACTCAAAGAATGACCTTTACTTATCCACACCTCACTCATTTCTTAGAAGACAGATGACTGGGAAAGAGTCACTGGAGGGAAAACCACAAGGATGCAGGAGCTTCTGTTGCCAAAAACATTTTCTCCAAAAAAATGCCCTAAGAGGTCTGCTGCACTGTGAGGTCCCAGGTGTGGCCACAGTGGATCTTCCCCCCGTCACCCAGAGGACTCAGGAGCCAACCATCCTCAAAGTGACACAAAGCAAGCTAGGGTGAAAATAAAGCCCTCCTACTCTGTGCAGCCTGCACTGAAAACATAGAATTCATTAAGAGCTCGGACCAGGAGACCTTGGAGACAGAAGCAAGTTAAAAGGAATTTCAGAAATGGGGGTAAAATGGTCCCAACTGCATCTACCCAAGCAGAGCACTCAGGATCTACCCTCTCTGCCGCAGGCTCACATGAACAGTAAGTGCCAACTACCCCACTTCCCGTGCAGTTGGGGAGGCCCCGTGGACAGACTGAGCTCTGGCTGAGGCCTAAACACCTCAGCTCCATTGGCCCCTGGGGTTCCCCGCATCCTACATCTCCTGACCATCAGTGCTTTAATGCCCACACCCAGCTTGTTAGTTGAAATGGGGTCTCGCTAACATTTTTGCCCAGGCTGGCCTTGAACCTTGATCTTCCCAATCTCTGTCTCTCAGGCAGCTGAGATCACATGCATGAGCCATAGTTTCCAGCCCCCATCCCTGCTTTTAAAGCTCATAGGATTTCCCAAGGCCCACATGAAGAATGTAAGATCAACTGATTATACCTTAATTACATCTGCCAATGCCATTCGTAGGAGCTCATAAGGAGCTGAGAGGATCTGGCCTGGCAGGCCCTATGGCTGGGTGGTCTCCAGCCCTGACCTGACCACCCAGGGGGAGCCTTGCCCTTCACCCTGTGCAGGGTCTGAGAAGCACCCACTCCATCCAGCTCCTACTCAGCTCACAGTTGCAAGGTAGAGGGTGAACCTGGCGGGGGAGGGTACCCTCCTGAAAAGCAGGTCTCCAAAAGGGTCCATGTCCTGCTGCCCAGTACCTGTGACTACCATGCTGCTCACACCCTGAGGTACAGATCTGCCCCTGGAGTGTCCAGAGGGCTCAATGTGAGCACAGGGACTGCTGGGGTATGAACTCAGGGCTTCATGCTTGCAAAGCAGGTGCTCTATGGCCTGAACCACACCTCCAGTCCATTTTGCTCTGGTTATTTTGGAGATGGGGGCCTCTCAAACTATTTGCCCAGATTGGTCTTGAACCTTGATCCTCCCAATTTTAGCCTCCCAACTAGCTAGGATTACTGCTGTGTTTGTATGTGATTTGAGGGCCCCAAAGGTCATGTGTGGGAGACTTTGTTTTCAGGGTGGCTACACTGGTAGGCGGAACTTTTAAGGGGTTGGTGAGATGCTGGGGTCACTGTGGGGCCCTGGCTGGTTCTGAGAGGACTGCAGGGATGGCCTGGCCAGTTTCCTCTCTGTCCCCTCTTCCTGGATGTGACCACTTGCTCCATACACATTCCTGCCAGGAAGTGACGCCATTTCTGTCCTCACCAGAGGCTGAATAAATGGGCTGTCTGCAGTTGAACTTTGGACCTCTGTTAACTGTGAAGTAAACCTCTTTTCTCCACAAGTAGCCTGACTTGACTATTTCATTATAGTGACAAAAAATTGACAGAGTTCTTGTAAGAAAGGTGGCAGTGGGGGGGTTGGGTGGGGAGGTGTCAGCTTCAGAAGCAGGACAGACAGAGAGTGGAGTACACAGGAAAGGGGCCATGGGCAAGGAACTTGTATGTCTGCAGAGGCTGGAACAGGTGAAAAAAAAAATCTCCCCACAGTTTCTAGAAAGAGCCAGCCCTGCAACACTGTGACTTTACCCTAGGAAACTGGTTCTGGAAGCTGGTCCCCAGAATGTAGAAGGGTAAATGGGTGTCATTTTGAGGCACTACATCTAGAGGGATCTGTCACAGCAGGCATGGGACAATATGGGGCTGTGCCTCAGTTCTACTATGGCCTTTGCCGTGGCCTTTGTCAACCCAGCCATCAGGGAGAATACCCTGTGCCTTTTGGGTTTTGGGTGAGAAGTCCCTACCTGGCCACACTGTCTGATTCTCAGCCCCTGCCCAGCACAGCTGGGAGCCATGGATGAGCAGGTGGAGTGAGTGAGCGTGGTGTGGAGCGTTTATGCCTCTGAACAACCCGGCCCCCTCCCTGCATGCTCACCGGTGGTCCTCATCATTGCCCAGCACAACCACATCCACACCCAGGCAGCAGAGGCTCTTTGCCAGCCCTTGCAGCGTGTGTCACATACCACGAGGAAGTCCCTGGCGGGGATCTTGGGGACAGAAACCTTCCCAGCTGCAGGTACCTGCAATGAATCGTTATCAGTGGTGCCCATGAGATGTGAGACCTGCTCTGTTCCACTTTCACGCTTGCTAGGCAGGTGCTCTACTGCTTGAGCCACACCTCCAGTCTGTTCCACTTTCAGAGTGTCATCAGGTGGAGGAAACGCAGACGCCACTCAGAAAGACTCTGGCGCTCGCATGGGGTGGATTGTGTGTGCACTGGAGTAAGGCAAGGGGCTCATAGGGATGTGGCCAGATGGTGCCCTGGACCTTGGTGGGGAGACGCCAGGCCCAGTGTCAGGAGGGGCCGCCATTGGTCCACTGCTGACTGCCAGGCTCTGCTGTCCTTTAACCCAGATGGCAGGAACTAAAGCCCCCTTTCACTCTCTGACCAGAAGACTCATCTCTGCATCCCCCCCAGTCCTGACGGAGGGATCCTAAGAGATTTCATACACCTGCCTAGGACCCCAAGGGGCTTCCACACACCTGCCCAGGACTCTGATGGGCTTCATCACACATCTGCCTGGGTGTGGCCTGGGCTTTCTGTGGGTGAGGTTTCTGGGACCCTGGTCTCTCACTGAGCCTGGGCCTCTGGCTTCTGCCCAGGTCTGTCAGCAGGTGGAAGCGGGCAGGCTCTCTGCACAGGGCTCGGTGCACTTCCAGCAGGCAGTAGGCATCAGCAGCTGTGTGGGCAGGGTCAGCTTCAGCTGCGGGATGCAGAGGGCAGGGGGTGGGGCGTGGAGAGGGGTCACTGCCTAGCCCTGCCACCCTGTGTACCTGCGTAGGTAAGCTGCGCCTCACGCAGCGGCCGCCGATCCCAGTTGGAGAGCTGCTGCGCCTCGTCCAGGGGCTTGCCCAACACCTGCTGCACCAGAAGGCTCAGGCCCCGTGGCCTCCCAGTTCCATCCACAGCAGGGGCTGCCATGTCCATCACCTGCATCTGTCAAAACAGAGCCCTGAGGAGTGAGGCACATGCCTTGGATGGAGGGTGGCCCTCTGCACTCTCCTGTGCTCAAAGGCCAGGGAAGCCCCTGGTCCTCCACTAAGCCAGCTCAGGGACAGAAGAGGACGACACAGTGCAGACACCTCTGTGGGGGTCCTGAGCCATGGCCACCTGCCCACCCAGGCCCTCCAGGGCAAACACCTGATCTGCTAAGGGTACTTGCCCAGATCTCAGTTCTGGGAAAATGCCCCATGCCAGGGAAGCCTTGGGATAGCTGATCCAGGTGGAAGCACTGCCTTCCTGGGGAACATGTGGATTCTGTCCTGCCCAGGTACTCCTGGGGGCCCTGGTGACCTGTGGCCAAACTGACAGAAATCCAGCTAGGGAGAAGGGCTGGGCAAGTCCTCACCCTTCAGAGCCCCCAAGCCAGCCTGGTGGGAGACCCCCATCCAGGCACTGCTCTGAAGGTGGATCAGCAGGAAGAGGGGGCCCATGGACAGGGAGGCCCTGGCCACCCACCACACTGACCTGCCTGTGAATGGGCAGCAGGTCCACACTGCCCTGAATCTGCTTCTCCACATGGGCCAAGGCAGGGCAGGCAGAGCCCAGGCTCCTCAAGTCTCCCGCCATCCCATAACCTATGAGCAGTGATGATCGGTGTGAAGGAAGCACGAGGACTGGGATGGGCATGAATTCCCCTGACCCCAGGGCCCACCCAGTAGTAGTTCCTGGGGGACTGGGAGGGGAAGGGACTGGCACAGAGGTGTGGCACCCTTCCCTTGTGGACTGGGCAGACCCAGGGCACCTCATTCACCTAGCTTGGTGATGGAGGCATCTGAAAGGAGCTGCAAAACCACCCGGGAGAAGGCCTGTGCCCCCTGCCCTCCTGGTGGCTGCGAGAGTGCGGGCACATCCAGCAGGAACACATGGCCCTCCTCAGCCACCTGCATGAGCGATGCCCGGGGCCAGCCCACCGCAGCAAATGGAGGTGTCCATTCCACATCCACACCAACCACCCGGCCAGGCTGTGGACAGAGAGGGGCAGGTGTGATGGGGTGGGAAGCAGCTGGGATCTGCAGGAATCTTGCACTGGGAGGGCCTGAGAAGTCCTGGGGGCCTGGCTCAGGCAGACATAGCCTCCACAGGCTCTATGTGGCCAGAATAGACAAGGAGGTCTGGCTGTCTGCAGGCTGAGAGTCCAGTCTTAGGGCTGCTACCCATGCCCTTGGGCAGGTTTCCATTCAACACCTCAGGCCCCATTTGTAGCAGGGAGTCTGGGCTCCTTCCACAGCTTGGCATGGTAACCTCTAAGTGTCAGCACCCAGGCAGTCCCTGTCCTTGCCCTGGGGAACAGGTCACCTTCATAGTGGTTCTGGAGCACCCCAGGGAGGATAGAAAGCATGCACAGAGGTGCATAGTGTGGGTGGACACCAGAGGCCTGTTCTGTACTATAAAAGCTGCATCCTGAGGTCCTTACACAGAGGCTCCATGAGCAGTGTGCTATAGAAGCCAGCCAGGCACCCACCTGCAGCAGCTGGGCCTCATGCCTGGCCAGGCCCTCCCAGGAGGCCAGGAAGTGGATGTTTTCTCTGGAAATGGGCAGTTGGTAGAAATCTTCCTTCAGGTTCTTGTGCGGCTCCTCCATCTCGAATCAGCCTCAGCTGTCCTGGGAGGATCAGAACTGGTGGTGTCCCTGGCCCCCACTCCACTCCCGACTAGGCCCAGGCAGACCATGGAGGGAGGCTGGAGAGTACCCAAGGTCTGCTCAATGGATGGAGGGCTTGGGTCTGCCCTTGGGTGCTCCTCCTCTCCTACCTGCTCAGCCCCCCACCCCACAATGACCCCTACACCTGTCTCTGCCCCAGAGTTGGGGGAACTCCTGGGCCATAGGACAGCTGATTCCCTGGCCTTCAGATATATCCAGCCTAGCCATGGATCTGGCCTCAGGGCTCTGGATGGGTGGCAGGCTGTGTGATTTGCAGAGTCACTGCCTTAAGGGCCAGGGACTGTCCTGGGCAGAACACCACCTAGAATGAGGGTGCTTACCTTCCCTGGAGCCTAAGCCAAACAAGCTCTGCAGCCACTGAATCTGGCAGCTGCTCCTCAGGCAGTGAGAGGTCCAGGGCACATTGGGCGACTGTGGCCAGGTCACTGTGAGGGGCCACCAGCTGGAGCAGCTGCTGCTGTAGCCAGGGGCTCTGCTCCACCAGGCCCTGTGGGGTCAATTATGAGGGTAGGCTGGGGGTGAGCTGTGCCCCAGGGACTCCCACAGATTCTAACCAGACCTGAGTATTCCTGGAGAGCCACAGTGGCCCTGTCCTACCCAAGGCTCAAGGCTGACAGAAGACTGAGTGATTAGGCACCCACAGCCCAGTCTCAGCCTTAGACCCTTCCCAGCCCCAAGCCCTGACCCCTTAATGCTATTTGGTTGGGAATCCCCCCTTCTACAGTCATCTGTCTTGGATCTGAAACCAGAGCCTTCTTCTAGAACAGTCTGGCCTGCTCCTCATCCTCTACCACTTGCTCTGTGCAGTTTGTGCAAGACCCTTCTCCTCCTCCTCCTCTCTGTGCTTGGGTGTACCCTTGGGGAAGAGGAGGAGGCCAGGGATACCCAGGCAGCATGTGGTCCAGACTGCAGGGGACCAGGCCTGGGTACAGCAGTGACTAAGGAGGCCCTGAGAAGCCTGGTCCTCATGAGGTTGAGTTCTCCTGTCCTAAGGGTGGTGGATCCCTGGGGAGTCTGAGCCCCTCGCCCTCATGACTGCTTCCTGTGGCCTCAGTGTTCCTTGAGGAGCCCCAGCTGGCCTTCGGCAAGGCCGCCTGCCCAGATGGCTTCAATGCCCCCAGCAGCCCCAGGCGTCAGCTTCCCCCTGGCCGTGGGTTCCCACGTGGACGACAATATGTGGAAACTCCTCCACATTCTTCAGGATGTCCGCTGCCCTTCCGGCTGGCTTGGCCTTGGCACCCAGGGGGGACTGGCCTTCCCGGCCTCGCCCGATGTGTGTGCGTTCCTCTCTGGTGACTCACCACCTTCCTCCCTGCCCTCCAAGGCAGCTTAGTACTGCCTCAGCTAGGTGCCATCCTCTGCTTGATAGGGGGGCCTTGCCCCAGCTGTGCTGGTCCACATTCCTATGCATGAGGGCCTAAGGATCCCACCATCTTCCCAGATCACTGCACTAGGGGCCCAAGGACAGCTCTGCATCCAATGAGACGAGCCTGGGACACCACCCGAGTACACCAGTATGCCCCCAGGGGCCTGAGTATGCTGCATAGACAGCTCTACACAGGACTAGGTACTGGCGGCATCCCTCACATTCATGTGCACACACATGCTCTCCCCCTCACACGCACCTGGCATGTAGCTTTCATGGAGTTGGGTGTCCCTGCCTCAGGTTTCTGTGGTTTTGTTACATGAGGACCCTACTCCTGTCTCTGCAGCCACAGAGGCTTCACCAGGCCCCGTGAGCAGCAGGAGAGGTCTATGGCTCATACTCCCATCACACCTGATGCACAGGCAATCCTTGCAGCACACATATGTACACATGCCTACACAGGGCACTGCCTCCCCCAGGCCTGCTCTCAGCCTCACAGGGATGGATCAAGGATTCCACTGGTCCAGTGCACTCAGACCATGCCTCATCAACTCACCTGTACATGGTCAGTCCAGCTCCCCTGAGACATGCTTTTCTGTGGAAGTAAATAGGAGATTGTTTCTAGCAGCAGCTCCAGAATCTGGAAGTAGCCTGGACTGGGGCGTCCCTTGCCACAGGCCCATGTTTGGCCTCCTCCATGGGGTTGTGGCTTAGCACACCTGCCTATGTGGCCCAGCATGGCTAGCTGGGACTTAGTAAACTCAGAGGGGCTCTGACCTCTAAGGGTCCAACCAGCCCAGAATGAGTGGGAGTGGCTCCAAGCCTGGCAGGTGGGTACAACTCTTTCCGGTTGGGCCTATGCCCAGGACTGGTTTGGGCATAGTTGTGGGTTGAGTAAGATACAGCTTAGGTTGTTGGTGTGGTTGTGGGCTGATGCTAGCAGGACCAATTTGGTTCCTAGCAGGTGTTTAGTGACTGTCTGAGGAAAAAGGTGCCTTGATAGGAAGACTCAGATGCCAGGTACAGGCTGCCCCTCAGTGCTCATAGCTGGCCCAAGCCTCCCTTGTGCACACACCTCCACAAACCGCTTGTAGCACAGCCACTGCAGGGCTGCCAGGTGCTGCTGTGTGACAATGTTGGGACACAGTGCTGAAAGAGAGGGTAGGTGTCAGTGCTGGCCAGGAGCTGAGTACACCCCAAATAGGGTTGTCTGTTCCTGGAAGGCAGGGACAGGAGACACCGTGTGTAGCTTTGCACAGCTTTCCAACCTCTACCCTGGGTCCATACCCTCCCCATGGCCTAGAGCTCTGCTCTGGGTCAATGCCACCAAAGGGGCCAGCAACCCCTGCCCCAGCCTCTCCTGGGATCTTGCACGAGCTACTTTCACAGTGGAAGCTCCACCATCTGGGCTCGCACAGATGACCTGGGGCAGCAGCGACTCCCACAGGCCTTCACGCCTCTTCTCCAGGGCAGGGCCTTCCTGACATTGTAGTGCAGGCATATGCTTCCTGCCTTCTCCCACTGAAACCTGAATTCCTCAAGGCAGGGCCAAGTGCTTGCTTCTGGGTCCCATGCCTGAAGCAGACCTGGCAGCATATAGCAAGGCCCGACCCACACACTTGTTTATATGTGCCACCTGCTTTGGTCAACCTTCCCTCTATGCCTCAGAAGGAGGGCACCCTGTCCAGCCACTGCTCTTCCCTCCTGAGGTGCTCTGTCCAGTTGTCCTGGCAGGCTGTCAAGTTCTTAGCAGGAAGCTGACTTCACAGACCCCAGATACCCAGAGGCCCCTGTAAAGTCCTGTCCTTGCTCTGGGCCTCAACCAAGCTCAGTTGTGACCCATGTGACTGTGCGAGCCAGAACCTGGGAGCCCCCTCATTACAAGGATCCTATCTGTGGAGCATAGCTGGGGTCTGTGCCACCCAGAGTGGGGCCAAAGTCTAGGCTAGTAGGGAGGGCTGCATCTTCTTGTTACGTGGCCACCAGGGCAGGGATGCCCTGCAGAGACCTCGCTCAGGCCCCCCTGAGAGGGTCTAGGAGCCACCACCTTCCTCATGCCATAGCTGTACCAGCTCCATGGCTGCTGGGAAGCTTTGGCTTAGGACACTAGAGGCCACTGCCCCTTTAGGCCTGTGTTCAACAAAGCCTGGTGACAACTTCTGGAAAGAGGAAGTAGGAGAAAAGGCAGAGGGAGGACCTAAAGAGAGTAGCAGAAGATCATACCCAAGGTGGTTCACTCTTAGCTCTGTAGCCAGAGGACAGCCAGCTGGGGAAGCAGGAGTGTCCCTCAGGGCAGAGGATACACAGGTCAGGCCTCTGAGTCTGGTGGGCAGACGTCCTTCTTGTACCCTTGCTGCAGGACTTACCGGGGGCCACATGGTACTGCTGCTGCAGACGCAGGACCTGCCGACTAAGCACCTTGGGGCTCAGCCTTTCCAGCCTCACGGAGGTCACTTTGGGGTACTGCCTATGGGTAGAGAGCCCCGCCTGTCTGTTACTGTTTTAAGGATTTCATTTTCATCAAAGTCACACACACACGCAATTTTAAAATTAATTCTGCAAAGTTTACAGCACAAATAGTACGCACTTCTCCCTCACCCATCCCACACCCGGTCATTCGCAGTCAACTTTGAAAGAGACGCAACTGCCATCACTTGGTTATTCACTTTTAGGGTGCCTCACCATCCTCCCCAAATAATAGTATCAGAGATTCTAGTTAAACCCATGCATTCTGCATTTACAATAGGATCACCTCAGATGTGCAAATGTGATCAACAGCTTAGCCACTCTCTCTGGCCTCCTTGGGGTTGCGTTTCCCACCCTGAGGCCTCTGAGTCCTCCCTCCTGCCAGCGCAGTCTGGATCTACTCCCTGCACTGGGCCACATATTCTGCTTTTTAGGCTGCAGTAAAGCCAAGCTGCTAACAGCATCCCAGATACTGGGATGTGAGGGTGGAGCAGTCCACGAAGGGCTGAATCCTAGAGCACCTGCCTAGCAAGTGCTGGATTGGGAAGTTAGTGGAGCCGAGGTTGCTGGGCTGAGATCAGGCACCCCAGTGCAGGCAGGACGGCTCCAGGACTATAGCTCCAGGACTGCAGTAGGGACACTGAGCTACTCTGGCCCTTTGTGTGTGACCTGTTCTTTTGGAGGTTTTAAGGCCCTTCACACGATACTGTGAAATTTCATGTCATCAGACCTCCATATAGATCTCTCCCTCAGCAGTCAACTGTACACGCCTGCTCCTTCCCAGCCAGCACTCTTCCTCTGGGAGCCTCTGGTAACTGCCCCCACCATCCTAAATCTCTCTTCTTCTCCTCCTTCTCCTTCTTCTGCTTCGTCTTCTTCCTCCTTTTTCCTCCCCCTCCTCCTCTTCTTCAGATGAGCTATTTTCTTTATTTCTTCATTTAGCTTTGCTTATATTCTAGAAATTTTCTTTTCTTTTTTTTTTTTTTTTAGAGGTACTGGTGTTTGAAATCAGGGCCTCACACTTGCTAGGCAGGTGCTCTACTGTCTGAGCCACTCTGGCAGCCCTTTTGTGCTCAGGTATCTTTTGAGATGAACTATTTGCTCAGACTAACCTTGAACATAGATCTTCCTGATCTCTGCCTCCCAAGTGGCTAGGATTACAAGTGTGAGCCACTGGCACCTGGCTAGCTGATTTCTTTTTATTGCTGAATAATATTCCATTTTCTGGATGGGCCACAGTGTGCTGACCCACTCACCTCCTAAAGGACACCTAGCTTTCAATTTAGACAATTATAAATTAAGCAGTTACAGACACCTGTGTGCAGGTTTTTTCGTGGACTTCTTTTCATGTTTTTGGGTCAATCCCAAGGAATATGATTGCTGGATCGTATGGCAGGAGTATGTTTAGTTTCCCAAGTGGCTGTACCATTTAACATTCCTACTGACCATGAAAGAGTGTTCCTGTTGCTTCATGTCCTCCCAGCATTGCGGGGGGTGGGGGGGGTCAAGGTTTGGGGTTCCTAATAGATGTAGAATGGTGTCTTGTTTTAATTTGCAACTTCCCAGTGCTATTTCTCCTGCATATCTTCTTAGGTGAGGTGACTGTGCAAATCTTTTTGTCCAATTTTAGGTTAGGTTGTTCATTTTCTTATTGTTCCATTTTGAGATCTGCATGTTTTGAATAATAGTCCTTTATCAGATCTGTCTTTTGTAAATATTTTCTATCAGTCTGAGTCTGTCTTCTCATTCTCTTGATTAATATGTTACTTCTCTTGATTATTAATATTTTGTTCAATATTGGACCACCCAGCAGACCAGCCTCCTCCTAAGCTGGGCTCTCTCCAGGACAGGGCTGGGCTTTGCCTCCTGCTTGCTCCTCCTGTGGCAGTCCTGAACCTGACACAGGTACCCAGGTAAGAGCTTCCATGGGTCTCCTGCCCCTGTCAAGTCCCAGCCCTCATCCTGGGCTCCCAGGAGGCCATATAGCACCAGCTGCTGGGACCTTGTGGGACTCACCTGGCTACGTCCCCGATGTCAAAGTCGGGCTGGCACCAGGAGTCCATGAGGACCAGCAATCTCCTCTGGAGGTCAGGGAAGCCAGCCACATAGTGTTCCACAAGGTTCACCTTGTCCTGGAACAGCAGCGGTATGCTCATCTGCAGGGGAGCACAGGCTCAGGACCGAGGCCAGGACCCCAGACTCATCTCCCACTCAGAGTGCAAGAACCAGAAGGGCCTGAGGGTGATTTCTGCAACCTGCCCCATGCAGAGGCCAAGCTCGTGTCTGAAGTCCTCAAGGAAATGGCGTGGCGTACCCACCTCAGCCCATGCTTGGTGCCTGTGACCCTGCACAAGCACTCTTGCACACATGAGCTTTGTCCCTAGGTGATGCTTCCTGGGTTTTGTTTCTGGTGGGCTCTGTGTTCAACTTCATCCTCTTGACCAAGGGCTGGAGGGCCCAAGTAATTCAGTTGTTACCTACTGTGCTTACTAAGTTGGGCACAGCAGGATAGAGACAACGTGACTGGCAGTTGCCCTGGTGGCCAAGAGATGTCCCTTTGAGATGTGTGGAGTGTCTGCATGTGGAGTTGGAACGTACCCACAAGATTTCCAGGCTGCACTGGTGCCTGTAGGACACTGAGGAAGCCCCTGGCTGTGGACTGGACAGGTTGGCCAATTCCCAGCAAGAACCAGCCCCCTCCCATGGGTTCCTGCAGAGGAGCCTCTTCTTCCTTCCTCTCTTCCCTTGGATGCATGCATGCACACACACACACACACACACACACACACACACACACACACACACGGCTACTCAGAACCCATACTGGATGGCGGCCAGGCCACAGTCCTCAGGTGGGATCCTCAGTCCCTGAAGAGCTCAAGCCTACACCCACACACTGGGTATGACCCTGCCTGGCCCCAGCAGGGCCAGGTGGAGGGGGCAAACTCTGCCATGTCACTGTGGAGTCAGAGCTGGATTTGCTGTCCCTGTGGGTACAAGGACTTTGAGGCCTATGTTATCTCTCCTGAGATTCCCAGGGAAACAGGATGACCTCTTTCTTGACCTCTGAAGATTGGAGAAATGCAGCATGCCACAAGATGAAGGCCACAGAAACACAAGGGCTGAAGAGTCCAGTGAGGTGTCTGATGTCCACTCCAGGGCAGGGCAGGGCTCTTGCACTGACTAAACCAGCCCCAAACCAGCCCACAATGAAATTCCTGGGCTTCAGAGAACATGGAGGAAGGGCACTGGACACAGTTGGGCCTGGTTGGGGCTGCCCTACAACAAGCAGGATAGCATATTATGCCAAAGCCACCTGACCACGAGTGACATTCGTTGGCCTCTACTCAGGTTCTGCCTTGCCATCCTGGGACTTGGTGGTGGGAGACCCTCCTCCCCCACCAAACCCTGTTTCTGGAGACCTGGGCTTTATCCAAGTTTGGACCTAAACAATTTGCATTAGAAAGACATTTACCTTTTCAACATCCAGTTCTGGCTGCAGCTTCAACTTCGTGCCCAGCATGATTGCCTGGCAACACAAAAGGAGAAATCACTTGTGCCTGGGAGGGGGGCCAGCACCACAGGGGGGCTCCCACCCTCAACACCAACATTGGTCATGACAAACATAGCCAGGGACTTTTTCCCTGTCCAACTGCATGGTCCCTGGACTGAGGGGCCTGGGATCCAGAAGAGTCTCAGAGCAAGAAGCTCCTTACTCTGTCCTAGCCTCCTAGGGTGGAACAGGGACTCACCCCACACCCTGGTCCCCAGGGTCCTGCTCAGGGATTGCAGGGATGGTGAGGCAAGAGACCCACTACTGACCTCTGCAGTTAACTTATACATCTGATCCTGCCCCAGCTTCCCCCTAGTACAGGAGAGGCCAGCATGGCTAGATCTAGTACCTGCAACAGAGGGTTCAGGGTGGACCCTGCACCTAGAGGCCTGAGGGCAGAGTAAGAGGAGGCTTCCTGGGGACCTGTGGCTTTTCTGAGCACTTTCCACAAGGCAAGAGACCCTCAGCTTGCATATGCTACAGGCTGACTTTCATGGGCGAGTGGCTAGAGGTGAGGGCATGGTGTCCTCTGTGTGGGGGCCCATGGTCAGAGCTGCCCCCAGGCTCTCAAGGAGCCTCCAAATGACCACTTTCCTGAGAGAAAAGCCTAAGCAGTCTCGGATGGAGAATGGATGCAGCTTAAGAGGAAGCTCAGACTCACAAACTTGGTGCCTGCTGTAACCTTCCCACAACTGGACACAGCAAACACTGAACCCTGACTGCCCACACGTACTGCATCCTTAGCTGCTATTAATAATTCCCCTATATCGCTCTTCCATTATGAGCAAAAATAACCAGGCAGGAGCAGCTTGCACAGCAGCTCAGTGCCCCGCCCCCAGCAGCTCAGAGAGGCCCAAAATAGCGGCCTGGGAAAGGCCTGGAGGCGTCCAGGCTGGGGCCTTCCCTGAGCTATGACCCGGTGCCTCCATTCTGGCCCTGGTCCATGAGGCTCGGCCTCAGCAGGTCCCACCAGGAGAAGGGTGTGGGGAGGGTCCACAGGGCATGGGGAGGGGTGCAGAAAGGGTCCGCAGGGATTGGGAGGGGGTGCAGGATGTGGGGAAGAGCTGGGGGAGAGGTGCAGGGACCACCACGTGGGGACTGACTAGCAGCGACTCTGTCTAGCTTCACAGGAGAGCACTGGATTTTTCTGGATCAGAGACTCCCCTCAGAAGGTACAGGAACCTGAGGAAGCCAGGGTCCTGACCCTGGAGCCAACCTGGTCTTTGTTTAAGGTGGGGAGAGATGAGAACTGGGTGCTCCCCTCCCATCCTTGGGACTAGGCTCTCTAGGAACTAGAATAGGAGAGGAGGCTGAGTGGAGAGGTGAGCAGCCACCTGAACCACCCCCAGCACCTCTACTGTGTTGTCAGTCCCCCTGCAATGTCCTGAATGGTCCTCCTTTCTCCAGGAGCAACCTTCAATGGGCCCCCAACAACCTAAGAACCCTTCTGATTTGGGGGTAGGGGGTTGCAGCTCAGGTCTCACACGTCAGGCAGGCTGAGACACTGGCCCCCCAGCAATACTCCCAGCTCCCCTCCTGTCTCTGTGTCATTTGGAGCACAGACCAACCAGGCAGATTCCTGACCCATCTGGCTGGGCAGGAACTCTCCATGTACCTAGAGTGCCCTCTTGCGGCCAGGTGGCCTTGGTGGATGCTGCAGGGGTGTGGCCAGCATGCCTGGGGCCCAACACAAGGGAGGAGCCTGCCTAATTTCCACTCAGCTGAGGCCTGGTGCCCTTGCTGACCTGGGGGATAGGGGGAGTGGTGGCAGAAAACCACCTCCTCCAGAAAGCCACCCTGGCCTGGGTCCTGTCTTTGGGGGGTTCTGTGTGGCCTTTATTGTAGTCAAGGCCAGCTTGGGATGGGTCTCTGGTGGTTTGTGTCAGGCCCAGAAATGCAGGAAGATCACCTGCCTGCTCAACCACAAGCCACTGGCCCAACTGCTAGGCCCAGGGAACAGACACAGTAGATGGCAGGGAGGGCCCAGACCTCAGAGCCCAGAGGAGGGAAGAGCTAGGGACTGGGCTGTGAGGACAGATGGGGGGTCAATGAGGGCCTCCCTATATCCACTGTGCCTTTCTGACCTCTGCTGCCCTAGAGGACCAGAGACATCTACTAAGGGACACACAACTGTCCAGCAGATGGGCCAGGTATTGCTGAGGGAAGCACTGGTCACACAGGCCCAGGAGATTTCAGGAAAAAAATGAAGCAAACTCAGAGAAGCCAGGGCGGCAGCCCTCTGGAAGAGTGTCCTGTGGCTTCCCTGGGCCCCCCACTCTGAAGGGCAGGAGGGCTGGGCAGGTGCCCAGGCTGGCCAAGGCCCAGATTCCATGGTCGAGGCCCCCAGCGTCTATCCAGCCTCCCACCTCTGAGTGGGCCTGGTGCCAAGGGGGCCTTTTTTTTCCTTTTTCTTTCTTTCTTTCCTTTTTCTTTTTTCTTAAGCAAAGCTATCTTTTTACCTTGATAAGCTGTTTAAAAAATGTAAATAAAATAACTCAGCAGACAAAAGCAGGCATTCATCCTGCCCAGAGCCAGCCGCTGCCCTCGACATGAAATATCGCAGCACATTGAGTCGTGAGTCCCTGCTAATCCGGGAGGACAGGCCTGAATGCAGCCCCTTTCGGATGGGCGCGGCGGTGGGCAGTGGAGCATGCACCGCCTGCCGGGCGGCCCCGCTCAGGGACAATGGCTTTTCTTCCCAGAAGGGGCCTGTGCGGGACAAGAGCCCCCTTTGTGTTGGGATGCAGGCCTCTGAGCGCAAGGGAGGCTCATTCAGCAGCCCCAGACACTCTTTGAAAGGCTTGAGTGTAACAGAAAACGCCCGAAACACTAGCCTGCCTTCCGCCTCCCTGCGCTCTCCCCAGGCACAGCCACCATTCAGCAGGGAGAATGGCCTTGCACCACATGCGTCCTCAATCCCGCATTGTCCCCTCATGGCCATCTTGGTTCCTCAGCGCCCTTCACCAGCCGTGAGACGAAGGGTGAGCAGGTGTGAATGGCAGTGGAGCCGTCGTTGGGCCCAGTGATGCCCATACATGGGCCCGCCTCCCAGGGGGCCAGGCCTGGGAAGCCCAGGTGGCCTCTGGGCCTGACACCTAGACCCCTGCAGCAGGGGCAGTGGTCCATCTGCTGTGCTACTGAGAGCATCTGAAGTGCTCTCCTTTCTGGACCCTGATACGATGGGGTGGAGGTGAGGCCTGGAATGGTGGTCTCATGCATGGCAGGCACACCCCAGCTACACCCTACTTTGAGGAGCCACAGGGCCACCCTGCAGCTGCAGCAGTGGCTCTGAAGGCCTCACCAATCCTCACGGTCTCATGCAGACCAGGGTTACTTCATGCTGTCTTCCTCTCAGAACCTTCTGGGTTTATACCAGAGCCAGTAACGCTCACAATGAAGACTTAGTCCACCTCAATCCCATAAGCCTCACCCAGAGACCCTCAGCTACCCAATCCACAGTTCCAGAGTGAACCTGCTGCCTTAACACCATACTCAGGATGGGCTGGAGGGTGACCGAGAGCCATCTCATCCACAGGGCAGCTCTTGAGTGGGCCAACCCAAACTGCATCCACACCTGGTCCTGTGTCCCCCAGCACCAGCACCATGTTCCAAGCTGTTGCTGTGAAGGTGGGCCCAGGGGCAGGGTGACACCAGCTCCTCCTGCAGCCCCCTCCTGTCAGCCCTTGCTAAGCATTTCTGGCTGGGGCCTCCATGCCAAGCTTAGGTCAAGAGCTACACCTGGCACAAAGCATGCGCAAGAAAGAAACAACAAATCAATGAAGTAAGAAAGGGGCAAAGGATCAGAGGAGGGCCTGTCAGCTGAAGTTGGTGGTTCTGCTGTGTGTTCCAGACCACAACACTGAAATTCAATTGGTCTGGCTGTCAGGAAAATGGCAGGGCCTTCAGAGTGTGAGGGTCCAGTGGGCACAGGGAGGCATCCTCGGCGGGGAGAAAAGGCCAGGCAGTCACGCCGGGAGCTGCACCCTAAAACCTTTCTTGGATCAAGTAGTGCAAGAGGTTTTGGGACCTAGATGCCTGGCACACGCTTAGCCTAGAACAGCCTACCAGTTTCTGAGAACCTCCACCCCGACCCCCTTGTCCCACACACTCCCACAGAACTATACCCAGGAGCCCTCCAAATGGCTCCTTTCTGCCCTCCTGAGTGTATGTGCCTGAGAACTGGAAGGAGGATCCCCTTGAGTCCCTCCCTCAGGGGTCCCAGAGGCATGCAGAGCCACTTACTTCTTTGAACTTTCCCTCATGGTAGAGGTGGTGGACATGATCCAGGAGGGGGTTCCTGTCTGCATCCTCAAGCTGGAAGATGTTGACCAGTGGCTCCACCAGACTCAGGGGGCTCTTGGCCAGGACCCCCACTGCACGGGCCTGCAGCTGTGTTAGCCTTGGGCTGTGCTGGAAAACCTGAGACCCAGCCTCACTGGAGGTGGTATCCTGTAGCCAAAGGCATGGTGCTTGTCTTGGGCAGGGGCTTGGAGGTAGGGCAGGCCTGGCTAAGAAGCCAGCACCTGCAGCTTGTGTCTATAGCTGGGGAATTGTGGCAGAGGGGAAGAGATGAGGTTCAGTCACTGCACATGGCTCTTGGGAGGCTAAGGGCCAAACTCATAGGGAGAGCCTTGGCCAAATGCCCTCAGCCTCTGCCCACCCTGAACAAGGTCTGTGAGCTATCAAGGCCTGGGCAGTCAGATATGGAGCTCAGGGTGCTGGGTGAGGGGAGGTCATGACTTGCATGGGCTTACCTGGACTGGCCTTGGGTAGGCTGTGTCTGCAGCCAGCGCTGCAGCTCTCGAGTGACCCAGGTCTTCAGAGAGGGGCCTTTCCCCCGCCAGCCCTGGCTGTCCTCCAGCATGTCCAGCAGTCCAGCCAGTGGGTCATACAGGGCAGCAAAGCCCCTCCAGGCTTCCTCTCTGAGCTGTAGAGACACATAACCTCATTGTCACAGTCCCCTGGCAAGCCCTCCCACCCACACTGAGGTTTCTAAAATTAATCTACTTGGAAGGTAACTGTTGCTATTCAGCCACCATACATGCTTCCCATGACTTTTCATGCCACTGAGATTCTGTTCTGCTCCACTGCGCCCCAAGGCCCTCAGGCGGCAGTCATTGTCCGCACTAATTATCCCATAAAGCCAGGGGCTTGTTCTGGGCCAAAGGGCTATACTCCCTGAGAGGCAGCCCCACGGCCACAGCAACAGGTTCACAAGTCACTGTCTGCCAGACATACCTGGGCACACAGCGGCCCAGCAGGACACAGGAGAGCAAAGAAGAAAGAAGAACTTGAGTTGAAAATGTCTGCTTCTGAGCTGCAGAATATTTGGGGAGTGGGAGCTGCAAGGAGCTTTGTGATGTTTAGGGCTTGTATGTCTCTCACCTGAATATAAGAGCCACCATGGTTTGGGGTTTTTGTTTTGTTTTACATTTTTTTATTAGCATATATTATTTGTACAAAGCATTTTCATTGTGACAGTTCCATACATGCATACAATGCAATTTGATCAAATTCACCCTATTACTCTTTCTTGTGCTCTCCCCCCCTTTTAAGTTTTTAACAAGTTTCATTATTCTATTTTCATACATACATGAAGTACTTTGACCACATTCACTGCCCCCCACCCTAATTACTTCCCGCCCCCAAAAAGAGTCTGTTTTACATTCCTGTCATTCATTTTTAAGGACTAGATTCCACATGGGAGAGAGAATGTGAGATACGTCTTTCTCAGTCTGGCTTATTTCACTTAACAAGATGATCTCCAGTTTCATTTATTTTCCTGCAAACAACATAATATCATTCTTTTTTATGGATAAATAATACCTCATTGTTTATATATACCACATTTTTTATTTATTGGTGGATTTCTTTATTGCTGGTTGAGTGGACTCACCTAGGCTGATTCTATACTTTGGTTATTGTGAATAGTGCTGCTATAAACATGGATGTGCAGGTGTTTCAATTACAGACTGACTTACATTCCTTTAGCTATATGCCCAGGAGTGGTACCGCAGGATCATATGGTAATTCTTGTTTTAGTTTTTAAAGAACCTCCATACTGATTTCCACAGTGGCTGCACTAATTTACATTCTCACCATCAAGGTACAAAGGTTCCTTCCCTGTCCCCTCCATCCTCACCAGCATTTATTTGTTATCCTGGCATTCTGACCGGGGCAAGATGGCATCTCAGTGCCATTTTGATTTGCATTTCCTCATTGGTTAAGAATCCAACGGGTTGTAAAGTAAGCCAGTGGCTCTGGCAGCAGCCAGCATGGGCTGTGCTTTGTGGGTACCTGCAGGCCACACCAACTCTGGCAGATCACTCTTAGGTGGAATTGCAAGACCCACAAGGGTGGGCATGTTCATGACAAGGCACTCAGGAAGCACATATAAGGATGTGCTTAGAGTGACCAAAGCTCTGAGAATATGGGATGACAGGATATAGACTTGGGAACACAGAAAATAAATACCTAAAATTACAAAAGAAATGCAAGCGTCAAAACTAAGACCATAGTAAGACATGGAAGGTGACAGATTTGAAAAAGAATCAAAAGAAACTTTAAACATGAAAAAATAGTTATCAGAAACAAAAACAATAGCTTGGTGGGTCCCTGAAAACATAAACATGGAGTTACTGTGTGATCCAGCAATTCTACTGCAAGATACATCCACAATGATTTAAACACAGGCTCAAGAAAATATCTACATGTGAATGTTCAGAGAGGAACTTGTTCAGAATTGCCAAAAGCTGGAAACAGCCCAAATGTTCATCAGCTGATGAACAGACAAACAGTATGTAGCTCATACCATGATTTACCCATCAAGAGCAGTGGAGCACTGTATGCTGCAACACAGGAGAACCAACTGTGGGGTGGCATTCATGTGAGCGTCCAGGTTAGGACACTCCATATCAAAGGAAGGGAATGAAATCATCACTAGGGATCCACAGACAGAAAGTGGACTTGGGATGCTGGGGCCTAAGGAGGGAGGAGTGGGAATTTCTTAATGGAAACAGGATTTCTTTTGGGCTGATCAAATGTTTTGAAGCCAGGTGTGATGGCTGCATGAGTACTGAATCACCATTTTAAATGAGTAATTTCATGTTTTATATATATATGTGTGTGTTTTACCCCCAATAAAAAGTCAACATCTTTCCCACCAGTAGCCGGTACTCCAGTCCCAGCCTATACCTCCTATGCACTGGAGTCCAGACACACATTTTGGAAGATCTCAGCTCCTGTTCTTGTCATGGTAGTTTCTGCAATGTCAAAGGTCCATTGGGCTCCTGGCTCTGTGACCTTTCCAGCCAACTCCCCCCACTCAGCTCCCAGACCACTGGCAGTCACAGTCCTCAAATGGTTTTTATTCCCTAATCCCATTGTCCAGCAGTGACATGATGGTCCCTGTGGGACATCTGACCAGCTGACTAACTCTTGGGCTTCAGTGAGCTCTGCAACTGCCTAAATCCTCTGACACATGCTTCCAAGGGCATCCTCAGATTTGAGTGGTACCAAAAACCACTAAAGGACTTGTTAAAACACAGACCCACCCTGACTCTGGAGCAGAGAGTAGGGCTAGGGTTTGCCCCATTGAGGATTTTTGAGTCCCCAGAAGATGAACCACACAGTAGGGTGTTTGGTAGGAATGCCCAAACTCATGAACTCCCATTTCTACTATGCCCCACCATTGTGCTCTGAGGAACACCAAATACCTAATCACACTTTCCTTCTCCACCGGGCTTCTTGCCATGCTCCAACTCCTTGTCAACCAACTCCCATTAGCATCCCACATGTCCTAACCCTGACCCTGAGCCTGAGCCTACCTCATCCCTAACGGTGACACTAACTCTAATCCTAGCCTTAACCACTCATAACCTTTAACTCAATCTAACTATAATGATGATCTAACCCTAACCCTAATCTTAATCACTCTCCTCTGAGGAATATCAAACATCCACCAAAGTCTTCATGTCGGCCCTCTTCCCTTCTCCATACTGGTTTCTCACCAAACCTCCAGTTTGTCTACCACCAGATCCCATCAGACTGCAGCACACCCAAATCCTAACCCTAATACTGACCTTAACTATAACCTTCTCCTCACTCCCATCAGCATCCAAAATGCCCGAAATGCAACCTTAGCCCTAACCCTAACTCCTGATTCTACCTCTAAATCCTGACCCTAAGCCTAACCCTTTATCTTAGAGGGAAAGCCCCAGACCCCAGACCCCTCCCCTTCTACTTCTTTCCTTATATGGCAAACTCTCCCAGGAGTTCTCCCAAACCCAGCCTCCCACTTATGGGGTCCCCTGCAGCTGGTTCTTGGATAGGGCCTGAGCCTCTCAGGATGCCCCAAACACCCTCATCTTCAAGGCTCTGGTCCTACCCAGAGACTGACCATCTCATATTTACCCTGAATGTCTAAGCCCTAAGCCCCCAAATCTCCATACCCCACACCTTGCAGGCCCCAACCCTCCAAGTAGTGTTCTGTGACCTGTATACCTGTCTCACCTGGCCTGGAACTTCTGGGACAGCCCTATCTCAGATACCAGGCCCCTGGCTGTTCCCACAATCTTGCTCTGCAATTGGCCAGGCCAGGACACCACCAACTTGTGGGCCACTGCAGAGCCCCACCCCATCCCTCTGCTCCAGCTCCTGAATGTCACAGATGTGCAAGCCTGGGCACTGGGCAGCATGGTGCTCTTCTGCTTATGTGACTCAAGACAACCTCTGGTGTCTGAAACGTGAGTGGGGTTACATGGAAACCTTGTGTCAACCACCAGGAGCCACATCGTCCAGCACTTGGACAAGTGACCAGAGTGAGCCTCCACATGAGCAAAAAGCACAGCCTTGAGTTGGTCAAAGGAGATACCAACACAAAAATCAGCAAACAGAGAAGAAAAAGATGAAGAAAATCTGCACATCAAATTCACACTTTGTGTGGTATGTGAGAAAGGAGAGAGAGAAAGGACAGGCTGGGCACTGGTGGCTCATGACTGTAATCCTAGCTACTCAGGAGGCAGAGATCAGGAGGATTGCTGTTTGAAGCCAGTCCAGGCAAATAGTTGGCAAGACTATCTCGAAAAAAACCCATCACAAAAAAGGGCTGGTGGAGTGGCTTAAGGTATAAGGTATAGGCCTTGAGTTCAAACCCCAGTACCGCAAAAAAAAGAAAGAAAAAGAAAGGATAGCCTGTGCCTGGGACAGGAGGATTCAGAAATGGCAAGGGAGCCAAAGGCAGTGAAGACAGAACAGGATCCCAGGACAGAACAGAAGTGATGAAACGGAAACTGAGAAGTCATTTGTGGGCACTGTAGCTCTTTGTGAAGCTGAGCAACACAAACCCTGTGGCAGAAAAGAGCAAACTGCAGGCAAGGCTGGGGGAAGGTGTAGACCCTGAATCTGAACATCTTGAGATAGCCATGGACAACCTCAGACCAGCATCAGGCTAGCCACAACTCCAAGGAAACAGAGGCTTCCGTGGCCAGTCTCTCCTGTGCTGTGTGGGAGCTATTAAAACTGCTAACTTGGTGGGCTCCACTACAGCCTCTCAAGCTCAGCACCACCAGGCCCATCACTGCCCCCGCCCAACCCTCCCCTGCCCAGTCCCCACCCTGCAAAGTCCTTTGCCGAGATCTCCCTGCCCTGGACACCTGCCTCAGTGGCCTCATGTGGCACAAGAGGCCTTGTCCATGCAGTCATTTGTGGACCCCAGGCCTGGGCAGCACTGATGTCTGCTGCATCCCTTCTAAAATGAGTGGCTTCCTGGCCAGTCACCTCATGGCCAGTTCTGCAGCTGTGACAGGTCTATGAGTAGGGACCCACAGTCAGTGTCCACTCACCTGCTGCAGCTCCTTTGTAGACCACAGCTTCCACAGATTCTGGAGGAGCAGCAGGGGATCCTGACCTGTGGGAACAAGGTAAAAGCTGTAGAGTCACTAGGAAGCCCCTCCCCTGCCCCCAGGTCTGGAGACCGCTCTAGACCCCAGGTGGGGAGCTCCTCAGAACACACAGTATGTCCAGCAGGTGTGACAGCATCCACAGCATCCATAGCACCCACAATGCCCAAGGCTTCCCGTGGCTACTCTGGAGACAGCAGGAAACTGCCCAGCAACTGATTCATTGCTGGCCATCCAGCAGGGCCAAATATCCCAAGGTGACTGCCCCTCACAGGACTCCAAGCTTCTCTCTGTTTCTGGGCAGGCCCCACCCTCCAAGCACAGTGCTATGACTCCCCACCACCAGGCTTCATGCAGGGACAGTGAAGACACAACACACGGGGTGTTGTGCCAAAAAGCCAGGTTGATTTAACAATACAAAATCCTCAGTGAATTCAGACCACAACTGCAATTAAGGAGAAAACCACAGGACTGTTTCATCAGCCACAGAGAAACAGTCCATAAAATCCAGCTTGTCTTCATGATTTAGGAAGTAACTCGACAAACCAGGAACAGAAGGGAACATCCTGATCTGGATAAATGGCACCTACAGAAAACCACTGCAGCCAAGCACCAGTGGCTCACGCCTTTAATCCTAGCTACTTGGCAGAGACCAGGAGGATAGTGGTTTGAGGCCAGCCCAGGCAAATAGTTCACAGACCCTATCTCCAAAATAACCAGAGCAAAATGGACTGGAGGTGTGGCTCAAGTAGTAAAGTATCTGCTTTGCAAATGCAAAGTTCTGAGTTCAAATCCCAGTTCACACACACACACACAAAATCACAAACATGGAACTCAACACCAGTGTTCCTAACGAGAAAGAAACAGTGCGACCCAGAGCAGCAAGAGGAAAAATTAAAGACATATAACTTGGGAAGGAGCAAATTAAGATATCATAAGTCACTGACAGTATGATGAATTATGTAGAAAGCCACAAAGAATCTAATGATGAGTTAGATTTAATCCACAAGTGTAACACAGACGCTCAACACGAGGACAGTATGAAAAACCAGTTGTAACTGGGCGCTGGCTACACACCTGCAATCCTCACTACTCAGGAGGAGAGATCAGGAGGATTGCAATTCAAAGCTAGCCCAGGGGAAATAGTTTGCAAGACCCTATCTCGAAAAACCCTTCTTAAAAAAAGGTTTGGTGGAGTGGCTCAAGGCGTAAGCCCTGAGTTCAAACCCCAGTACTGCAAAAAAAAAAAAAAAAATTGCTTCCTAAGCTGGAAAGAAACAGTAAAAAAAATTAAAAAAAAAAAATCACAGCAGCACAAAGCCATTAAATTTCTTGGGGGTAAATCTAACAAGAGAAGCTCATGCAAAAATCCATAGAACATTATTTAGAAAACCCTAAGTATAGGAAGGCCAGACCATGTTACCCACAAAGCTGTTAATTCTCTTGAACATGATGGATAGATTCCATACTATCTCAATGAAAACAGCAATGGGTTGTGTCTGTGCACACACTGTACTGTGTGCACACGTATGTGCGTGCATGTGCTTGCTTGTGCTTGTGTGTGCCACTGTGTGTGGGGTGAAGATGCTGCTGAGTCCCAAATCCAAGCAGAGCCACCGACAGTGGAGCAGAGCCAAGACCCTAAACCATGGCTGACCACACACAGATCCTCAATGCATGATCAGGATGGCTCCACAGGGTCCCCAGGGAAACTAGATCTTTATTCAAACTTGATCACTGCCTCAAACCCTACACAGATGTCAATGAAAATATCTGGTTGACCTTGGAGTAGGGAAAGGTTGAAAGGACACTGGTGACATCAAGAATCCAGCAAATCAGAAAGAAGGTGCCCACAGGAAATTGGGTGAGGGTGTGGATGGCACAGCAATGATGTCCATCTTACCAGGAATCCAGGTGTCCAATACTTCAGAAAAAATTAAGACTAATGTTGCCAAGGGCTGGACAGTATGGGTTCCAGGCCCCTCCACAGCTGGCCAGTGCCAAACAACACACCACACGAAGTGCCCAGTGTCACCATGAACTTAGGATGGATGCACGTGTGGCCCAAAATCCACTCCTAGGTGATTAGTGAGGGCACAGACAGCAGAAAAGCTCTGTCCAGAAAAGGTGGTTTTGGACTGGGAAATACCCAACGCCCATTCTGGAACCACAGAGCCTATGGATCACAGGAAGGACATGCTCCTGCTGTATGTGCCTGGGAGATGGACCAACCCACTCACCACACCCAAATCCCAGACACAGCTGCAGACAGTCCTAAGAGGTGTCTGGGTAGCCAAGAGGGCAGTGATCCCAGGGACACATCGGGAAAAACAGGGGTTGGGGGCACATATTCTGTGGGCACCCATGATCATCCACTGAGCTGGGTTTGTTTGTTGGTTATGGGTTGTACTTCACAATGAGATAGGTTTTCTTTCATCAGTCTCATATCTGGAAGATGAAGCAGTTCTGTGGACAGATGGTGTGACAGCTGTAGAACAGTGTCTGCACTTTGTGTCTTGAGCTGTGCACAAGAAATGGTTAGGGCATAGTGTATTTCAGCACAAATAAAAAACAGAAGCAGGGCAGTCTTATTTTTTAAGTTCATGGGTTCATCTCTACCTTTCTGGGTGTGAAGTCTGAGGCTGACCAACCAAGTCCCTGAGTTGGTGTCTATGGTCTTTACTTCCCACTCTTCCCTATCCTCTCCCTCCAGCTTAGGAAGCAATTTTTTTTTTTCAGTACTAGGGTTTGAACTCAGGGCCTACACCTTGAGCCACTACACCAAACCTTTTTTTAAGAAGGGTTTTTTCGAGATAGGGTCTTGCAAACTATTTCCCTGGGCTAGGCTTTGCCTCACCCATCATCTCTACCCACCTCTCATCCCACCTGAGTCTCTGGAGATTTCTAAAGAATCTTGCTACTTCCCCCTGTGCCCTGCGGACTGTGCCCCACCAAGCAGCTGGCAGGACCCCTGGAAAACCTCCTAGAAACATAAACAGGCCATGTCTTGTTAACCACCCCAGTTTTTTGGAGTCAAAGCCAAAGCCCACAGCCTCCAGCCTCCACTCTATTTGTTTGTTTTTCTTTTTGGTGATACTGGGGTTTGAACCCAGCCTCCACTTTGTTGTTGGACACCCAACCCTACAGCTGAGGATGCCCCTCCCTTAACTTTCTCCTTGCCTGGACCCCTCCAACCTCTTCCTCCTAACATTTCCCTGTGGGCCTGGTCAGTACTATCATCCCTCCTGACTCTCTGAGCCCCAGGATTAGTATTTAAGGATTGTCCAAAGATTGTTCAAGGTTAGGGCCCATAGCATGACAGGTGCCTAATAGGTGGCCACTCCAGCAGTCAGGGCCTGTCATACACGCACACACAGTGTTTACCAGCCCAGGTGACTGTGGGAGACCCAGAAGGCCCTCAAATCTCTCGAGTCAAAGCTGGAGGGGGTGCTGCAGGGACAGAGCTCCTTACACAAGGCACCACAGGGCACCGTCAGGGCCACAGCTATGCTGACGCACATCGCAAACAATCACCACTTCCTGTTCATATGACCTAAGAAAAACAGGATGTTGAGAGGCGTTTATCTGAATGAATGAGATAAGCAAGTCCTGTGACATTCTATGCAGCTTGAGTGCTTGGCAGCAAGGATGCCAGAGAGAGGCTGGGGGTGCACCCTTGGTCGGGGGGACTGTGTCCAACATCCCAGGAGACCTACACAGGAACTCCAGGATGAGAGGCCAGGCGGTTCTCATGCCCCAGAAGCCTGGCCAGCCCTCCTTGCAGCTCACCTTCTCCGGAGTCGACTTTTGGGGGACCCATTCGTCTACACCCATCATGGCTTCTGGCCCCACGCCTCCCCATCCCAGGACTGGGGCCAAGTTAGGCCCAAGTTCACAGTTAATGCTGCACAGATATCCTGGGCCTGCTGGCAGGAGCCAGACCATAGGTCTGGATGATAAGACAGGTGGCTGCTAGCCGGAGCTTGACCCCCAACACCATGCCCTACTGTCCAGGTGCAGCAGCATGGTGGGGGGAGGGACAGCAGCTTTCCCAAGAAGACAGAATTACAGAAAAAAGCTCAAGAACAGCCAGTTTGCAGATTCCCCAAAAGTGCCCAGCACAGGAGCCCAGCAACACAGGTCCTCACATGTGCTCAGAAGGGACCCTGGAGATTTGGGACCACTTGGGAGCACCCAGGGTGGCCCTGCCCACTGACATCCCCCCAGTGGTTCTCTTGCTTGCACCAACAGGACACAGAGATGTGGGGAACATTCTGTAATGGACAATGGGAGGATGGAGGGGTGGCAGGGATGCTGAGAGGTAGAACAACAGACACTACTTCACCCACAATACTCTGAACTGACCCAGCCACAGGTACTTTAAGAACTTCATGCACCCCAGAAAGGGACTCAGCTGTCAGACCATCTCCTGAAGTTCCCTCCATTCTCATCACACAGCTGGGGGTGTTGGTCCATGGGTTTGGGACAGGAAGTGCTCAGATACTGGCTGGGTATAGCTGCGCTGGACGCCTGGCTTCTTTGAAGGGTCCTACAGCACATGGGCTCCAAGAAGCTACCCAGAGTTGGGACCTAATCCCTTGCTGGACTGCTCTCTGGGTCTATGCTGACACTGGATGACACTGATGGTCTGCAGGCAGCTCTGCCCCTGGGAGGACTGAGGGCCCAGTGTAAAGACCACCTCCCAGACCTGATGCAGTGCTCTGCAATCAGGGCTACCTACTGGCCACCTCAGTGCCCGAAAGCCTACCCCACCTGTGGACAGAGTTGTGGGAGGGCAATGGAAGGGTCTGAAAAAGGGCCACACCGTGAGCCCCCTGGAGACCCACAATACCTTCCAGTGTCCCATGCCTCCACACCCTCAGAGAGCTGCAGCCTAGAGTGGCCCTCCAGTCTCCCTGGCCAGAGGGTGTACAGGGCCTCTGAGGAGGCAAGGTCTGGCCCGGTCTGCAGCCCAACCAGTTTCTGTGGTCTCAGATTCCATCCACATCTGCCATGCTGAGCCCAGTTGGAGGCAGAGCAGCAGGTAAGCAGATGGGCATGCCCATGACGCCCACCCAGCAGCAACCATGTCCACCTATCCAGGTACTCTAAAGCAGCAGCCCTCTTCTGGGAAGTGGGGTGATCAGGCCCCTGGGTGGCTGGTGGCTAGAGCCCAGCATAGCATCCATAGCAGGAGCCTCTACTTTCTTCCACACACCAGGACACAGGCACCACTGCTGGACAATTGTCACACACCCACTCACTTCCACACCTGCTGGGTGTCCTCATCCACAGAGCCAAAAGCCTGAGGCAGAGTCTGCCTGTGCTCAGTATAGCACTAGCCTGAGCCACCTGCTACTGCAGCACCCATGGAGGTCAGACGCCACCATTTGCTTTCATGGCTGTTCACACAGTGGGGCAAAGAAGGAAAAGGAAGTGTGAGTGCCGGAGAGGAAGAGGTGCAGCAGGAAATCCATGGCTTCCTGGATGGACATGAGCAGTGCAGGAGTGGGACACCAAAACCTCAGGTCCCAGATTAGAGCAGACAGCTGTGCATGCTGACCAGCCATGGGGCTGCCCACCATGATGCATCAGAGGGGCTGACCAGACCCTGATATGGAGGTGCCTGCTAGGGGGCCAAACTGGCTGGAGGCCTCTCAGCTGGGCTTGTCACCATTTGCAGGGCAGTTGGCCAAGACAGCACAAGGTGGGCAAGGGCCCTGTGTGTTCAAGAGCCCCAGATGCCTGGTGAGCACTGAACATGCCAGCACTTGGCTCAGGTGATGAAAAGGACAAGCTGCAGGCCCTGCATGCTGTGGGTACAAGAAAATGAGTTGCTCCATATTACTGATGGGAAGCAGGGTGCCACGTACCTTGGACAGACATGGTTTATGTCCTGCACAAGTGGGCAGGTCCACCTGAAAATGACCTCAGAGTAGGATGGGGGCAGGTGAGCAGAAAGGTGATGGAGGTCCTGTTCTACCATTCTCAGGGCCAGGTATGATATCCAGGTGGGACATCAAGTGCCAGCCTTATCTCAATGTAGGGCCCAGGGGTGGCAGACATGCCAGCCAGGGTGAGTCCCAGACAGGGAGGGTCCTGAAGAAGCCCTTGTCCTCCAGGAGCACCACCTGGACTCCCAATCTCCCAGGCCCTGTGTCTTCTCTTCTGTCTCTGACCTGTCCTGACAGTCAGGGCCAACTCCCCAGATGCAATAATCCTGTTTAGAGCTTTCCATGAGAAACATTTGGAGGCAGCAGCTTGGGACAGACAAGGCATGCTGGGAGGCCTGTGTCAGCTTGTGGGTGGATACCAAAGAACATCTCTGCTGATCGCACAGTGCCTCAGAGCAGAAATGCTCCAGCCAGGTGCCTCTGGCAGAGCAGGACCCATGCCCATCCACAGGGAAGAACAAGGACACCTGGCACTGGAGGGCAGCTACTTGGTGCCTAAGTTCTGGGTAGAATGAGAAACCAACCCATGTTAAGCTACTTTGGGTGCCTGGCCAGGCCCTATTTCTGAGACATGTCCTGTTCCCTCCTCTTCAACCTTCTTGGCAGAATAGATAAAACACTTTTGTGTCAGCCCAGAGCCACAGAGATGGGAGACTGACTGTGGGATGCAGTGCCAGACTCAGGAAAGCTCATCCTTCCTACAGCCCACTTGTACCCCTCATCTCCCCACTGCTCTGGGTCTGGATCTCCATTCTCTTGCTTGGGTGATTGTGTGGTCACCCTAACCCACACAATTGTGACTGTGGGTCAGCATAATTCATTGGGCAAGCAGCTGTTCTATAGCCACTGTGGGGTGTGGGGTTGGGCACTACTAGGGATGGTATAGCCTAACCACATAGGCCTGTGGGGACCCTTCTTGGGGCAGAGGAAGCATCTACTTTGTCCTAGGTCACCAAGGCCACCTACAGACAAAAAGCCACAGCTCCAGAATGGTCCCTACCCAAGACCCTGCAGGAGGCAGACTTCTGGTCCACAGCCTGTCCTGGAGTGTGGCGAGTAGCCTGGATGGGGCTTGGGCTGGTCCTGTGCTCTGGGTATTCTGCTCCTTCCCAGCCTTGACTCCCCTAGCCCTGCTCAGTCCTCACCTTGTATGGTCTTACATTGGTGGAGTGGAAGTGGGAGTGGGGAGGGGGCTTCAGCAGAGTAGATGAGGGCCCAGCTTAGAGGGAAAGTCAAGCACAGAACTGGCATCTGAACACCCTTAAACCTGGGGCTGTATATTCCCCAGCCAGGATACCTCCCAAAGGGAAACCTTTTTCTTATTTCAACCTGAAAACTCTGGGGTGGCAGGTGTGATTCTTAACTCAAAGGGAGCTTGTGAGGAACACCGTAGAATGCTAGAGAAGCCTGTGGGTGTACTGAACGTGCTGGAGATGGATGCTGGCTTCACACCTGGGCCACCGAGGGCATCAGCTCCATGAGAAGCAGCAGCCCTTATGCCCTTCCAAGGACCTCAGTGTGGCCAACACTAGCTACCCTCCCACCCCCTGGGGTCCTATTGAGGACCACACATGGAGCCACCCCATCTAGGGCCCAAGATAACAGCTTGTTCTGAGGTCCCCACAATCACCAAGATCTTGGCTGTGCCTCCTGAGTTCATAGGGTCCCAGGCTGTGGTCACTGAGAAAGGCCTTCAGGTGGAGGCCCACAGGACTGGCAGGCAGCCCCTTGTTACCTGCATGCAGACACAATGTCATCACCACACTGACTTACAAGTGTCCTGAGCACACAGCCACCAAATGAGGCCCCAGTTGGACTCAGTCACCATCATGGTGCAGGCTCACCTATGACACAGCATGGGCCAGCAGCGGGGTCACCAGCAGGGTCTCCTGGATCCATCTTGTGACCAGCAGCTCCAGGAAGAAGGAACTAGGAGAAAAGGACAATCAGGTCTCTGGCTCCACACAGGCTGGGGAGTTCCACGCAATCCTGGGATGTAGCTGCAGAGTACCCCAAGAAGTGGGGCCAATCAGGCCCCTGAGTACAAGTGGACGGCCTTCCTGCTCACAGCCAGGATATTGAGCCACCAAGACTGGATCCTAAATTCCAGTCCTGGCCCAACACTGTCACTCTTCTAGTAGGGCAATGGCAGGAGGGGCCCGGGATCTGACCATACCCCACACAGTGTCCAGAGCCCAGGAGAGGATCAAGGGGCCAACAGACCCTGTCACCACAGATCACCACCAACCTGTTCTGACCCTTCAGCCTCTGGCTTCTGCAACAGCGTTGCCACACTGAGAGGAAGCCCCTCTCTCAGGGGATGAGGCACCCTCACTGCAAGCCAGCACCCTGGGCCACCAGCTTCACTTCTGAGGGTCTCGGCTTTCCCTATGGGACCCAGGCACACTCACAGCACTGACTTGAGAGGTGGACCCACTGAGCTCTAAATCCAGGCTGGCAAAGAGCCATTATCATTCCTAGGCCACAGGGTTAGTGCAAAGGTTTTCGTACAAGTCACTTTTCTGTATTTGTGGAAGTCACCTCCTTTTCCTCCTTTAATCTGTTCACATGAGGCCATATAAAAAGGTACTCTGTAAATGCTGCTTCAGGCTGTCTCACACACAGTGACACACACAAAGTTCACTGTGGAATTCTGGATCCTGACAGGCACAGAGCAGGGAGAAGCTTTCCATTTCCTGCCTGGGGCAATCACTGCTGCAGCAGTGTCTTCAGACACTGAGGTACCCTTCCCTGCAGGGACACACTGCATGACTCCCAGGGTGCCTACAACCACGGGCTCACCTACAGATCTAATGCCTTGTCCATCTCAACTAAGCATTTATCACACACCATGCTGCAACTTTCGCAGTGTGAGGTATTCCAGCAGAACCAGTAAGAATTTTTTTTCCTTCTTCCAAATTTCATAGAAGATGCGTTCTTACTGTGGCTCTTAGCAACCTCAGCATACAACGCTTTACTTTCCTCATTAAGTTGTGAACGCCCACCTTTTCACTTAAAGGAAGAACATTACCCTTCTCTTTGGCACATGGGAATCACCACCATCATCACTCTTGCACTTTGGGGAGCTTATTAAGAAGTCAAACATGGGTTACTGGAGTGAGCTCTGAGACACCGCTCCTGTTGTGTTACGTGACAGCCCGGCAAGGGACTAAGGCCAACAAGTGGGTAACACATGCAGCGTGGACACGCTGGAGAAAGGGCGGGCCCACACCCCAGCGGAATCAAGCAGCATTAGCAAGTTTCATCCTCTACTCAGAATGATACGCGACTTAAAAGTTTTGAAACGTTTATTTTTAGAATTTATTAGTTAATATTTTTGGACCAACTTGACCACTGAAGCTGCAGAAAACAAAACTTTGGATAAGGATAGCACCATATTTACATTCATTTTTCTAAATAATACACATGGTCATTTCTTGGGTTTTCAGTTTACATGTTATCAACCAACTTCCCCAATGCAAGGTGAGAATTTATCTGTCATTCTGAGACAGATTAGAGGAGCCCACCTCTCCCTGGAGCACTGAGGCAGGAGTTAAGCATTATTAAATACTGTTGAACTTAGTAAGTCCCTGTTGTAAGCACCCTCTTCAACATTTATTTTTCCTTTAAATAAGCTAAGGTGCTGGGGTCTAGGGTGACTTGACTCCCTAATTGACAGCTGTTAGACCCTCCCTGGTGCCCTGGGTGCCTTGAGTGAAGGACCATCAGTGAAGCAGTCAGCAGATTGCCCTCATGCCAGCACTGGCTGCTTTGAACACTCCACAGGCACCTTGAGAAAGCTACACGACAACCACAGCTACTTGGTGCCAAAACACAACTCTGCCTCCTGAAGGCTCTGTCCTAGCCACAACTGTTTCAAATAGTTTGCACCTGACTTATTGTTCTCACAAGCCTCTATGACTCTAGATGACTCTGTACCCATTTCTACAGAGGCCAGAGAGGGAGCACTTTACCTTATGGCCCAGCAGAAGGCCTGTGACTGGTGACACTCAGTCCTTCATTTCCATGAAAGATTGCATGATGGTACAGTCACCCTTGCCACATCCCCTTTTTAGCTACATAAGCAGGCCATTCAGCTCACTTTGTAAGCCAGTCCAGATAAGCCTTCCTGTGCTGCCTCCTGGTGATGCAACATTAGGCCCAATAAGAGGCTTCTCTTGAGTGGTCTTTTCTTCCTTACTTTTTATTTTCATTATTAATAGAGTGGGCTAAACTCTAACATGAAGGAACAGGACAGGAGAAGCAGAAGCAGAAGTAGAACATCAGCCACTGTCCCAGGGACAACATCAGCAGTAGCAACAAGAGACAACTGAACAGTTCCAGTGAGAGGCTGGGGCAGAAATGATGGGGTGGGGGTGGGGTATAGGAGAAGAGGCAAAAGGGACGAGGAGGGCAGTAAAAAGCTGAAGATGAAAAACTGCAGGCCCTGTTGGCTGAAAGACTCCCGCCTTAAGGGCCAAGGGTCTCAACACCTTAGCCCTAAGAGCTGTAGCACTAGAAGACACCATCTGCTGCTGTTTGTTGCTGTCTTCTGCTGCTGCCCACTGCTGCTGGAAGCCAAGGATTGTAATAGCTGCCAAGTGTCAGGGCCACTGGCAGCTAAAGCACAGAGCAACTGAGCCTCCAACCTCAGTACCTAGAGCATCCAACCTCAGTACCTAGAGCCATAAGTCTTTGACTTCTAATCTTTTCTTTTTTGGTGGGACTGGGATTTGAACTCAAGGTTTAGTCTTTGGCTTCTAAACCCCAGAGCAATAGACCCCTAACTCTGAAGGCTTGGAGCTGTCAGCCTCTGGATCCACCCCAAGGCCTTGGGCACTCAAGGATGCAGGATTGCTAGCACTGGAAGAACATCTCACCTACCCATGATTCCTACCCAGGTAGAGCAACAGGACCCCAGTCAATTGAAGGGTAACATTTTTTTTTTTTTTTGGTTTGGTGGTACTGAGGTTTGAACTTGGCCTTACACTTGCTAGATAGGTGCGCTTCCACTTGACCATATCAACAGCCCTTTTTGCTTTAGCTGCTTTTTTAAATAGGGTCTTGATTTTGTGACTGAGCTGGCCTGAACCCCGATCTTCCTATGTATGCTTCCTTCACAGCTGGAATGACATCTATGTACTCCCATGCTCACTTTCTTTTTTAATTGGTTGAGATAAGGTGTGCTGTTTGTGCAGGCTAGCCTTGAACCACAATCTCTGCCTCCCACATAGCTAGGATTACAAGCATGAACCACAGTGCCCGGCATGACTGGTAACATTTGATTGGCCACCATGCATCCCATGGCCTCCTGAAAGAACTCTGTGAAGACCTTTTGCCACTCACCACTCAGGTGACACATCATGTCCTGTGGCACTGCTCTCAACTGGGCCGGTGGTGTGTCCCAAGTACTTCTCCAGACCTCTGCTCTGGTAATGGGGGATGTCTGATGCCAGACTGACCCTCCCACTACAAACAGCATAGCACTGGACATCATAATTAGGGAGTCAGCTTCTGGGCAACAGGCAGCACAGGACTGTGCCTCCTGACAGCAGGAGGCCCCAAGGGGGGCCCGGGATTCTGGCTCCTCATCTGAGGACTATCTCTCAAGACCCCAAGCAGAAGCCAGGGAAGCAGTGTGTATGAAGGGCAGCACTTGGCAGGAGGACCTCGGTGGCCGGGGGTAAGAGCACTCTAGTGGGCTCAGAGCAAAGTCCTCAAGGCTCCCTGGAGCAGCTGGCCCAGGGTTGAGAATATGACACCCTAGAGTCTAGCCCACCAAGAGGATGGATATTGTCCCCAAGACAGACAGCCATGTCATGGGATCACACTGAGAGCAATGCCTGCTCATGAAGCACCCTGGCCAACCCAAAACTAAGTTCCCCAAATCCTCAGGAAGATGCTGTGAAGCATGGTCCACCAGGATGAGGAAGTTGGAGCAATGTGTCAAACCTATCGAAGATCACCCTAACAAATATCAAACATGGCCTCAACTCAGGTTATCAGCTAGAAATGGAACTCCCCACCAGAGCAAATCAATGTTCTTTGCAGGAAAATAGCAGAATCCAGAGTCTCTACAATGCATAATTCACAACATTTGGTACATAATAAAAAAAAAATCAAGAGACCTAAAAAGAAACAGCAAGATATAGCCTATAACCAAGGGGAAATGGAAAAAACATATCCTACAAAGCAGCTCCAAGGTGGTCCAGATATCAGAGTTAATAAAGACTTTAGCACAATGATTGTAAACGTGTTCAAAGGACACACAGAAAACATGTTCAAGAAGTCAAAGGAAAATACAGTTTCAATGAACACAGAGAGGGAAATGGAAAATATATGAAACTACACCAAAAAAAGAAAAAACCTAACTGGGACTTCTTCAATAAAAAGCACACTCACTGAAAAGCTCACTGTACTTGGCAGCAAGTTGGAGAAGAGTCAGTGAATGTGAAGACAGACCAATAGAAACCCCACACCACTCCTTCACTGCCGGGTCTGCTCCCATCATTAATGGTGCTCAGAAGCACCACAGCACTGCCCCCACACATCAAACTAGCTGCAAATCTGTCAGCACACCTTTGTGTAGGCCTTGTTGCCATCTCAATCTGCACAGCTACTGCCTGCTGTCTGCTGTTCTCTGGGACCCCTGCCCCCAGCAGTCACCTGGACTCATCTTGTCTCTGGCTTGGATCCTGCATCCTGATTTGCAAATCCTTGTCTTTGCTGGTCTGGTACTCTGGAGCTTTCTGTGTAGAACCTCAAGGGAGGAACATTCAACACCACCTCACTTGTCTTTATCACACTCTTTCCCTTCATGGTAGTTTTGCTGTACACGGTCCGTAGTAACCTAGTCATTTCCCACAACATGTGGCAGCAAGAACTCTCCTGTCATGTGAAGGTGAGGACACCACTGTCATGTGGTGATGAGAACCCCACCATCACATGGAGGTAAGGACACCGCTGTCATGTGGAGGCAGGGACCCCGTCAATCTTCCAGCTCCTGATGATTTTGGTGAGAAGCTTGTGGCTATGTGGCATTTAGCAACTGGCTTCTCCCTCATTGCCACAGGGTCTAGGGAATATGGAGGTGGCATGGTCACCTAGTGAACTCAATGGAGCCCTCTAGGGTGGAAGCTGGGCCCTTTGGTCTGGGAAATGCTCCTGTGTGATTTTGGATAGTGCTCTGTCCTCTGTGCGCTCTGTCCTCCTCCAGGGCTCCTGTTATTTGATCTTAGACTTCCCAGGGGGGTATTTCCTCTCCCTCAGCTTATGAGAGAGTCCCTGAATTTTTTGCAGCCCTTTCTTTGAATTGTTTGCTTCTGCTGTCAGAATTCAGTAACATCCAAGGGCTCTTGTGTTTTGAAGGTGACCTTTTCAACAGACTCCTTTCTTATTTTGGAGTTTCTCCTCTTGCCCCTTGGAGAACCTCCTGGCTGGGTGGTTTTCAGTTCCTGCTATTTGTACTGATGACCTCTCTCCCACTGGAAGCTTTGCTCAGATATCTGAGACTGTCGCCCACATCTGAGAATTAGGCACACAGTGCTCAGGCTCCAAGCAGGGGCCTTCATGGAACAGTTGCCTCATATGGATGACAGTGCAGCCTGGAAGGTTAGGGCCTGAGTCGACCCCAATCAGCCCTGACTTGGCTGGGCATAGACACCCTGGCCCAAGGTCTCCAAAGGGCTGGAGTTTAGGGTCTGACTGCTGCCTTGCTGCCCTCTCACCATTTGAGAGGAACCTCAATCCCTGAGCCCCCCTGCCAATTAGCCTTAGCTTTGGGGCTGCTGAAATCCCAACCTGGATAATTTTGTCTTTATCTTCTCTATCTCAAGAAGCTTTGCTTTTTACGTTTCCTCCATTGTCGACTTAATGGGCTTCAAATGAGCCAGAGTCAGCAGCTACCACACATCTGGGCAGGGCTCAGTAGGGCTGGCTCACCCAGGCCTGCACTTGCTCCATGGGCCACAGATCAGAGTCATGGTTCTGAGTTCACGAAGGGAGTCGCCTGGGGTCTTCTGAGAAATCACTTCCCGCCTGCCCATTCCCATCACAGCATGAGTCTCCTGGGCTTTTCACCAGGTCAGGGAGGGAAACACAGGTCTGTGTGCTGAGGTCCCTGTGAGACATTTACACCCTTACCCTGTCCAGAATTCCTTCCCAGGTGGGGGAGCTCATGTCTGCTTGGCCTCTGGTAACAAAGCACCAGACCAGGTGACTCAAACAGCAGAAATTGTTCTCTCAAAGTCCTGGAGGCTAGAAGCCTCAAGAACAAAGGCTGGTTCCCAAGACCAGTGTCTTCACATGGCCTCCCTCTGTATAAGTCTGTGTTCTAACTCTTCTTACACAGGGCACACCCATGACCACACTTTACCTTAAGGGCTTCTTTAAAGGCCCTGTTTCCAAGGACAGTCACACTGGGGGTCAGGACTCCAACATGCACATGTGGGGGACACAATTCACCCCATAAGAGGGCAACTGGGCACTCACAGGTACTTCCTCAGAAAGTGATGGAGGCCCCAAAACTGGTGCTGTGTGGAAGGGTACAAGTGCTCACGAGGACTCTGGACACCCTGTCCTCTCTGGCTACTATGGTGACACTGTGTGCACTTTGCATGGAGAAACTCAGCTAGCACCCAGGCTGTGTCTTGTCACTTCTGTTTACATGTGGCCACCCATTCTTACCTGCTTTTTAACTTTTTCTATCTATAAAGGCAATTTATACACATAGTAGAATATTTTGAAAAATAAATTTGCAGATTCTGAAAAATTAATGCAAAAGAAAAATCTAAGAGCCACAGTCTGGTCAGGCACTGAATAGTTTGTGAGACTCATCTCCAAAATAACTACAATGAAACGCACTGGAGGTATGGCTCAAGTGGTAGAGCTTGCTTTGCAAGTGTGAAGCCCTGAGTTCAAACTCCAGTCCCACCAAAACAAACAAACAAAAAAGAGCCACAGTTCCCTCATGCCATCCCCCATTTACTTATTTAATTTTTCCAGTGCTGAGGACAGAACTAAAGCCTTGTGCATGCTTAGCAGGCACTCTACCACCAAGTTGCATCCACGGCCCAGGTTTTCCATCTCAGTGTGTCCCTGCCCCCACTCCTGTGTTAGTGCTCTGTTGGTTACTGGCCCAGTCATGCTACCCAAGGTGTGTGGCCCCCACCACTGCCTGGGTTTGGGAAGAAGTGCAATCCCTTGCAGCACAAGGACCAGCATCTTCATGTGTTGCAAGAGTCACTGCCAGCCCCAATCACCCACCTGTTCCAGGGCCCGGGGGGCGCTCAGCATCCATGGGCTCTACCCAGGGCCAGGAGCAGGGGCAAAACCCCAGTCCCACTGCTCTATACCAACAGTAGTCTGGGAAGCCCTAGACTCATCTTCCTAGGACCTTGGCTCCAATGAGGATGGTCAGGTCTTGGATTCAAATCCAACCCCTTCTTCACCAGGGCTGTAGCCAGGGCCTCCAAAACTGGGCATTGAACTTGCTCAGCAAGCTGTCCAGGGCCTCTGAGGACCCACAGTGCTACTGGACAGAGCTGAGGGGCCCTGGCTGTCCCCCAGCATTGTGGTTTTACAGGCTTCTGACAATAAACTGTTATGCCTTGTGATTCAAGAAATGGAAGGATTCTTGGCAGAACAAGATTGCTTTAGGCAAAGCTCCCATTTTTTAAAGTAGCAATACTCAAAATTTCTCTTTATTGTTGGCCTTCCCTAGATCTCTCCCTGAGACACAGTTTTCCTTACATCATGTTGCAGCAGCTTGAGTTCCTGGCAAACGTTAAGGTCAGCTGACAGCTGAGCAGAACCAGGCTTCTCCCACTATCCAGTAGGGTGGGTATCCAGGGCATGTAGTCTGCCCCCAGCCCATCGCCTACCCATTGGAGCCCTGACCCCTCTTGGGACCTGATGCTCAGACAATCCTCCCTGCCTGCATCTGGACACCAGGCAGAAGGTCCCTGTGTTCTTAAGAATAAATAAAGCCAGACATGATGGTACACACCTGTCTCCCAGCACTTGGGAGGCTGACACAGACTTGGGAGACTGACACAGAAGGATCACTTGACCCTATTTAAAAAAAACAAAACAAAACACCAAACTGTGACAAGAATAGAAAATGAAGCCCCCAAATGGAACCAGGTGCCTGGAACTGAGTTATCTGGGCAAAGCAGGTAACACTCCTGCCAAAGGTGTTTGATGAACAAATGAATCCCACTTCTAAAGGCACTACCTTCTGCTTCCAGAAACTATCCTGGAGCTCCTATCCCATACCTCCTGACTGAAGACTCTCACACAAACAGACCCTCCTCACTGGTGGTGTGGGTCTAAGAACCTGTCCAAGTGAGCTCAGCTTTCCGGAAGGTCCAGAGCCAAGGTCACCCTCCTGGCCTCCTCTCTGGGTCCCACAGCCTGAGGGTCTGCACATGCAGACCAGTACACTGGGCAGAAAATAGGACAGACACCCCCACTCCACACACACGCACACACTGTGTGCTAGAGGACATGGGAGACACCCAACAAATCTACAATTCACAGCCTCGTACCACCCACCCCAGCCCCATGAGAGCCATAGGGCACCAAGGAGCTGGTTGGTCTCTGGGCCCCTCTGCTGGCTGAATCTGGTGGTACCTCCTCCCACTGGTTGAGCATCAGGCAGGACAGTGCTGCTCCTAGGGCCACGCTGAACGCTGGCCCCTCACAGACATGTCACCATGGAGCCTTCCTGTCTGCATACCCAGGTTGGTCCATCCACACCAAGGCCAGAGCACCTGGCATGCCATGATAACAGTCGCACACAGCAAGGGCATGAGGGCTATGATCCAAGGCCCACCAGCTCTCTGTCCTGAACACAGCAGAATTGCTGGCTCTTCGGGTTGCTCTCCCAGTAAGCCCATCAGCCCAGGCACAGTCCCTGAGGACCCACCTGTTTGTTCTGTCCATTTACCAAAGGCTCTTTCCTGAGGAATCCTGTGGACCGAGTCTGACCCCATAGGATTCAGTCACGGTGGTGTCCCCTTCAGCATCCCTACCTGTTCTCTAGGGTCCCTCTGGCTTTGAGAGGGAGGATGAGGGTGTCTCCTGGGCCCTGTATGGAAAGTCCAGAGCTGCTCTAGGCCCAGAATCCAAGAGTCCTAAGTGCTTCCACACTCAGGGACCACATCCCACTTGGAGTACCCAGCCCCTCCTTTAGAAGGGACGAGACACATGGAAACCCCACTCAGCTCTCTTGAGGACCCTTGCTTGGCTCCTGTGGCAACCCTGGGGTGTGGGAAGTATCTGCAGAGCCAGGTGAAGTCACTGAGGCTACTGTGCCTCAGGATGGAGACAGTGAGAAGACGCTTAGTCACCCCACCACAGACTTTCTAAACTGAACTGTATCTGCCTGAGGTCCAAATCACCCTGGGCTGAAAGCATGGTACCGGGTGTGAAGCCTATGTGACCCTCTGGCCTGCTGGCTGGTGCCATGCCAATTAAAGCTTCCACTGAACATGAACAGCAGACATGTGCAGTGCACTTAGTGTGCACACGTAGGCACCTTAGTGTTTCTTAGAGGAGCCTGAGAGGCTGAGCTCTGACTGTGAGACCTGGTGCCACAATGTGGCTTCTGGCTGAGTATCCTGGCTCTCCAAGGCTCTGGCCCTGTCCAAGCACCATACCTGGGGAGCACCTGGCCCCATATCAGACTCACCTGAGGACATACAGCATTAGCCCCCATGTGAGTGCAAGTAGAACAGGACTGCACAGTGGGACCCACCTGGAAGAGGCAATGGGTCAGTTCCTGACCTGTCACAGGTTGCAGCAGGTGCAGGCTGTGGCCTGTCTGATTACAGGTAGGCTCTGAGAAGGGTTCCAGGTGCTTCAGCTAATGGCCTTGGTGTCACACACTCTGGGAACCAGAGGAGTGGTGGGCAGCACAGAGGGAAGTTCTCTAGCCCCACCTGTGACCCGGACTCTCCCCTTTCCCAAAGGAGGGAAAGGCAGAAAGGCACCACTCCGTCACTCCCAGTCAAGCCTTGCTTACAGGGGCAGGGGTACAGTACCCAGACAGTGCCTCTCAGAAACCCAGCCCCAAACCCAGAAGATTCCACTCCTGGTCTGAGCAAAGCTTTCCCAGCCACTGAGTGGTGTGGGAGACTCCTTGGAGCTTCTTCCTCAAGGTGGGAGGATGCTGGGGAACTTAAGACATTTCTGAAACCCCAGTTGCAGGCAGCACTCACAGGAGCTGTAATAAGTCACACTGCAGTCCCCAGGCTGCAGGTTGAGGACAAAGCTGGGCACCCTGGGCCTCAGGACACAATGACCTTTCTCTACCCTGTGGTGAGTACCTGAAAGTAAACCCTAAACCTAAGACAGGTCACTCAGCAACCCTGCTGGTGGCACAGGGCACCCTGAAGACTGGTAGGAAGCCAAGCTCTACCTCGCTGATCCACAGACACCGTCTCAAGGACACTGAATACCGAGAGGCCGGCCTGGAGTATAGGTAGGTGGGTTGGCAACACTAGCCTCAGAAGCCCAGAAGGCCCTGACCTCACAGAGGAGGCTCAGAGTTTCCAACCCCTTCCCGCCCTCCACTCCCCAGCCCTTACCCCTTCTCTGCATGGGACAAAGGATCAAATAGCTCAGATTGACTTTTTACATCACTACATATGGGAATGTCATTTTGGGTATACTGGGATTAAAAAATACATTATTAATTTCACTTGCTTCTCTTTTTTAAAATATGCTACTAGGAAGCTGGGTTTTGGTGGGTCACACCTGTAATCCTAGCCACTCAGGAGGCAGAGATTAGGAGGATTGCAGTTTGAAGCCAGCCTGGGCAAACAGTTCAAAAGACCTTATCTCAAAAAAAACCCTTCACAAGGACCTAAAAGCATATATTAACTCCAACATAGTGGTCGTGGGAGACTTTAACACCCCATTATCATCAATAGATAGGTCATCCAAACAAAAAATCAATAAACAAATCCTAGATCTAAAATATACAATAGATCAAATGGACCTACTTGATGTCTACAGAACATTTCATCCAACTTCTACACAATACACGTTCTTCTCAGCAGCCCACGGAACCTTCTCCAAAATAGATCATATCCTAGGGCACAAAACAAGCCTCAGCAAATATAAGAAAATAGAAATTATACCGTGCATACTATCTGATCACAATGCAGTAAAACAAAAATAAAGACAAAAAACATGCAAAACAGCTGGAAACTGAATAACTCATTGCTTAATGAACAATGGATCACTGATGAAATAAAAGAGGAAATTAAAAAGTTCCTGAAAGTCAATGAAAATGAAAACACAACCTACCGGAACCTATGGGACACAGCAAAGGCAGTCCTGAGAGGAAAGTTTATAGCCATGAGTGCATATATTAAAAAGACTGAAAGATCCCAAATCAATGACCTAATGATACATCTCAAACTCCTAGAAAAACAAGAACAAGCAAATCCCAAAACAAAGAGGAGAGAAATAATAAAAATAAGAGCTGAAGTCAATAAAATAGAAACAAACAAACAAACAAAAACATACAAAGAATTAATGAAACAAAAAGTTGGTTCTTTGAAAAAATAAACAAGATCGACAGACCCCTTGCAAACCTGACTAAAATAAGGAGAGAAAAACCCCAAATTAGTAGAATCAGGAATGCAAAAGGGGAGATAACAACAAACACCATGGAAGTCCAGGAAATCATCAGAGACTACTTCAAGAACCTATATTCAAATAAATTAGAAAATCTTAAAGAAATGGACAGATTTCTAGATACATATGATCATCAAAAACTGAACCAAGAGGATATTAATCGCCTGAATAGATCTAGAACACAAAATGAAATTGAAGCAGCAATCAAGAGTCTCCCCAAAAAGAAAAGTCCAGGACCCGATGGATTCTCTGCTGAATTCTATCAGACCTTTAAAGAAGAACTGACACCAACCCTCCTTAAACTGTTCCATGAAATAGAAAGGGAAGGAAAACTGCCGAACACATTTTATGAAGCCACTATTACACTTATCCCAAAACCAGGCAAAGACACCTCCAAAAAGGAGAACTATAGGCCAATCTCCTTAATGAACACTGATGCAAAAATCCTCAATAAAATAATGGCAAACTGAATTCAACAACACATCAAAAAGATCATTCACCATGACCAAGTAGCTTCATCCCAGGAATGCAGGGGTGGTTCAACATACGAAAATCAATAAATGTAATAAACCACATTAACAGAAGCAAAGACAAAAACCACTTGACCATCTCAATAGATGCAGAAAAAGCCTTTGATAAGACCCAACACCATTTCAAGATAAAAGCTCGAAGAAAACTAGGAATAGAAGGAAAGTACCTTAACATTATAAAAGCTATATATGACAAACCTACAGCCGGCATTATACTTAACAGAGAAAAACTGAAACCATTCCCTCTAAAATCCGGAACCAGACAAGGATGCCCACTATCTCCACTCCTATTCAACATAGTACTGGAATTCCTAGCCAGAGCAATTAGGCAAGAAGAAGGAATAAAAGGAATACAAATAGGTAAAGAAACTGCCAAAATATCCCTTTGCAGATGATATGACCCTATATCTTAAAGACCCAAAAAACTTTACTCAGAAGCTTCTAGACATTATCAATAGCTACAGCAAGGTAGCAGGATATAAAATCAACATAGAAAAATCATTAGCATTTCTATACACTAATAATGAACAAACTGAAAAAAGAATGTATGAAAACAATTCCATTTACAATAGCCTCAAAAAAAAATCAAATACCTAGGTGTAAACCTAACAAAAGATGTGAATGACCTCTATAAGGAAAACTATAAACTTCTGAAGAAAGAGATTGAGGAAGACTATAGAAAGTGGAGAGATCTCCCATGCTCATGGATTGGTAGAATCAACATAGTAAAAATGTCGATACTCCCAAAAGTAATCTACATGTTTAATGCAATTCCCATCAAAATTCCAATGACATTCATTAAAGAGATTGAAAACTCTACCGTTAAATTTATATGGAAACACAAGAGGCCATGAATAGCCAAGGCGATACTCAGTCAAAAGAACAACGCTGGAGGTATCACAATACCCGACTTCAAACTATATTACAAAGCAATAACAATAAAAACAGCATGGTACTGGCACAAAAACAGACACGAAGACCAGTGGAACAGAATAGAGGACCCAGATATGAAGCCACACAACTATAACCAACTTGTCTTTGCAAAGGAGCTAAAAATATACGATGGAGAAAAGACAGCCTCTTCAACAAAAACTGCTGGGAAAACTGGTTAGCAGTCCGCACAAAACTGAAACTAGATCCATGTATATCACCCTATACCAATATTAACTCAAAATGGATCAAGGATCTTAATATCAGACCACAAACTCTAAAGTTGGTACAGGAAAGAGTAGGAAATACTCTGGAGTTAGTAGGTATAGGTAAGAACTTTCTCAATGGAACCCTAGCAGCACAGCAACTAAGAGATAGCATAGATAAATGGGACTTCATAAAACTAAAAAGCTTCTGTTCATCAAAAGAAATGGTCTCTAAACTGAAGAGAACACCCATAGGGTGGGAGAAAATATTTGCCAGCTACACACCAGACAAAGGACTGATAACCAGAACATATAGGGAACTTAAAAAACTAAATTCTCCCAAAATTAATGAACCAATAAAGAAATGGGCAAGTGAACTAAACAGAACTTTCTCAAAAGAAGAAATTCAAATGGCCAAAAAACACATGAAAAAATGCTCACCATCTCTAGCAATAAAGGAAATGCAAATTAAAACCACACTAAGATTCCACCTCACCCCTGTTAGAATAGCCATCATCAGCAACATCACCACCAACAGGTGTTGGCGAGGATGCGGGGGAAAAAGGAACCCTCTTACACTGCTGGTGGGAATGTAAACTAGTACAACCACTCTGGAAAAAAATTTGGAGGCTACTTAAAAACCTAAACATTGATCTACCATTTGATCCAGCAATACCACTCTTGGGGATATACCCAAAAGAATGTGACACAGGTGACTCCAGAGGCACCTGCACACCCATGTTTATTGCGGCACTATTCACAATAGCCAAGTTATGGAAACAGCCAAGATGCCCCACCACTGACGAATGGATTAAGAAAATGTGGTATCTATACACAATGGAATTTTATGCAGCCATGAAGAAGAATGAAATATTATCATTCGCAGGTAAATGGATGGAACTGGAGAACATCATTCTTAGTGAGGTTGGCCTGGCCCAAAAGACCAAAAATCGTATATCCTCCCTCATATGCGGACATTAGATCAAGGGCAAACACAACAAGGGGATTGGACTTTGAGCACATGATAAAAACGAGAGCACACAAGGGAGGGGTGAGGATAGGTAAGACACCTAAAAAATTAGCTAGCATTTGTTGCCCTCAACACAGAGAAACTAAAGCAGATACTTTAAAGCTACCGAGGCCAATGGGAGAAGGGGACCAGGAACTAGAGAAAAGGTGAGATCAAAAAGAATTAACCTAGAAGGTAACACATACGCACAGGAAATCAATGTGAGTCAACTCCCTGTATAGCTATCCTTATCTCAACCAGCAAAAACCCTTGCTCCTTCCTGTTATTGCTTATACTCTCTCTTCAACAAAATTAGAGATAAGGGCAAAATAGTTTCTGCTGGGTAGCGAGGGGGAAGGGGGAGAGAGGGAGGTGGGGGGAGGGATAAGGGAGGGAGCAGGGGGAAGGGGGGAGAAATGACCCAAACATTGTATGCACATATGAATAAAATAAAAATTAAAAAAAAAAACAAAACTTCACAAAAAAGGGCTGGTGGAGTGGCTCAAGGTGTAGGCTCTGAGTTCAAACCCCAGTACTGAAAAAAAAAAAGGTGCCACTAGGAAATTTGAACTCATGTATGTGGTTCAAGTATTTCTGCTGGACATGCTGGACTCGAGGCAGCCAGCTGCCAAGGCCAATGGTTCCACACTGAAGTACCCAAAACCTCTTCCTCATAACAAAGTTGTGTGGTCACGCTTCTTACAACAGTGGCAGGGAAAACAGCAAGCTCACCTTGTTATCTCCAAATTCCGACAGGGCCTGGCCAATAGCACCTCCTCAGAACAGTCCACACCAGTCCTCCAACCCCAGGATGCGCCAGGAGCAGCCAGAATGAGGTGGGGGGGGACACAGCTGAACTCCTGCAGCCAGCTGATCAGGCCTCATCCATGAATGGCAGCACTAACTTATAAACCATCCAACACCTCAGCTACCATGAAACCCTCTGAAAGTGCACAGTTACTACCCAGCATGTTCACAGATACATGCAGCTACCACGTAATGGCGGACTTTGTCATCCAAGAGACCAGCCCACATTCATTGGCAGTTGTGGCCCATGTCTCCTCCCTGTGGTCACTGTTACCTTCAGTCTCTATGAATTTGCCTATGCTGGACATTTCCTATAAGGCGCTGTCTGAAAGTGGCTTCTTTCCCTGAGTCTCAAGGCCCACCCATGTTGCAGCACTTCAGAACTTCATTCCTTTTTATAGTTGAATATCAAATGTGTGGATGGGCTACACGTTTATCATTCATCAGTTGATGGTCACTGGGTTATTTCTTTTGTTTTTGGCTGTTATGAATAATGCTGCTGGGAACACTTGTGTACGAGTGTTTTTATTCTGAGACAGAGTCTGGCTTTGTGCCCAGACTGGTGTGTAACACCATCCTCCTGCCTCAGCCTCCCAGTGCTGGGATTAAGCTTTGAGCCACCACACCTGGCCTATGTACCAGTTTTGTGTATGTGCGGACACACTTCCATTTACTTGAGAAATCAGCAGACTGTTTTCCACAGTGGTGGATACACTGTGTCAGACTCATCTGCAGCACACAGGGCCCACATCCCCACAGCCTCAACCCCATGTGTTAGTGTTATCTTTCCACTTCATCCATCCTGGTAGGATGCCTGGGCCCCAGGACCCAAGGTCCCCTTTCAATGGGGGAGTCTGCTCTTCCTGGCCATTCCAGGGCCACACAAAGCTGTGCCCTCAGGGGGTCTCAGGAGCTTCAAGGGGCAGGTGGCAGAAGGGTATAATGTCGCTGCCACCAGGAGCAGAGTTCTTGCCTCTTATATCCATAGAGGCCCCAGAGGTGCCCTTTGCTCAAGTCCATGCCTGTAGGGACCATAGACCATCAGAAGACCTATCCACGGCACTGCTCACACCCACCTGCCTTCGGCCCTGTAAGGTCAGGGTTAGGGGGAGGCTGGTCGGACCCATCCCAGAAAAGCAGATGAGCCCCATGTCCTGCCCACACTGCCCAGCCCATCAGGACAACAAGGCCCTACTGCCAAACTGCCTGAAGCATATTCAAAATTGTCCTTCCTCAGCAAACATGGGAGGCCCAGCCAGCTCCCTAAGCACCCCAAGCTATAACTTCCAGCAGCCCCATCACCTGCATCCCCCATCCCAAGGTCCCCAACCCCAGGGTCTCTGGCATAGGGAGTTGCTCCATGCATAGGATGGACTGGCAGGTGCTGCACTGATACAACCAGCAGAAAGAGGAACACCTCACGGGACTGATAGATTACTTCCCTCAGAAATAGAAGGCTAAATTGATCCCCAGCCCCACTGAGGCTCACGCCTTGAGGCCCTGGGTTCTCCAAACTGGTGAAGACACTGCCCCTCTTGCACAAGCCGCATGGCAGGAAGGTGCAGTGTGGAGTACAAGCCAGCTGCCCAATCTAGTATGTACCACCAGGTAGCCTGCCCTCAGAAGGGGGGGACAGGGACACAGCCAGTCCACACCAAAGTGCCACTGGGTGATTTGACAGGAGGGCCTACCCTAGGCCTGGCCCTTGGGGCCCATTGTCCAACTGCAGTGTCCTATACAAGGGCCAACACCTGGGGGTGATTGCCTGTGCTAACTAGCCTGGGTCAGCCTCATGCCCACAGGGACACTCAGGGCTGCTCAGCACCAAGAACTCAAATCTGGACACTTTCCTGTTTACTGAAGGATGTTCCAGGACACACCAACTCTGACAGATGCTTACAACCACGAGAGCTGACATCCTCCGTCTCCTCACCTGCCCCACCTGCAGCTCTCGCTTTGTTTGGCTTTCAGCAACTCTGGTTTCTTCACCTCCCTGGCAGAGTTTCCAGGGGCTCTTCTGCCCCCGATATCCTCTCTGCAACCCATGATGCATGGAGTATGGCACAAAGGGCACAGGACGCTGGTGACTGGGGGGATGCTGCTGAGGTTGGTGCTGAATGCAGCTGCCTCCCAGTGGGGGCTTGGCCCAGGGCCCTGCAAGCCACAGCCATTGAATTGTCCCATCCTGTGTATACAGGTAAAGGAAAAGCCCTTTCCTTTAGGGGGGACTGTTGGAGATGACCAAGGCAATAAATAACAGACACACTTGCCCAGCTTTTCACAGGTAGTGCTAGAGATGACCCACACAGAGCCTCTCGACCCGACCTGCTCACTTAGGACCTTGGCTTACTAACCTCACACTCTTCTCACCTATTCTAGCCACCTGTCCTGAAAAGAAAACTGAGGTTTGGCTTCAGATCTGGGCTGGACTTTTGGACCTGATGTGGCAGTTCCCTTGGGCTTTCTGGTCAGTGTGGGGACAGGGTCCCATGTCCCACCCTACCTCTGAGAGTTACAAGCAGAAATGAAATGTCCCCTGAGGACACCTTGCCATCCAGGTGACAGTCACATGAGGGTGATGGAACCATGAGGAGCCAGAAGCCATGAGCCTGTCCTGCTGGAGCACCTATGGGTGGGACACTGTGCCAGAAGCTGCTCCACAGGGCTGCTGCCCACCCAGACACAAGCCATCTGGGTGACACCGTGACCCCTGCAAACTGAGGGCAGACCACTCCACACATGCTCAGGGAGCACCCACTGCATGTCAGGCACTGTCCTGGCACTTAGGGTTCATCAGGGAATGAGTAGGAATACCTTTGAACTTGGAGACAATCATTATGAAAATGAGTAAGGGGTTGTGTGGCATGCTGGGAGCAGACATAGCCTGTGTAAAAGAAAAAGAGCAGGTGGGGGCCAGGAGGGCAGGAATGGGGACCAGACTGGCCTCATGGGGAGGGACACTGAGCAACAAGGGGAAGGAGCTGCCATTCAGACTTTGGAGCAGAGCTCACCAGCCAGAAAGCCCAACTTACACAGAGGCCCTGGCAGAAGGAAGTCTGATTATTCGAAGGGTGGAGTGGCCAGAGCAGAATGGGAGGAGCACCCACTGCGCTCCAAGCAGCAATCTGGGGTAGTGCAGCCCTGCAGGTGAAGCTTCAGGGACACAGGGCCCTGGAGAATCCAGGCTTACAAGCCTTTCTGAGCACCCACAGTTGGCTGGTGCCTTCCACATGTGAGGACGAAGGCTCAGAAACGTTAAGTAGCTGCCCTAGGGTAGATCATAGAAGGAGAAGAATCAGCCACAACTCTGAGCAGAGGGGCCCCAATGGCCCAGTCCCAACAGGGAAGGAGGACCCTGCAGGGAAGATGAATGGTGTCACAAACAGAGCCAGGCTGCTTGGAGTGAGCACTGTGGTGGTTAATCTCATGTGTCAAAGTGGCCAGTGGTCACAGGTGCCCACACATTTGGTCAGTCACATGTCAGGGCGAAGGTGTTTTTAAGGTGAGATTAAGTTTGAATCTGCAGATTTGGAGTAAAGCAGACGACCCTCCACACCGTGGATGGGCCTCGTCTAGTTAGTTGAGGTCTTCTAGAGGAGGACAGAACCCTGCCTCCAGGGCTTGCTGCCCAGGTCTGCTGCCTCATAGAGTCCAGGGCCGCCCGCGCCCCTTATGCTCCAAGGACCCGCCTCTCTGAAAGCGGACCGGTTGTTCTCTGGATAACCTTGGCCAGACAGGGCCCCCAGCAGGTGGCTGACCCAGCGAGGCGGAGGAGGAAGGAGGCAGCTCAAGGTCCCCTGGGCGCGGCCGCACGTCCCGTCCCGCCCCGCTCAGCGTGTCCCTCCCCGAACGGCCCGTCCCCGCCCCGCCACCTCTCAGTGGCCCTTCCCAGAGGACTAGCCGACCATCGTCACCCTGGGACAGGAACTGGGCGAGGTCGGAGGCTGGGCCTGGCCAGTCCTCAGGCGGGCTCTGTTCAGTCACCCAGGCTGCCCACCAGGCCTGGGATCGCTCACCTGCGCCGGCAGACCCGCCGCGCACCTTCCACGCTGGCCCGGAACCTTAGCGAGACAGCTGCAGTGCGCCCGGACGGCTTTCTCCGGGGCACTGAGGTTGAAGTGGACCCGGAAGCCTCTTCTTAAAGAGCTCCACCGCGGAAGCTCCGCGGGCGGGGCCGAACGGCGATGGGCGTGGCCTGACTGGCAGAAGGGGCGTGGGGGGCCCCCGGCGGAGAAGGGGCGTGGCCAGGCGTAGATGAGCTTGGTGGTGGTCTCGGGGAGGAAAAAGGGGGCGTGGCCGAATCGGAAAACCGGGGGACGGGGCGTGGTCTGTGGGGGAGGGCGTGGTTATGTGGGGGAGGGCGTGGTTATGTGGGGCCGGACCGCGGACAGGTATGCGCTGGGCAGCGGCGGGGCTCACCAATCGGACACTGCATCCCGCATCAGCCGCCCGTGCTTTTACTCTTCGCCTCTCAGGAGCCCCGCTGCCCCACGCTGCTGTCCGGGCCGCGAAGCCCTGCGCCAGGTCTGCGGTCCCCCAAGTCACTGTGGGACCCTTTCCTGCCGCGGCACCTCGCTCCCCTAGCCCCGACCCTAGGCGCCGACTTCCATCGCGGTCGGGCATCCTCGCCTCCATGCGCTCGGTCGGGGACCAGGTGCGCGACTGGCACCAAGGCGTACAGGCCGTGGCGCGCGGGGACTGGGACGGTGCGCTGTGCCTCTTCTCTGGCGTCCTAGAGCCGCCCGCAAGGATGTGCTTCAACGTGGGCTGCGTGCACCTGCTGGCCGGTGACCCCGAGGCCGCGCTGCGGGTGAGCACCCCGGGACTGACCGCAGAGACTCCATCCCTGGGGGAGGTCAATGGGGAGGGGTGCGTGAATCCCTTCCTCCCAATGGGCACCTTCAACCCATGGTCACCTGGGGGGGAGGTGTTCTCTGCCCTTCCCCCAACACTTGCCTGAGGATTGCTCCTTCCAGTGTTCCTCCCCAGGGAACTCCTAAGGCAGATAGAAGCTGCCTGGCTGGGAGACCCCTCTCTGAGCTGAGGCCAGACTGGGGACACAGTGCTCCCTGAGGACCTCAACAGCCAACGGAGCCAGACGCAGCAGTCACTGGGACAGGACAGGGCCAGCACTAGGTCAGATGCTCAGACAGGACAGGGCCAGCACTAGGTCAGAATGTGAGACAGGACAGGGCCAGCACTGGCTTCAGATGCTCAAATTGAGGGTGGAATGTATCTGAAACATGCTGGAGGCTGGATCAGAATGGGGGTCTGCCTGCCTCCCCAGATAAAAGTATGGGGGTAGGGGGTTTCAGTGTGGTGGGGGTGAAACAGGGCTTATCTTCTCACTTCTGAGTGCTCATGTGTTTCCCCATCTGCTTCCCACAACAGGGTGGAGAGCTCAGGGGTGCACACATGTCTAGACATAACTGCCACTATAGGGGAGGAGGCCAGGGTATCCTTTGCCTTTCTAAGTGCTTCACATTCATCAAAGCGCTGCCTGGCCCTGGATGTGTGACAAAATGTCTGTAGGATCCCTGTCCACCATTTAGGCAGCCAGGTTCCTACCCTGGCTCACACATCAGTGACAGCTTTCTGGACACCTCACAGATGAGAACAAAAAGCACTGAGCACAGTGCCGAGTACCCACATCAATATTCTGCAAAACCTTACCACAGGGAGGACAGAGCTGGGTGTAGAGGGTCCCCTCTGTTATTTCTTATATCTTCATTTGCACCTACAATTATTTCAGTAATAATTTCCTCTTTAAAACATTACCCAAAAAAAGAAATGTAAGGATTGTCACAGGTGGTTCAGCAATGAGTCATGTGTTAGGCCAACCCAGGCCTCACTTATAAACTGTGTAACTAGAGGGAACAGGGTTGTGTTAAATTTCTACCATAAAGCTGGGTGTGGCGGCCCGTGCATGTAATCCCAGCTACTCGAGAGGTATAGGTAGGAGGATCAAAGTCTTGGACAAGAAGCAAGACCCTATCTGAAAATAAACAAAAAAGAACTGGAGGCATGACTCAAGTGGTAGAGTATCAGTCTAGCAAGTGTGAGGCCCTGAGTTCAAACCCTAGTACTGAAAAAGAAATCTTTACCATAGAAGGAAGAGAGGTACTGTCTAAAGTCAGTAAAATTAGTATGTATAAGAGCATAGGCATGTCAGTTAGAAATACGGATATTACAAAAAGAGGCAGAGCAGCTAAATAGTAAAATTGACTGAGAAGGTCACGGAGGACCCATATGGCTGCACTGATGCCTGTGGGTTGTGGTGGGGCAGCAAATATGAGCAGCCACCCCACCTTCAGACCCAGTTTAACAACTGGGCCAGATTTGGTAGTATGAGACCACAGCACCCCTCCCATGTCCTGCATTTAACTGATGACTGCTGTCCCCTGTAGGAACATGCTGCGTTTCTGATCCTGGCTTAACTGTGCTTCCTTCCCATCAGATAAGCCTAGCATTCTGAGCCTTTCAGGTCTTTTTCTATTCTAATCTAGGATATCATTTTTTGTGAACTACCAAGAAGGGATCTTAAAAGGATAAAAGTTTTGCACAGCCCCGTCCTGAAGAGGTAATTTACTAACACACTGGAGATTTTCTTCTAGCATTTCTCTTCATCCTCATGGTGGACAAATCGGCTTTTGGCCCTTCTGGAATGGGCCCTGAGCCACCATGAGGCACCTTGGGCAGCTGAGGCTGGTGTAGGTGTGGCAACCGAGGAGCCCGTATAGTGACACACCTGTCCAGGCCTGAGCTCTGAAGGCACCTGCTGCAAATTGCTCTCACTGGCTGATGGATTTCCGTGTGTGTCATGGCACTGGGTGACTGGATTATGACTTGGTGTTCCATGGGCATTTTCCTCCCCAGGCGTTTGACCAAGCAGTAACCAAGGACCCCTGTATGGCTGTTGGCTTCCTCCAGCGAGGAGTGGCCAACTTCCAGCTGGAGAGGTGAGCATGGGGATACCTTGTTCTTTATCTGACAGCTTTTTGTCTCTGCAAATCCATTTTTATACCTCCTCCAGCCTGGGCAAGGCTGCGGTGGTCAAGCTGTAGCCCACACACATGGCATATGTCTGCCAGGATTCACAGAGCATTTGCTCAACACCCCTGACTTTCCTCACATCTACTATAGTGAGAATTCTGTGATTATGTCCATTTTGCAGATTGAGAGAACTAGGACTTATCCTGGGATGTGGGTGGTCATCCAACTCTGAAGGAGGAGTCAGGGAGAACTATTAGGCCAAAGGTTTCAGTCAGCCCAGGAAGCCTGCCTGGGGGGAGGTGGGGTATGTACTGGGGGTCAGGAATGTTCAGCAGGATCAACGTTTGGAGAAGGAAGGCCCCCATGGGTTTGGGGGCCTGAGAGGCAGGAGAGGAGTGTCCAAGGCAGTTGGAAGAGGACCTAGGGTACAGACAGGGCCCCCCATGAGGCAGAGGGAGTCAGAGTCCAGGAAGTTGAGCAAAAGCTCAGCAGTAAACTCAAGCCCCAACACAGCATTCCATTCGGCACATTTGCATATTGATCCCTTGACCCATTCATGTGGACTTGTGTGCTCACCAAGTGCCAACACATGGGTGACCACCACTGTGCTCTGGTCTCCCAGAGCCAGAGGAGGGAAGTAGGCTGGCCCATCACTGCTGAAGGCCCCCTACTGCCCACAGGTTCCAGGAGGCCCTGTCTGACTTCCGACTGGCCTTGGCACAGCTGAGGGGCAATGCTGTCATCGACTACACGCAGTTGGGCCTGCACTTCAGGCTGCAGGCTTGGGAGGTGAGCAGGTGCAGGGTGCCAGCTGTCAAGAGGTGCCCTCAGAAGCCCTGGGGTGCCATGGGGGGGCGTGGGGTGCCATTAGGGATGTTGGGTGCTATCTGTAGGTAGTGTTACTGTCATGGGTGGGCTGAGTAGACTACCTACCAAGACCAAAGGCTCTTAGACCCCTGAAATGCCCTAGCCTGAGGAGGCTAGAGTGGAAGTGGAGGGGGGAGGACTGTTCACACCCTTTTGAAGCGCAGGGTAGGGTTAGTGATGGGTCAAAAGGTGAGAGGTTTCTGGGGTGGGTAGGAAGCAGAGTGCGGTATCCCCACTCCTGGCTGCCTGGTGCAGTGCTCTCCTAGGGGAGGGCATTGGGAGGACCCCCATGCCTTGAGGCGTCCAGGCACAACATGAATTGTAATAAAGGAATCCTGGGGAAAACCCCCCAGACTGGGTCCAGAGGCCCCCCTGGCTCCCAGCCTAGGAACATTGTCCCTGTACCCCTTGCTGAGCCAGAGGACAGCAGCTGGCTGCAGGAACTTGGATACAACACTACAAGCAGGCTGTGGAACAGAGGCCCCAGGAAGGATGGGTAGGGTTCTCTCCTCGAAACAAAGCCGGACTTGTGTGCTTGCCTCTCCTGTGCTGGCCTAGGGTGGGCTTGCAGAGCATGGCATGACTTCACTTGTCATTGAGGCTGTGGGACAGCCTTAGCTCAGTCCAGCCTGCCCATGAGAATGCCCTCTCCTATTGTGGGAGGGGTTGTTAAGTGTCCCTTGGGCTGGCAGCAGGGATCCTCCTTAGGCACAGCTCAGACTCAGAGATTCATGGAGCAATGAGCACAGGAGGGGGTGTCATGGTGTACAGAATGGGGGTCACACAGGCCAAAGGGTCACTTTAAGAGTAAGAGCAACCTCTACATCCAGAACAGAGCACAACCCTGCCAGGGTTGAACTGGACTCAGGGCATGAACACTTGAGTGCCCACCACTGAGCCAGGCAGATGACAGGTTGCCTGGTCCCTGCCCACTGCCCTATGTCAACTGGACTGACTCCAAAAGAGTCCTCAGCTGCTGTGGCTGGGGATCCCAGGTGTGGGACCTGGCCCCACCATCACCTCAGCCCTCATTCCCAGGTGCTGTACAATGTGGCATCGGCACAATGCCAGGTAGGGCTCTGGACTGAGGCTGCCAACACTCTAGCGGAGGCCATCTCCAAGTGGCCAGAGGGGGCCCAGGACGGTCTGGACATGGCCCTGTACCAAGTACAGGTGAGGAGGGCAGGTGAGGGTGGGCCTGTGGTTTGGGGCTGGTGTCTGTAGCATAGCCTTTCAAGACCAGCTATATGACAAGAAGAAGCTTGCAGAGAGAGGTCTCCCAAGTGCCCCATGTGGGGCCCATTAGGAGTTTCCCATGGCCTATGAGAAGTGGTGGGTGAACCAAGGGGCCCCTTCTGCTCGGAGGCTCAGAGCTCCACAACTGCAGCCCTGCAGCCACCCAACTCCAGAATGGCTCCCCCCCAGAAACAGGACCCCCTGCAGCTGCGGCAGGTCCCCAGGGGTGAAGTCTTCCGACCCCACAAGCGGTACCTGGAGCACTTGGAGCCTGTGGATTTCCTCGGCAAGGCCAAGGTAAATGCCTGCAGCTGTTTCCCAGCTGGGATGTCCAGCAGGCTCCAGAGGCAGCTGCAGCCTGTGCTGAGCTGGTGGTTTTGTAGCTCCAGTGCTAGACTCAGAAACGAGAACCTGGTCAAGGTCATGCCTTCCAGAACTGGGGACAGCATTCCCAAGTGGGGCTGTAGACCTGGAGGCAAAACCCATAGGAAGCTAGCTGCAGAGGAGGTGGTTGGGTCCTCCTGACAGAGGCCCCTGGAAGTGATACTCCACTCCCCTACCTCCACCATGCTGTTCTCCCAGCTGCTCCCACTGTGTCTGCATCTCCACACGTCTTTCTGTGTCTGCATTTCTGCTGCAGACAGGGAGATTCCAGGAGGGCCAGGGGTGGCTGGCCTGGGCTGCATCATACCCTCTCCCTCCCCTGGTCAGGACCAGACAGAACGACCAAAATCACAGGATACTGGGAAGTAGCTCGCTTCTAAAGGCAGGGATGGAATTCAGGAAAAATAGCTACTCCCAGGGTCACAAAGAAGAGTGACCTTGGTTTTGCACTGGTGGCCCCTAGGCTAGATACATACCTTGTGGTCTCTGGCAACACCATTCATGTCCAAGGGACTGACACAATATGTGACCACGTGCGTGCTGCCCACAAATGTCCCCTGAGGAGCACTGGGTGTGGATGGAGAAGGGACTGCTCATGCATCCATCTAGTCCACTCATCACAGTAGAAGACAGTTACAAAGAACAAAAATATATTAAGCAGGGTATAGTGACTCACACCTGTAATCCTAGCTACTCGAGAGGTGGAAATTGGGAGGATCACATTTAGAGGCCAGTCTAGGCAAAAAGTTCATGAGACGCCACCTCAACCAACAAAAGCTTGGTGTCGTGGCAATGCTTGTCATCCCAGCTACGTGGAGGGCATAAGTGGTGGGATCATGGTTCAGGCTGACCTGGGGATAAACAGCAAGATTTTATTCAAAAACAACTAACGGCAAAAAGGACTGGGGTGTGGCTCAAGTGGTGGAGTGCCTCCCTAGCAAATGCAGAGCTGTGGGTACCTGCAAAACCAAAAAGTTTTACTAAAACTAAGTTAAAATCACCACACAGGTGTTTTTCTTTGTCATCTATTTTTTTCCACTGTGATGATCTGACAGTCTTGGGCCAGGCGTGGACAGCCTGTAGTCTCCAGATTGGAGACTTGGAAGTGTGGTGGGGGGCAGTGTGGGCAAGAAGAGCAGACCGCCACAGGGCCCCTGTCTTCTCCAGGTGGTGGCCTCCATATTCCCCGAGGAGCAATACTCAACTGTCCAGTCTCAGCAGGTAGGTGGGCAGCTGTCCAGCAGGCCCAGGCATGTCCTTGCCTGGCTTTGCAGGACTGTCCACTGCTAAGGAAAGAAGGCTACAGGAGTTCTGAGCCCTCTTTGGTCCCAGTATCCTGTGCCAGGTGCTCCAACTTCCCATGGGAAGTGGTGTAGGTGGCTGTCCCATCCCTTGTGTGAGCACATAAACATACTGTCATGCCCCGGTCCATCTTAAAGATTTGGGGGGGAACTGCCCATCTGCCCCCACTTGGCCAAGGCAAGGTTGTCACTTTGTGTCCACAGGAACAGGGAGTTGGCAGTGAAGCTGGTCCTGGGACTGTGCCACGGTAGGAAGGGGGCTCCCCTTTGCCTGCCTCCCTCTCCTGTAGGGATTCCTGCCATGGGCAGATCTGGCCTCTCTCAGCCCCCTCCATATGTTCTATCTCCACCTCCCAGAAAACTCCTTGGGGAGGTAGGGCTGAGGGGAGACCCATGGGTCACCATGACTCCAGGCTGTGAGGAGACAAAGAGCTGAGTTGAGCTGCCCCCTGGGCACCACTGAACAGAGCCTCGCAGTGAAGTGCTGTGGAGCAGGTTCTCGCTGAGTTTGACGATCGGGCTGCTGAAATGGGGTTCTCAAGACACAGGGGTGTGGGAGAGAATGAGTCCTGGAACCCTGGGCTGGGGCCCACCCTCCTTGCTGCCTCTGGTTTCTGCATTCACACCTTGCTTGGACCTGCTGGACCAGGGCAGCTGAGGGGAGTGGATGAACTGGGGCAGGGCTGTGAGCCCTAACTTGGGCAAGCCCTGAGAATAGGGGCGCCACCCCTCTCTTAGGGAGCAAGTCCTAGACCTGCCAAGAGCCAGCACTCGCCATGGCCCCACTGACGTGGAGATGGAAGTCAGTACTGACCAGGTAGGGCAGGCTGACCACTGCGCATTGGCCACCTACCATGAGCCAGTGAGTGAGCCTGGGCCGTGGGGAGGTGGGCAGCCTCCTCAGCAGCCAGGCCAGGGACATGGTAGGACTCAGCAGACAAGTGTTGCCGCCTACTGGCGCACAGTCAGCCCAGCACAGTAGTTTGTTAGGTGCGGCCAGTCTGTGCACACTGCCCTGGGGGCAGATAGTGTTCAGATTGTATGACAGCCTGGAGACAAGTCAGGAGGCAGAGACAATGGTGTTGCCAGCCTTTCTTCCTGGATTCTCAAACCCCTGAAAACCCCAGAGCCTGGGCAAGGCTGAGGCAGGGGTCCTGCCTGTCCGTATAGCAGCTTCAGGAGTCAGGACAGGGACTAACATGGAGAAGATCTTAGGTCATAGACACAGCAAGGACAGTCACTGGCACTGTCTCTTTTACGAGTGTGCAGTTCATTCCAGTTTAACACCTCAGTGTCCTTAGGAGCAACTGTTCCCTTTTAGCACTTAAACCTGCATCTACTGAATTTATGTGATGGGCTGCCACACGCCTAAGTGTCCTGACCTAGCCCTTCCTAGTGGCCTGATGGGTCTGTTAACCCTCACAAGGTACAAGCACGTCACTACCCCAGCCTCTTAACATCAGGGTCCAAGTCAGCTCATGAGCCACAGCACAAGGGCCTAACTAGGAGCAGCCTGGTGAGGACCACTGCACCTCCCCTGCAGTTCAAAGAGGACCCCCTCCTCTCCTGACCCCCAGCTCAGAAACTAACCCCTCCAGTACAGCTCAGGAATTACCCCTCCCTCCCTCCAGCTCAGGGATGACCCCCTCCTCTTCCTATCCAGGTCAGGGACCACTCCCTTCTCTAGCTCAGGGATCACCCCTCCTTTTTCTGTCCAGTTCAGGGACCACCCTCTTCCCCTCCCAGTGACTGAGGAATACATTAAAATAGAGCTGGGACTTTATGGTGGGCCTGGTTAGTCGGTGGCTCCCCATGGTGCCAGGCAACCTGTTTGTAGTCTCTAGGCCTGGGCAGGGGTGGACCCAGCCCTGTCCCCAGGCAGGCTTGTGGTCACGCCCTGAATTTATCCCCAACATGGGTTTAGTTGGTGACTTCCTGTTAGCCATGACCCAGTCTGCAGGACATATCCTTATTGCTAGCTCTGCCAGGACCAAGCCCGGACAGGGAAGTTTCTCTCAGGGCCAGACTCCCAACCCTAGAACATGACAACCTGTAGTTTCCCTTGCAGAGGCCCCAGGTGAAGAAAGTTGGCAAACAGGCCCCTGTATCCACAGGTAAGGGGATCTTGAGTGATGGAGGTGGGAGATTGTGGAAGAAGACCCCTTAAGTGAGCTGGGACATGGCCTCTTTCCCCAAGGAAAGCTTAAGAGTAGGGGAAAGCTGCCCAGAAGCCCTTTCTCTATCCAAAGTGTTCCCCTTGGGAGAAAATGGCCACTTCAACCCATGTTCTATCTGGCAGGGCTGACGGCTTCTGGGGGACCTTGTCCCAGCCCCTCTGAGGACCCCTCAGCTGCTGTGGTAAGAGCCATCCTCCTGTCCTGTCCTGTCCCATCCCCATCCCCCACTTCAGTTATTCCCCAGGGAGACCTGAGGCCAGGCCCTTCTGCCCTCACTACTTGGAACTGAAGCCCCCCCCACCCCCCACTTCAGAGGTTGTCCCACCCCTCCCTTCTGTCCCCAGGGAGCAGCTGCAAAGGGCCCTGAATCCTCAGTGACTGTCACAGTGCAGTGTGCCTTCACAATGGCCTTGAAGGTCCCAAGAGGAGCCTGCCTGTCCAGTCTTCAGGCTCTGCTTGTTCAGGCCCTCCCTCACCAGGCCCAGCTTGGGCAGCTCAGGTGAGACAGAAAGCCACCCTGCTGGGGGAGGCGGGGTGGCCGTGAGCTGAGCACCTGTCTGGTCCAGGCAGGGACTAAGCCTCCAAAGGCCTCCCTGGCTCCAGGCCCAGGGCCTGTGCCACTGCTAGAAGACAAGGCTGGGCATATTAGAGGTGGGGCATGTCAAAGGGCCACTGAGGTCAACTCACTTCCTGGAGCCTCCAGGTGGTGGCCCTTGGGGCCCACCCTAGGACTCTCTTTGCAGTTACCGAGCTCCAGGTGAGGAGGGGCTCTGGGTCCCTATCACTGGGGAGGAGTCACTGCAGAGTGCGTGGCGGGACACAGCGTCCAACTCCAGAGGGCTACAGCTCCAGTGCCGGGTGAGTGAAGGGGAGACCTGGTTCCTGAAAGTGTGGCCCATGCAGTTGTAGGGGAGACCCCCTGCACCTGTGCTGCCCCTGCAACCTGCCATCCTGCCCCAGGGAGCTGCGGGTCGACCAGTCTTGTACCAGGTGGTAGCCAAGCATGATTACTCAGCCCAGGGGCCGGAGGACCTGGCCTTCCATCAAGGAGACTCAGTGGATGTCCTATGCGAAGGTCTGCCCCCTCCCCAGTGCTGCTGTGCTTCCCGGGCCTGGGGGATGGGGGGATCTCCCGGGCTTACACTGGGCTGTGAGCAGACATGTTGTCCCACATGTTCCCACAGTGGATGAGGCTTGGCTGGAGGGGCACCGTGATGGCCATATCGGCATTTTCCCCAAGTGCTTTGTGGTCCCAGCTGGCATCTGTGAGGAGCCCTCACCTGTGCCAGAACCTCAGCGGGGAGACCAACATTAAGCAGTCTTATGGCAAGGCCGGTTTTAATAAAAACTATCCCCCCATGGTATGGTCCACATTCTGGGTTTGGTGATGAGACGGACCCAACCGAGGCTCCCAAGAAGAGGGTTGGCCTGCAGTGCTTGGATTCTGCCCAGTTTCCTTATAGTTCGGGGTGGTGGGGAGAGCCAGGGGCCCCAGCTGTGCAGTCTATAACCCTTTCCCCTTCCCTTCAGCCTCCTCCTGAGGCCAACTGTGTCCCCACTCTGCTCCTCCCTGGGAGCTAGACCCCCTCCCCCAGCTGCCATGCTCGTAATGTCAGCCTGGACATGTGCAGAAAGACACACTGCCCAGGGAAACTTGGTAGAGAAGCCTAGGGACAAAGAGGTCACAGTCCCCACGGTCAGCATGATCCTGACGGCAGTGAGACTAGGACTGCCAGGAGGTGGCCTTCCGTGTCTGCCTGCTAGACCAGAGTCCTCGGGTCAGGGGCTCAAGAGGGCTGGGTGTCCAAGGTGTGCACGTCAGAGGCTCTATTTCCTGGGTACAGCCGCTACTGACTCCCTAAGTTAGACAACAAACATTCACGCCTCTGCTGCTGAATCCCATACCATTTCTACTTCAGACGTTCCACTCACCACCAACTATCCCAACCAGGCCCTGCCTAGTCCTGGCGCCAGAAGAGCTGGACTGCCACAGCCCCAAGAATAGCCACAAGGGTCAGCACCACAAACACTACTGCAGCCACCCAGATGCCATAGCTCTGTGCCCGCCACTGAGCTGGTGCCTCAGCTGGGATCATGCCCGTCAGGTTCAGCATATAACCCAGCGTCCAGCCAATATCCATGTCGCCGGCCTGTGGGACATATGGCTGCTCAGGGCTGCAGGGCAGTTGAGCAGCTGCCCCAGAGCCCATCCTGCCCTCATCCTGGGACAGAGGAGCCAGGGCTCCAGGTGGTGGTCACCTGCTTTTGGAACTTGATGTTGGGCCAGGTGTCCTCACTGAAGCCATAGCCCTGGAGCAGCAGTGTGAGGATGTAGAGGCCTGAGGCACAATAGTCCTGCAGCCAGCGCTCCTGCCCAGGGTAACTGGCCTCCACCTGCGGCCCAGAGGCCAATGAGCCAGTGGGGGCCCCAGGACCCCCGCCATGGTGGGATCCCCCCCACACCGGCCAGCTGAGTCTCCAGACAACAGGAGGAGGGTCAGACATTGCTGAAAGCCCTTCACACAGTCCCTGTGGAGACCACACACCAGCCAAAAGGGGCTGGGGTGGCCACCTGATGACACAGGCTGGTCCCACAGGGGCTCAGGATTCAGGGCTCCCCTAACCTAGATCAAGCAGGCCAAAAGGCTGTCCTCCCTTCCTACCCATGGCTCCCCCAAACCCAGCTGCTTGCTGCCTGGAATGAGTCTCTGCCACCATATCCCTGTCTAGTGAAGCCTGGTGAGACCCTGAAGGCCCTGTCTGCTCACAGCTATAGCACAGGGTTGGTGGAGGGGGGCTTTGTCACATGTCACACACCTAGGGTTCACTCACCAGCTTCCAGGGCCTCTGGCAGAACTCCCTGATGGTGGCGTTGACAGTGCCCAGCGGCTGCCTGGATGTGAGGTTCAGGAAGCTGAAGGTGTAGTAAAAGTTGGAAAAGGCCTAGAGGGAACAGGGGAGTCAGTGTGCTTGCCTATAGAAGGCCCAGGACACACCAGGCCAGGTTCCTCTACATAAGGGGCAGCCAGGGTTCCTCATGTCTATTCTGTCTCAGGGCTGCTCCTGGGCCCTCCAAGGGGTCAGAAAGGTATTGGGGCCCCAAAAGGAAGTCAGAGGTCGGGGGTCAGATGCTCACGTAGAACTGTCCCTGCACTGGAGGTTGGTAGATCCCATCAAAGGCACAGTCTCTCTGGCCCTTGCAACTGGAGAAGTTGAAGAGTTCCTGGATGACTGCCACACAGGCCTCAGGATTGCCTGTCCCCAGAACTGTGAGGTTCTGAGTGAGGTTCATGGGGACCATGGTGTGGATGCAGGGCGACTCATACAGGGAAGCCAGGGGCACTGTGGTCTGGTAGCCACTGTGGTAGCACGGGTGATGGACCAGGGCTTGGGGGCTTCTCTGCTGGGAGAGGAGCAGGTATGAGTCCAGCGGCTGTCTGCCTGTGCCTCACGTCCAATCCCTGTCGGCCAGCCTTACCTGCACCAGCCCAACCAGGAGCCTGTTCAGCACCTGGTCCCGCCCGTAGCAGAGATAGCTGTGAGTGTAGACGCTGTAGTTGGCGCCGTACAGACGGAAGGTGACCTGGGTGCTCTGGTCCAGGATGGGGACCCCGGGCACGAAGCTGATCTGGGTGGAGGCCCCCCCCATGTCCAAGGCGCCTACCAGCGTCCCCTCTGCAGGCTGGATCCACTCTCCAGAGGAATACTGACCACAGATGGGACACTCAGCCCCAGCCAGCTACACTGACCGCCCCACCACCCCGCCGCCCCAGGCACTGGCCTTTCAGACAGACCCCCATCCTTGGGGGCCCACACACCTTGATCAGCATTCCCAGGATATAATTGATGGTGACCCAAGCAAAGGCCCCTTCATCCTTCCCAGCCAGGATCTCAGCACCCCAAAAATCCAAAGTAGACTGGCCCAGCACCCGGGAGACAGCAGCAAGGATGTCCCTTGCCTGAGAGCTGTTCTTCTGGCTGGGCAGAGAGGATCAGAGCCAAGCTAGTGGGAAACCCAGCTCAGCCTCTGACCCCCACCCCCAATCCCAGAACACTGAGGCCCTACTTTCACCTGAGTAGTCTCATGCCGGCTGTGGCTCCTAGGAACGTAGGTGTTTCCTGATGCTGGGCCTTTGGGATCAGCGCCAGTGCCTCCTTCAAGCAGCCCTTCAGGCTCTCACCAGCCTGTGCCGGGTCAGAGGTGTAGGAAGAAATTCCAGACCCTAAAACACAGCATCCCAGGACAAGGCTCCAGCCTGAAAGTGGGGGCTGAATGGTCCGGCCACACTCTGACACCTGAGGCCTGTGAATGTGACCTTTTTGGGAAAAGCGTCTTCCTGGGTACAGTTAAGGACTTGAGCCAGGCATCGTAGTGCACGCCTGTAATTCCAGCACTTGGGAGTCGGAGTCAGAGGCAGAATTGTGAGTTTAAGACCAGGCTGGGCCATATAGTGAGACCCTTACTCAAAAAACAAAGCAAAACGAAAAGACCTAGAGATGAGATCAAGCTGAATTGCCCAGTGGGCCCTAAATCCAGTGACCAATGTCCTTTCAGGAGAGAGGAAGGGAGCTCTGAGCCAGAGGAGAGGCATGGGGATGGAGACAGGGCTGAGCATTTCCACACAAACCAGGAGAACCCAGAACCACCAGGAGTGGGAGAGGCAGGAATGACCTCCCCCGGAGAGGACCTTCCCTGCACCCCAGGCTCTGACCTCTAAAAACAAGAGGGGGTCCAGGAGGTAAACTCAGGGCCCCCCAGCAGGTGGCGTCTGCCATCAGTGCCATGTGGTACCTGTGTGGGGAGCATAGAGGTGTGGGGTGCAGAGAGGGTCACAGTTGTAGGGCAGACTCAGGGCCAGGCAGGGAAATGTCTGGCAACAAGGTCCCAGCAGGGCTGGGCGCGGTTCAGTGCTGTGTGGGTTCTCACTAGTCCCGAAGGGGCGCCCCAGAGCCCACGGTCCAGCACTGCATCCCACTACCCAGCCTATGACCTTGGGCATGTCACTTCTCCCAAGTGAGCTCTTGCCCTTCACAGTGATTTGCTGAGGGCTGGAAGAATATCTTCCTCCTGCCACGCAGCTGGGAGTCCAGTGCCCACTGACCTTCCACCTGGCAGGCCAGGGCCTGGCTGACCACGCCTGTGTTGTTCTCTTTGTCTGCCGGCCACTGGTACACAAACAGGGATGTGTGGGAGGAGCCAGCGTCGAACACGATCCCAAACTGGGGGGACACTTTGGTCAGGAGGGCATGGGGAACAGCATCCCCACCACCCAGCCTGCCTGGGCCTGGTCTCCCCTGTTTGGGACCTGGGACCACACCTTGTTGTCTGCAGGCAGGAGGACGTAGGTTGCCTGTACCAGGATAAGGATGAGCACGGTGAGGCCTGAGATTGTTGCAGCCCCCAGTAGGGCCATAAAAACTCTCTCCTTCCAGGAGAGCCCCATGGTGGTGCAGGGCTGCACCTGCAGGGCTGTACCTGTGGGGTAGGCATCAGTGGGCACTCAGTCTCCACCTGCTGCCCTATTCCAGCCCTCTGGAGGCAGGGCCTTAACACACCCCAATATCCCTGGAGACCCTTCCCACCCTGGGGCTCAGATAGCCTTGGACAGGTCAGCAGCTTGGAGACACAGTAAATGGGACCAAGGGTCATGCCTTGGCAGGACATTTGTCTGAGAACACAGCCTGAGAGGGCCCCTGGCTGAAGCCCCCACACACAGAAGGGATCAGTGGGGCTCCCCGACCTGTGTCCTAGAGCAACCCTCCTCTCTCAGGCCCCCTGCTTCCCTCTGTCCCCTCAGGAGGGACCCCAGCTCTGGACTGAACTCTGTGCCCCATCCCAGGATCTCACAGGGTGGGATTTCTCCCTGGGGGCCCCAAGTCCAGGCCTAAGCCAAGTGGGTCCAATGGCCATGTGTGTGAACTTGTGAGGGCATGAGGCCAGCTGTCATCTTAGGCTTCTTAACAAAGACATTTATTTCTTTTTGAAAACCCAACCTTGGATTTCTGTAATCTTGATCTGAGACTTTTTAGTTGGCTCCAGATGGTCCTGGGCAGCTGTCCAAGGCTGACCCAAGAATGCCATTTCTAAGGAGCCCAGGGTAACTGCCCCCTCCTCTGCCCTGGGGCCCAGCAAGGGTCCCATCCCCTAAATTACCTTGCCTGCCTGTGCACATAGGGGTTGCTAGGCAGCTTCTGGCCAGCCCTGTTCTGGGTGCAAGCATAGGACTGACCAAAGGCAGAAATGATCCCTGAGGCTCAAGCACGTGAGAGTCTGTCATTTTGTACCCTATTACATGTCCCCCGAGAGTTCAAACACTCCCAAGGTCTTTCCTGAGTGGCAGGCAGTGGTCTGGGGCTCCTGAGCTCAGGGTAAGTGGGGCCTAAGCACATCTGAAGAAGGGGAGACTGAGGCAAGAGAGGACAGGTGACCAGCTCAGGACCTAGCCTGCATCCTTAACTAGCACCCCAGGCCACAGGGACAAGCAGGCACAGGTGCCAAGGACACAGGGATACCACATTAAGCCCCTCAGCCTGAACCCCAAGGTAGCCAAAAAAAGAGGATAGGGCTGGTTCTCCCCACTAGGACAGACTCTGCCCAAGACAGCCCCCTACTTAGGACACACCTCCATCCAGGATAGACCCCCACTCAGGAAATACCCCCACACAGGACATATCCCCATCCAGACAGACTCTCCCACAGGTCAGCCCCTCATCCATCTAGATCCTCACACAGGACACCTACCCCCCATTCAGGACAGACCTCCAGCCAGGACAGACCCCCATCCAGGAAAGACTCCCATGCAAGACAAACACCCACATAGGATAGGCCCCCATCTAAGACAGATGCCCCCATCCAAGACAGACCCCCACATAGAACCAGGACAGACCCCCATCTAGGATAGACACTCCTACCTAAGACAGACCCCCTATCCAGGATAGCCTCCCCACACAGGAAAGATTCCCACATAAGACAGACACCCTCATGGGACAGACTCCCATCCAGATAGAGCCCCAACTAGGACAGCCTCTATCCAGAAGTCACCCATATGGAACACCCATCCAGGACAGACCCCCACATAGGATGACACCCACTTAATGTCACCAGGATGACCCACACACAGGACAGACACCAACACAGGACAAATCCCCACCCAGGAAAGACCCCCCACAGGACAGCCCCCATACAGGATAGCCCCCCACACCCAGGTCAGGTCTCTACCCTGGGCAGACACACAGGACAGCCCTCCACCTATGAAAAGCACCCCCACAGGACAACTCCCACACAGGACAGCCACCCTCTTCAGGACAAACCCCAATCCAGAACAGATCCCCACATAGAACAATTCCCATCCAGGACAGTCCTCCATCCAGGACAGACCCCCATCCAGGACAGACCTCCCATTCAGGAAAGATACCACTACACAGTACAGCCCCCACCCAGAACAGACCCCCATACAGGACAGACCTCCACACAGGACAACCCTTTACACAAGACAGTCCCACCCAGAAGAACCCCACCACAAGATACCCCCCCATCCAGGACAGACTCCCACACAGGAAAGACCCCCACACAGGACCCCCACACAGGACAATCCCCCCGCCCAGAACAGACCCCAATCCAGGACAGTCACACACATAAGACAGTTTCCACCCGGGACAGGAAAGCTCCTCACCCACGACATTCCTCTGTACAGACAGCCCCCACCCCACAGGATAGACTCCACTCAGGACAGCCCCTGAGACCCTCACCTGGGCTGGTGGACAACCTTAGGGACAGCTGGAGGAAGCTCTGAGCCTGGGTGCGACCGTCCCCATGCACTTGCTGTCCTCCACCCTGTCTCCACCCACAGGTCCGCCCTCAGCTAGCAGACCATGGACTGAGGCCAGGTGGTCACTGTGGGGTTGTCTAGGGTCAACCCTCCACCAGTTAACCCTGCAATGCAGACCCCAGGTCTACACCCCTCTCCAAGGGAGGGAGGAAGGTGCTGTCCCCAGGTCTCAGGATGACCTTTGGAGCTTCCCTGGAGATGGCAGGGAGGGCAGGTCTGGGGGAAACCCACAGCCCTGGACCTTGCCCACTGCCCCGCCCACTGGGGCCAGGTCAGAGCAGAGTCAGGTGACAGGTGACCAGGAGGCCAGAAACAGAGGAGGGCTGGCAGCTGCAAAGGCAGGAGCCCAGGAGGAGGGTCATTTTCCCTTAGCCCTACTCTTGGTTGTTTTTAAATCATAAGCCTCTTTTATCTACACAGCATACTCTGTTATCCCCACCATCAGGGTCTCTCAGGCCCCCCAAACAACCTGTCCACCGCTTGTCAGTGCCTGGCCTCCTGCACACTGCACAAAGTCCTGAGGACCCTTCCTCTGTGCCCCTAGAGTGCCCCTTGTCTAGATGGGCTGTAGCTGCTAGACTACGCACCTGTGGAAGCAGGTGGGGTGTCTGTAGGGCTGCCGTGGACATCCTGGCAGGAGTCTTCCTGTGGACTTTGCCTTCGTTTCTTCTGGGCAAATGCCCAGTAGAGGGCACTGGTGTGCAGTGTGCAAAATCACTTAAGCCTGAGCAAAACCATCAGCTGATCCAGGAGACCCAGTTTTGTGCATCCTCACCAATATTTGGTGTCACTTTTTATGCTGGCCAATCTGACCGTGAGGCCTCACTGTGAACCTGAATCACAATTCCCTAAGGACTGGTGGTATTGAACATCTGCTCATGAGTGTTCATTACAACCCAAAGCAGCTTCTTTTGTTTGTATTGTTTAATCAGTTTTACTTTAATGCTTCATTTAGAGGATTCTATATAGTCTACATACCAATTCAATGTTGAATAATCGATTTTAAATAATCTTTTCCTATGATGGAAGGAGTGCATTCAAATATGATATATTTAAGAACTTTTATATCTGCCACAATGTACCCCCAGTACAATAAAAAAAACTTTTTTTTTATTTTATTATTCATATGTGCATACAAGGCTTGGGTCATTTCTCCCCCCTGCCCCCACCCAAAAAAAAACCTTTTTAAACAGAAAGTAAAAATAAAATCAAATAGTCTCTCCCTGTCAGTAGCTTTTTATTTCACAGAATGAATTTTTCTTAAAATAACTTTTTAAATAGACTCTCACTGTTCAGCCCTAGCTGGCGCCTCAAACTCAAGATCTTCCTGCCTCAGTCTCCCAAGTGCTTGGGTTACAGGTGTGTACTACCATGCTAGGTGAATTTTAAGGTTTTTTTGATGAAATATAATTTATTGATTTATGCCCAAGACCAGTTCTCCCAAGTCATGATTTTTTTTTATTTCTCCTAGAGCTTTTATAGTGCCATTTTGAGTTAATCTTGAGATTCCATTTCTTTGCATACTGATTATTTGTTCTGCTCTCAGTCATGGTTTCTTAGCACCTTTGTGTAAGACAGAGTATCCAGACTTGTGTGGGTCTTTGTTCAGACCCCTTGTCTCTGTCTCCTTCCTGGCTCTCTCCTGACCAGTGCACCAACACTAAGGCTTAGACTCCTGTAGGCCTCCTCCCACCTCATCTCTTCTCTCCCCTTCAGTTCCTCTGTCCTCCTATGTGACATCATAGTCGGCCTCTTGATAGCCACAAAAAATGGTCCTGAAATTTCCATTAGCATTAATACCGGTGCGTCTTTGGAGTACTGTCTTAAAATGTTCTTTTTCAATGCATATTACAACTTACAACTCTCCACTTATTTAGGATTTAGGTCTTTAAACATTTTTCTTTGATCTCATTTTCTAGTTTTCAGAAGGCAGACATGTTTTGTTAGTTATACTTGAGAATTAGGAGGTGGACATATGACACCCATTCGTGATGAAAGTTTCTCAGGAAACCAGGAACAGCCTCAGTCTGATGAAGCCGTGTACACATCACCCAAAGCTAGCGTGCCACCCCATACGCATGGCTGAATGCCCTTCCCTGACACTGGGATGGAAGCAGAGAGGTCCGCCCCTCCGTCTCCCACCTGACACAGGAACTAGAAATGGTACTGCTTTTGACTCAGTTTTCAGAGGCTCCTTGGAGCATATAGCAGTGCGATTGGGCTTTGTGTGTTGACCTTGTATCCTGTGATCTTCCGAAGCCCCTCATTAGTTGTAGAATTGGCATGTAGACACCCTGGAATTGGCTGGTTGTTTTGAGACACGGTCTCACCATGTATCTCTGGCTAGCTCACGCTTATACCCTCCAGCCGCAGCCTTCTGGAATGTTCATATTTTTGGAAAATAAGGATGGCTCCCTTTGCCCCTCTGCCTGCCTTTTATTTCCTTTCTTGTCTGTTGCACTGAGGCTGTTCCTAGTTTGCTGAGCTTTCATTGCAAGTGGGCATTACATTTTGTTGACTGCTTTTAGTTTATACATTGATATCTTCATATAATTTTCCCTCTTTAGATTCAACATATGAATTACATTGATTGATTTGGATCAATCGATTGATTGGCTTGCATTTCCAGGATAAATCCCACTTGATGCGATACATTGTCCTTCTCCACATTGCTGGATTTGGTTTGCTGCCACATACAGTTGATTCTTACTGTAGGTTCGGTATTTGCAAATTCATCTATTCCCTAAAATCTTTTGAAATCCTTTGCTCCAAGCACACAGCACTTTCCTAGTCATTCATGGACTTGTCCAGAGTGGTGAAAAATTTGAGTCACAAACCTACACATTCCCAGCTGCAGTCAAACCAGGCAACTCTTGGCCTTCTGTGTCAGCTCAGGGTGTTTGCTATGTCCTCATCAGTCTACTTGGTACTTTTACCTGGGAATTTCACAGTTTAACATGCCCCAAGCATATTCAGAAGTGCTGTCCAGTGTTCCTACACACAAGAAAGCTGTGATAGTGTTACAGGTTGTGATTTTACTGTTAATGAGTCAACAATATTTTTATGATAGGTAACTATAGACTGCATTACACATAAAGCAAGGTTTTGTATTGATCAGTTGACACAAATATCATGACAATCCAGGAAGTGTGGCTCACACCTGTAATCCGAGGAATTTAGGAGGCAGAGTCTGGAGGATCGCCATTCAAGGCCAGCCCAGGAAAAAAATTAGCAGTACCCCATATCTCAACAAATAAGCTGGACATGGTGGCTTGTACATGTGGCCTCAGCTCTGCAGAAGGCTGGGGATAGGAGGAGGATTGGGCTGGCCCAGGTAAAAATATGAGACCTTATCTAGAAAATAATGTAAGCCGGGTGTCTGTGGCTCACGCTTGTAATCCTATCTGCTCTGGAGGCAAAAATCAAGAGGGTCGTGGTTTGAAGTCAGCCACAGGCAAATAGTTCATGAGCCCCTATCTTGAAAAAACCTAACACAAAAAAAGGCTGGTGGGATGGCTCAAATGGTAGAGCACCTGCCGAGGAAGTGTGAGGCCCTGGGTTCAAACCCCAGTACTGCCAAACAATAACAACAACAACAACAACAAAAAAACTCAATGCTAACAGCAACAGCAAATAACCTAAAAGCAAAAAGGGCTTGAGGGATGGCTCAAGTAGCAAAGTACTTGGTGCAAGGCCCCGAGTTCAAACCCTAGCACTGCTAAGACCAGAGGACTACAGGGACCTAGCTTTTTCTATTTCCCTGTGATCTTACAAGATGCTTATTTCTTTGCTGCCCATGATTCCTGGTTCAGAACTTCTTCCCCAAGGTAAGTCATAGAAATTAGAATTCCCCTTCCTCAAGGTGGGTCACAGAAACCGCCTTGCAAGTAAGAGCTGGCCGTCCATCACTTCTCTGACCTACCGTTCCAGTAGGCTCCTGCCCTGTACTTGAGGAAGGAGCGGAGCAGTCAGGCCTTGCTGGTCCCCCAGCTAGTGTTCAGGCATTGGAGCACACCTTCTGTGCCCAGGCTTCAGTCATGCTTGTACAATGAAATCTCCATAAAAACCCGAAGGATAGGGCTCGGAGAGCCTCAGGAGGGTTGAACATGTGGAGGCTCCTGGAGGGAATGGGAGCACCAGGTCTAACCCCATCTGTAGTGCTCGTCTCAAACTGGTAAATGCAAATATTTCCCTGAAATCTGTGAACTGCTCCAGCAATCAAACACCGGAGAGGATTGTGTCAACCCAACCGACAGTCAGTCAGAATTGTAGGTAAGGCAGAGTGGAAGAACATGTTTGGGTTGATGCAGAATCCACTGCTCCCTACAACCTCAGGTGACTGAGCCTGGCCTGGACACACAGGTTATTCCCTCTGGGAGGACAGATGGAAGCCATAGCAAGGCCTGCTTCCTGGAGAAGGGTACAGCCCACCTCCACCTATGGATGCCAGAGCAGCACACAGATGAAGCAGCTGATTTGTTCCGCACTGATAAAAAAAAAATTCCCAGATGAACCAAATTTAATTACAAAGGCTGCAGGGTGAAGTGGGGAGCCAACTACAGATGGCCCACATTCTCCAGTGTGTTGAATCTTGCTGGAGACCACTAACACAGACAGCCCTGTCTCCACACTTCCTGCATGGGGCCATCCACCTCTCTAATCTCTAACCAGTGTAGGTTCTGTGTAATCAGTTTGTGCCTTCCTTTCCCAAATCTCACTGGAGACATGGGCTTGGCTCTAGTCCTGCAGACATCCTTCAACTGGTAGCCAACCCTGCTGCTGGAAGCTGCAGAACCCGTCCCAGGCCTGGCCTGCTCTGGCTGGCATCTGCAATGAATCAATAGGCCCTTTGTTTCAAGATCCTGTGGTCTTAGAAGTTTGGTTTAACAGTTCAAGAAACCTTAATAAATCTTTGATCTCAGCTTCCCTGGGGTCTACAGGTGTTAACAGAAAGAGTGGAGAAAGGCAGGGAGACTCACAGGACTCCTCCCAGGAGAGTGGGCTTTTAAAGGTTATTAAGAAGTGAGGTAGGCTGGTGTTAGCGAACCTAGGATATATGTGACACTGCCTCCCACCCCACAAAAAAAGGGAGGGAGGGAGGAAGGGAGAGAGAGAGAGATGAAGAAAACACTGAAACACTGATAGAGGAGTCACTGTGGAGCCATTTCCATAGGGTGGAAACCCATAGTTGGTTATTAAGAAATTAAGAAATGGGGTGAATCAAACAGACTGTGCTGGGTAGAGTCCTAACAAGGCCACAGTTGGAGAAGTGGGTTGAAGGAATTAAGGCAAAAGTTCACAAGAGAGTTGGTATATTTGGACCCACTCTCTCTCACCGATTGTATTATGGGGATGAATGTTGCTTGTGACTGGAGACTGTTTCCTCACCCAGTACAGAAAAATAGAAGGCATGTCAATTGTCTTTCAAGGAAATTAATTGGACTTTCTCTGGTGAGCCCACAATGTAGGCAGAAGCTGCAGGGCATATGTGGATGGACCTTGCATCTGCACCCTGTGGTGCAGTTGTTCCTGGGCTCCAGGAGGGACCCATGAGTGCCTGCCTCTCCAGATTGCCTCAGTGAATGAAGGTTATGGGCACCCTGAAACCTGAAATGCCACAGGCACTTGGGTGACATCAAGGGAACGCTAATGGAACAGTAGTGCCCAGAAGAGCTCCAGGGAAAGCGCTCCATGGATTGTGCGGAGGCATCTATGAGTTGCTTTCCCCAGGACTACCTGGGACTGGGTGAGGAGCTGCTAGATTCCGTCCACCCTTGGGCAGTGCCCCATAAACATCTCGAACTAGCCACTAAGAGCTTCTGGGCTGGCGGATGTTTCTGGGGTTCATGGACATACCCTGTTTGGCTGCTCTGATGGGAGAAGGTAAAGGCAAGTCAGCCTGTACAGAGGACAGTGTCTAAAGCCTGGTTGAGTGTTACTGACATGTGGGCAATGAAACCTGGCCAATTAACAGGATGCCTGTGTGGGGCACAGTTCTATGGAAATTTTGGGGTATGTTGGAGTAGGAAATGTGGATGCCATCTGGAGAACACCTTTTCAAGTTCAGAGGTGACTGGAGTTGATAAACAGATATTCTTTTTTTTCTTGTGGTACTGGGGCTTGAACTCAGGGCCTTCACTTTGAGCCACTCCACCAGCCCTATTTTTATGAAGGGTTTTTCGAGACAGGGTCTCGCGAACTATTTGCCAGGCTGGATTTGAACTGTGATCCTCCTGATCTCTGCCTCTTGAGTAGCTAGGATTACAGGTGTGAACCACCGCACTCAACTTGAAAGCAGATATTCTGTGTGCTCACTGCCAGTGGCCACTTGCAGTGAGTGGATGGGGGACTGCAGCATACAGAGATGACTGGACCTAGACATCTAGACATGCTGCTCCCAACCTGCTCCATGGAGCAGACACACTCACACTGCCAACAAGAACCATTCCATCTGCCTCAGGAGACTGAGGATGTGAAGGCCCTGCACACAGCTGGTCAGTAAGGCTGATGACTGGGGGCAGCAAGTAGGTCCTGACAGGACCAGACCCCAGCTCTGGACCAGGCTTTGTTTACCCAAGTGTGCAGAGTGCTGCAGAGAAACCAGCAGGGTACATGCATGCATTTGGGTGACTGAGCATCGTTTCTTCAGACAAGGGCTGTACGCTACAACCTACGATGTCCAGCTGTGGGTGGAGAGATCCTCTCAGAGCAGCTGTTGCACAGAGAAGTGGAACTGGGAGTTGAAAGACTGGTTGTCTGAAGTGGGGTAGGGAGGGGGCAAAGGCATAGAAGGGCTGTCTCACTCACTGTCAGGCGTGTGCTAATCCCCACAGGCGTTGGACCAAAAGAGGGTCCCAACAGATTCCTGTTTTCCTGGTGGATCTGGGAAAGAGGCACAGGAGGGTGCTAGGCTGTCTGTAGTTCTTGCCAAGAGAGGGCCATGCTGGTATGACGACCATCTGTGATTTCTCCTTCCCCTGCCTGATGCTGTGGTTCCAGAATCCAGGTCTCGGAACCACAAGTGGAGGAGGCAGCTGACCTTCCATCAGAATTCCTGTGGGCTGGTGGCAGTGGTGGTGGGAGGTTTGCCTTCACCTCATCAACAAAATGAGGTCAGCACTGATGCAGTCGCATTGCTTGGTGGTGGGCAGGGCCTAAGCTCTGCGCCAGTGCAACCCATCCTGCAGTTTGCTCAGCAGCGGCCACACCTAGTGTCCCTGCCAAAGGTGAAGTTTGGGTCTTAAGGGGGAGAACAGTGGTTGGGGGTAAAGGAATGAATAAATAGGCCATGAATGGGGAAACTCAGAGCTGCATTCAAACCTCCTGGGAGGCTCAGATGCAGGAAAAGGTGAGGCTGTGTTTGCTGGGACTGTTCCTGCTTTGGACCATATCAAGATCAAACAGAAGCCTGGGAGACTCATTCCTTCAGAACAACGATGGGTGTAACCAATTATTAATGGCTGAATGTAGTAATGTTTCAGAATCTTTGGAGTTGTATATTCTTTAGGTAGGTTTTGTTGTTTGTTTTGTGGTACTGGGGATTAAGTCCAGGGCCTTACACATGCTAGGCAAGCAGTCTACCACTTGAACTATGCCCCTAGCCAGTCGAGTATCATTTTGATATGAGGAATCCATGTTCAAACACCAGGGGTGGCCTGTGATACTATATATAATGTCCTCATCTACAGTTCTTGGCTCCCAACTCCCTTCCCAGAACAGTCCATAGAAACTACAGTTTCTCCACAGAACCCCAAAAGATAGTGTTCAGGTTTTGGGAAAGCTGAACATGTGGAGGCTCCTGCAGGGCAGTATCCACAGAGGGCATGGAAGCTCCAGAGGTGACCTTCCTTTTATGTCCCACACACATCTTTATCTGTACCTTTTGCAATGTCCTTTGCAACAAACATAAGTAAATGTTTCCCTGTGAACACCGTCAGCAAATTAATCAAACCGAGGAGAGGGCTGTGGGAGCCCTGGTTTACAGCTGGTCACTCAGGACAAAGGGAGAAGACAGTGTCTACAAGCTGAGAAGGGTGGCTGTTGAGGACCCAGCCCTGAGACACCTAGATCTCAGACTTCAGCCTCCAGGACTGTGAGGTATGTCTGTAGCATTGTCACAGCAGCTGAGAGGACACATGAACACTGTCACTGTACTGTTGCTCCCTTATAGCCAAGTTGTCATTTCTCTCGAGCTTCACTGCACAGCAAGTAGGACAGTGAGGCTGTGGGCTGGATGGCAGGGGTTTTTATCGAGTGTGTATCTGCAGAGGTGTTAGATCTTTCTTCACAAAGGCTATTGCCAGCACTTTGTGCTGATGTTCTTTACCAAAACGACAGGCAACAGAGCACCTAGTTGCTGTTTTCACTGCTTTTCTCTAGGTTCTTAGTACGATTCACCTTCTTCAGTCTTTGCAGCTATTCAGCTTCCTCCTCCGTCTCACTTTTCCCTACTAGCTTTTGTCTTTATCAATCTATAAAAGCTCTTTACATATTAAGGCTAATATTAAGACTGCTTACTTCTGTGTACGTTTCTAGTATTTCTGTCCCACCTGTTTATTTCAATTGAGGTAGGTAGGTGGTCGATGCTTTGGAAAGATTCAAGAATGGGCACTTGTGCCCATGTCCTTGTCTACTTTCCTTTCTGGCCATCTCCTATCTGTTCCACTTTTCCCAGGTCCATACTGGGGAAAGTGGTCTATATTGAGTTTGTCTCTAGTGTGTCTTCCTGTGACACTTCTCTTTGGTGGCTGTGGACATGATGAGCCACACTGAGACCTCCTGCCATGCTAGTCAACCCTCTGGGCTGTGGGCAAGTGTCTCTGTGACAACAGATGGAACCCTCTTTGAGCCTGCAGGCAGATGTCTGACTGTTCTAGAGCAAGCTCAGGAGTGCAGGTGACACCTCAAAGTGTCTTCTAAACAGTACAGTGCGGGGCTCATGGAGTCACACACAACATCCCTCTGTAGAGAACCCTCATGGCCCACACAGCAACATCATGCAGATTCCAGGCAGCAAGGACTTGTCACATGAACTGCACATGTAGGAGTACTGGGTCATGTGTGATTTTATGTCACCTTCAGAGAGCATGAGTCACATAAACATTTGATATCTAACCTAAACCTCTAAAACTGTATATTCAGTTGGTACCAAGTTCTGTCTGGAATGGTCTGGTGGCAGCAGCCCAAGGGAAGCCCCCATGTTCCCAGAACCCAGTCTCAAGTCTACCAGGTTTTGCCTGTGCTGTGGCTACCCTGCCCTCCCTAGCCCTTGGTGGCCTTGGACAGGCTGCTCTGATCCCTGCCACTGGGTAGGTAACCAACTGAGAGCTAGGCATGCCTATAGCTTGGACACTGAGGATGTCTGGTCACAACTGAAGAAGAGGGCATGGTCTTCATCCTGTGGTCACTCCCTGGCCTCTTGCTGTAACCATACTGCTGACCATATGTACAAGTATCCTAAGGGGGAAGCCCTCTACTGTGGCCAGGGTGGGATAGAGGAGAGGGGCTGTCTGTTCATCACTCCAGACTCCACTCAGCCCTTCTACAGGACCACATCCCCCTACCCCCACACAGATCTCCACTCCCTCCTGAGCTGGATGACAGACATTCTGGGTGTCCTCTGCTATCCCTCTCATGGTCTGTGCTCCTGTGGGTGGGTGGTCTAGTGGCTCTACACTGCCCAGGTCAACGTGTGTGGGAAGTCATGTAGCAGTGACCTCAAGTCAGCACGACATGGGGCACTGAGTGAGGAGAGACCACGCGGCAGCCGCGGCAGAGGGTCAGGTTTAATGGTCACTCTAAGGGACGTCGTACATTGTTCAGAGCCCAGCCCCCACCCCCTTGGCCAGGGACACAGCCAGGTGCCCTCAAACCCCAGGCTCTGCAAAGGGGGGCCTGCCCCCAAACCCCAACTATATACAACAAAGCCCACCCTACTGGGCCCTGGGCAAGGCTGAGAGTGGAAGTCATGGAGCCCTCACAGTCTACTAGCTACTCAGCTCTTGGACCTGGGGTGCTGGGTCTAGATCCCACTGCGGTGATTGGCGAGGTGCCAGGATGGGGCCCCTAGACCACGGCTGGCAAAAGCTGAACTCAGCAGCAACGAGGGAAATGGGTGGGCTTGGAGGTGGGGAGTGGCACCAACCTCACGCCTCCTCTAAGAGGAAGGAGGCCAGACCTTCCCTCCTGCTTCCCAGGCCCAGTGCCGGCTGAGGTCAGTGAGCATGGGTGGCAGGAGAGGTGAAAGCTGACAGATGCGGTCAGTGCAGACAGGGCCAGGCTGGGCAGCCTGGCGGTGCCGGCCTCACACAGATGGGCCACCCTGGTGCTGGTGATCAAATACGGCAGGGCTGAGGGGCTGGGGGGACAGAGGGACCTGAACACACACTGGGCCGGGTCTATGCTGTAACTAGTAGCATAGCGCTTTACTAGTTAACTAGTAAATGCTGCTTCCCTTCAAATTGTTTCAGGGTTATAAAAAATTGCACTTATTTCTATGAACCCCGTGGAGGGGATTCCCAACGCTGCAGCCTCCAGGCGAGGCATGGCAGGTCAGTGCCTGGCCGCCAGGAGTCCACTGGCTGTGGGGCGAGGTTCTTCCCGGCCCCAAGATTGTGGGCTCTGTGGCCCACTGGTGCAGCGAGGACCAGACCCCACGAAAACCTGAGCAACGTCTGAGGGTCCCTGAAGCAGATCTGGGCAAGACCAGGGCCATGCGGTCCTGGGTGCAGGAGGTGGCCCAGCCCCAGTTTCCCGGTCCAGAGTAAGTGGCCTGGTGGTGCTGGGCATGGCCCTTGCCCCTCACAGGACGTCGTCAAAGTCCAGCAGCTTTGAGTGCTGGCGGCTCTTCCACAGGCGGTATAGCCGGAAGTCAAAGTAGGTCTCAATCATCTGCTTTCCTGGGTGCGAAAGGGCGAGGCCAGAGGTTTAGGCCTGGCCAGGTCCAGAATGCAGAGGGGCTTGACCTGCTGTGGCCCCTTAGCTTCACAGTTGGACTGACTCACCTTGGGCAGACAGCTCCAGGGGCGACTCAAAGGTGACCCTGTAAGGAGTCATGAGGGTTCTGAGGTTCTGGAACAGCTGCAAGAGAAGCAGGGCTGTGAGTCGGGGGTCAGGGAAGGGCCTACACCCTCGAAACTCCCCAAAACAAGCTCAGTTCAGGCACGGGGGGTTTCCCTGGGAGGGTGGAAGAAGGAAATGAAGTGCCAGTCACGCCCTCTCTCTTCTCAGGTCTGGGCTCCAGTACCTTCTCTCCATTGGGGTTTCCCAGAATGTAGCAGCCCATGATGTGGATGACGTTCGGCTCTGGGTTTACTTTGCTCATCAGGCGACTCAATCGTTTCCAGAAGCTGTGGGGAGGGAAGAGTCACAGGTGGCCTCAGCCCAGGTCCCCAGGTCCCCAGGTCCCCAGGGAGAAGCATTGTGGCAGGAGGAAGCTGTTGGGGGTTAACCAGGTTTAGGACGACCTCCAGGCCTCCCCTCAACCTGGGCACCCTCCCTACTCACTGGATCATGTCCTCTTCTTTCTCCACCTTGGCAAAAGTGGCCACCTTGTTCTTGAGCAAATAGAGGTGTCCAGGGCCTCCCTGTAAAAGGCTATGATCAGGTCTCCAGGGAGCCAGGTGGAGGCTGGCACGAGGTGTCTATGTACTGCTCCACACGTGTACACATGACTGTGCAGACAGGTAAACCCCCACATAACACATATGCAATCCTGGCCTCCCCTCCTGTACCGGAAAGGGGGGCCTGGGCTCTACCTGGCAGAAAATCAGCATCTTCCAGATCTTGGCCCCCTTGTGATAGACGTTCAATTTCTTCTCTATCTCCTCTGTAGATAGAGGGCTGTGAGTACTCCCCTCCCCAAGCAGGGCTACCTTCCCCACCAGTGACCAGAGATGGGGTCAACAGGACACATACCCAGTATGTCCTCGAAGGTTGCGTGCTCATGGTCCTGCGAACAGACAGGTCACATGTCAGAGCCCCTGGCAGCCTCCCCTGAGGCGTCTGAGCGTAGAGTGAGAGGCCAGGTAGGACCAGCACCCCTGGGGTCTGTGTGGGCAGAGGGATGGCTGTGGGGAGGGCAGGCAAGGTGGGACACTCACATAGAGAATGGGGATGATGGAGGGGTCGTCCCTGCGAATGACGGTGGGGATGTACTCGGCCTTCGGCACCTTGGAGGAGATGAGCTGGGGAGACAGTAGCTGCTCAATGTCCCAGGCCCATACCAGAGTTGAGGGGCAACTGGAGCCTCTATAGGTTGCCCCACCACAGCCAGGAATGGAGCCCAAGACCCCATGCTATGGATGGAGCCTGGGCATGGGGGGAGAAGAGACAGAGGAAAGGGAGAAGGCCTCACCATGACCTTGGGTGGCAAGAAGCCATCAGTGTCGCAGGCCACTGCCTCAAGGCCCTTCTCAGTGTCCCAGTCCAGGTCCTCACAGGCCTCGTCCAGTGTGCAGTGTGAGCTCTGCAGATCACTGCCTGGGAGGCAGGAGGGGTCACCAGGACAGTGGCCCACCCTCCACAGAGCCCAACGTGCATATTGGGTGGGTGGAAGGGCCACATAAGGTCACTGCCATCCCAGCAGGACCTCACCAGGGGCACCAGGGAAAGGTAGCCCCACAGGGGAAGAGGGAACACTTAGGTACAAGCCTGGGAACTTGGGCCCCTGTAGTAGCAGCAAGCACAACCCTGCAGGTGGCCCTGCTCAGCACTACTGTAGCTCTTAGTTAACACCATCTAAGAGATCAGAGATGCTGGGCAATCCCATCTCACAGAGGGTAAACTGAGGCTCAGAGAGCAAAGCGCAGAAGCCTCGTGACACTGTCATGGGATCCTTGGCAGGAGTCTAGGCCTAGGGAAGCCTCTGGGGGAGGTGGGCTGGCCTATGCCAGACACCTACTGTCTCGGGAGTCGTGGGAAGTGTCGGCTTTCATGGGGGTGGGGTCGCTCCAGGACCGGCTGAAGCTCCGCTCGCGCCGCTCAGCGAACGCTGCATTGAGAGCAAAGCAGTGAGAGCAAAACCCCCGTTAACGGGGGCAAGGGGGACGTGGAGGGCACAGACAGCAGACTCAGGCCCTAGGCTAGGGATTAAGGGGGCTGAGGAGAGGAGAAAGTGATGTGGGTGGGGCCTGAGGTCACATATGGTAGACAAGGACCAACGGCTGAGTTGGCACAGGAACCAAGAACACTAGGTGCCCAGCTGGGGAGCCTGGGAGACACTGGAATTGGGCAAGAGGCACTATGGAGTAGACCCATGGATGGAGCCTGGGAGACACAGAACACTGAGGCAAGGCTGGACAGAAGATGGAGCTTGGGAAGGACAAGATCTGGGAGGAGGAGGCAGCAAGGAAGGAGGCCTAGGTGAGGTAAGGGGGCGGAGCCTGCAGGTTGGAGCAGGTCTAAAGACATGGATCTTTTTAATAGCTGCCAGCAGCATAGCAAAGCCCCAGGTGGCCAAGCGCAGAGCTGCCCACCCCATACCCAGGTCTTACTCTGGGCCTTCACCCGCCGACTGCCAACCATTCGCAGGTGTTTGCGGAAGTTCCTAGGGGAGGAAGCACCAGGTGATGAGAGCCTTGAGGTGTGGGCAGCGGCCTCTGTCCACCTTGTTCTTGACACTGAGTCTCCACGTTTGCCCCTTTGCCTAGGACCACCAATGTCTTCCTCACGGCTCTGCACTCTCCCTGGCTCCTACCTCTCACTTGTCCACAGCTAATGCAAAGGCAAATCCCACCTTTCATCCTACTGACACCCCTCCAGGGCAATAATTTGCTCCAGAACAGAGGTGTGGTACACACAGCTTGCCAGCAAGCTGCCTCTTTCCCACCAGCTGGTACCCTTTTCACTGTACAGCCGTTAACCTCCTCTCCCTGAGCCTGCACCCACCCTGAACCCTGCTAGGCTACTTTTCCCAGGGGATTCAGGAGGCTTGCCTCTGAGCAGCAGTTGGGGCCATCCTGTGTGTACCACTCCTTGGTCTGTCGGGGGCCCATAGGTACCCCCTCCCATCTCAGAGGCAGGTCCTCTCTTACCCCAAACTTTGTGCCCTGCCAAGCCTCCCATGTCCAAGATGGACAGACAGGCTTCCTAAGTACACCTCTGAAGTTGTGGGGAGTGGGGAAGGGTAGGCCTTGCAACTGGCCCCATAGCTCTGTGCTTCAGGGCTGAACAGACATGGGTAGGTGAGCTGGCTGAAGTATGACTGCCAACGTACACTCACAATGTAGGTTCAGGGGCTGAAATGCTGCCCGGTCACATGGCCTCTCCTGCCTGCCACGTCCCCAGAGCAGGGCCAGGCCAGTGGTCGCCACCACCCTTCCCCCATCAGGTCTGCCAGGGCCAGGAGGGCCCTGGCCAGCCAGTTCAGACCAGAGACAGACCCTGGTGGCGAGTGGCTGGCAGGCCCTACCTCTGGATTACAGACGCGGAATCATTCTCCCGTTTCCGGCGCTTCCTCTCCGCGTAGCCCCTGAACACCCTGGGAAACCGCCGCAAGTCAGCACTGCCCTTGGTTGGAGGCAGGAGGGACACAGACGTGGGAACAGAGGGACAAGCAGAGGGCCCAGAGGGGCATCTGAAGCCTCCTGGCAGACCCTGCTGTGGCCTGGCTGCCCACTGGGAGCTGCATCCATGGGGCTCAGCAGTCCTCACTGTCAAGGCCCAGGTACCCTGGCCTGCTCAAACCTATCTGGAGGTGGGAGGATCCCCCCAGGACAATGTCTGTGCCCTTAGGCATGAGTCACATGGGGTACTTACGAGATGCTGAAGCCACAGTGGGAAGAGGCAGCGTGAGAGAGAAGAGACAGTGAGACTGGATCCACGCTTCCCTCAGCCCCCTCAAGGTCCCTGAATTTAGTTCCCTCCTGGTCACTGACTGGGAAGGTCTGTTAAGTACCCAGTCACCAGCAAGATGCTGGTTGGGCTGTGGGTCAGTCCTGAAAGGGCACTGGAAGCTGAGTTGCTGGGCCATGTCAGGAGGTGCTAAGCCCTCAAGCTAGGCTGGGGGTTGGGCCTGCGGAGGCCTGACCACACACTGCCCACCTTGGGACAGCAGCTGAGGGTGGGAAGAGCTGCTTTGGTATGGGAGCCCTGAAGCAAAGATAACCTCCCAGATGCATGTCAGGCAAAGAGGAGCAGAACCCAAGGAAACCCTCTTGATTATAATCACCTGTGTTGCAGATAAACCCAGAAGAAGAATGCAGTTTGGGGTAAGTGTAAGGACCAGAATATCCCTACTCCATACACCCCCTGATGGTGCCATCAGCTACAGCACTGAGCATGTCCCCAGGGACATGAGGATAGGCCACAAGGGACTGTACTGTGTGGGGTCTGTTTGGGAGTAGAGGAGTGAGGATAGGACACCAGTTTTGAGCACAGGGAAGTAGTCAGCCCTGCTTCCAGAGACTCAAAGCTTCAGCTTGGCCTGCCACAGCAGGGTGCATGCAGGTGTTCAGAAGCCCCTTGACCCTTGTGGTTACTTGACTCACGCTTGCATAGTTGTAGTTGCTGTCTGGAAGCTGAAAAGGTTTTCCTTGGGGAACCAGGTGCGGATAGGGACGTCATCTGGATGAGAGAGAAGGGGCTGTGACTGGTGTGGACAGGGCTCCTGAAGCCTGACCCCCTCTGTTGGGAAGGAAGCACTGGGCCCCAGACCACCACCAGCAGCAGAGCGTCTGGCCCTCTCCCTCCTGGGAGAGGGCTGGAGTCTTCACCATTGAAAACTCAGTGACTTGAGGCTTTGACTCTCTGCTTAACTCTCCCTTTGGCTGTCCCAAGTGCGAGAGGAGCATACTCTGAAAGGGCATCCTGTCTCGAGGGCTGTGCAGAAAGGATATGGGAGATCACCTTGCTGAGGGATATCTCTCTCACAGTGCCTACAGTCCTTTCCTGAAGTCCAGGCATGGGGAAGCTGGAACTCCCAGAGAGATCGCTATGCGGGGAGGGGCAGCTACTAGGCACAGCAGGCTTTTGGAGCTCCCCCCATTCCTGCCACCCAGCTTGATAATCCTAGGCCCCAAACAACTCCCTAGGGCTTCCTAAAGATAGTCATGCTTTCTGCCTACTCATTCCTCAAGACCCCAGGAAGCATTCCTTGAAGGACTGGGTCCTGGGAAAGCCAAAGTCAATCATGAGGTCTGGGAGTTTTTCTGGGGAGCTGTGGGAGGCCACAGCTCACAAGGTGAAGGGTAGCAGCAGGTACCTGAGGGGTTTCCTCCTGACTGTGCCTTCCTTCACCTGAGCACCCTCTACCCATTCCCACTTCATGGTGTTTGCTGCTGTCGGAGCCCAGTGTGCCACCCAAACTCGTCCGTGCCCTGAAGCAAGCCCTCACCAGACACTCGATCCACGCTGTGCATCCTCTCGAGCTTCTTGCGGTGGCCAGAGGCCTCGGGCAGAGGTGGCTGGTCTAACCCAAAGGCCCGAGGAGAGGGCCCAGGAGCCAGCTGGGCACATCCAGGACATTCCTTGGAGCCCTGGCGGCTGCCTGCCCAGCTCTGGCAGGACCTGCTGACATCCTCATGGCTGCTGCCTGGGCTGGCACGCAGGGGCTGGCTGTGGTGGTGAGGGTGCCGCTCCTGCTGTCGCCGTCCCTTCACCACAGCCAGCTCAATGGCTTCAGCCTCAGGGCTGGGCAGCAGAGCAGGCTCCCCTGAGATGGTGTACACACGGGGCTGGGGGCCCTCTGCAGCCGGCTTCCCACTGACAGCCTCATCTGAGAGGCTGCCCTCATAACGGCCATTGGAGACTACGGAGAGGCGGCGCTTGTTCTGGGGAGCGGGTTGCATCTCGGGGGACCCGTCGTGGCCAGAGTAGGCGTCAGCTAGCAGGTGGTCTGGGGGAGAGGCATCAGGTGAGCCTGCAGCATGAGGATCAGCCCTCCCAGTGTCCTGGCACATCCAACACAAGGAATACCCAGCAGGCGCCTGGCCTGATGTGGGGGTTCTAGCTGACAGAACCTTGGTCCCTGATGCCTTCAGAAAAGGTCTTCTCCTCCTACCTAGATCTGAAGCCCTTATGTGTGCATGGTGTGGGATGATGGGCCTTGCTACCTGTGCATGATCTTGGGGGGTAGGAACAAGCAGGCCAACCCCCACCCGCCTGCAGTCGCACCCATTTGCCTGGTGCCAACTTTCCCCCTCCCCCCCACCAGCTGGCCCCCAGAGACAGTGGTGCCAGCCCTGGGGGTGCCAGGAGGCCTGTTGCCATGCCAACAGCCCAGGCTGGGAGGGTGCCATGGTGATGAGTGATTGGAGCTCCTCTTGAGCTCCTGGGGCTCTGGGCCCAGGACAGCAAGGGGATGTGAGGAAGCCAGCCCCGCAGGCACCTGGACGGGCTCACCCTCGACCCCTAATGGGTCTCGCCTGAGGTCCACCTTGGCACTGCCCCACCTCACAAGCCCCTACCTGCACCGTTGCGATTCTCAGGGTGACTCTGGGACAGGTACTCTCCAAACGCTCGGGCTGCCCTGCAGGGTGGGCGGAGGGGGCAGTCAGTGTATGCAGGCCCACCCAGCCTCTGGCACTGGCAAGACCCTGCCAAGCACGCACGGGCCCCACCACCGCCCAGGCCCTCCGCACCATCAAGGGAAGCGTCTGCCCCTCCCACCGCGGAGAACCCGGGACCCGTGGGTCCCAGTGCACCCTGGCCGGCGTAGGCCACGGCCCTGCGTCCGCTTTCTGTCCAGCCGTCAGCCTGTGGACGAGGCACAGCGAAGTGGCAGACGCCTTCCCCCTTCAGAGCCCGCGGCCCACTCCGACTCGGAACCCTGAGCCCCACCGGCCGGGGCGGGACGGGCGAGCCGCGGGGGCCGGGAGGGGGCGCGCAGCAGGAAGCCACGGAGAGGCGCAGAGCCGCCTGACCTCCGGCCGCCCCGCCGCACTCACCGCACTTTGGCTGCCACCGAGGACATGGCCTCGCTTCTCAGCGCCCTCCTCCTGGAGGCGGCGGCGCCCATGGTCGCGGCGGCGGCGGCGCATCCCCCGGGCCTCAGAGCGCGCCCCGCGCCCGCCGCCTCCGCCAGTGGAGTCGCACCGCGCCGGGGGTCGCGCTAGGCCTCAGGGTCGCGCTCGGTCTCGGGCCCAGGCCCCGCATGGCCGCGCTGGGCGCTCAGCGCGTCCCGTCCCGTCGCCTGCGGAGTGCGCGGCCGGACAAGGGGCGACGCCTCCGCCCCGTGACGCCAGGCCTGGGCAGGGCCCGCCGTGGCTCCGCCCACGCATGACGTCATGGGCGGGCCAGAGGCGGCCCCGCCCCGAGGCGTCAAGGGGACCCAGCGTGGGCGGTCCTCGTGCAAGCCGGCCAAAAACTAGGAGCGTATCCCCATCTTCTAATCCCAGCACTTAGGGTAGCACATCTGTACATGGGAGCGAACAAGATCCGAGAAACCCAAGAGGCTCGCCTTGGTTTGGGTGAACCCCAACTCCATCAGGACCTGAAGCCCTGCCTTCCTGGCCTGGAGTGTCTGGGGCCCCCTGCCCACCTGCCAGGGACCTTCCAGACATCAGGCCCATCTTACTCTTTGCCATAGAGACCTCAGCATCCTCCACAGAAACAAATCCACACTGTCAGATCGACCTTTATTAACATGCCAGCGCAGGGCCACAAACCTCACAGAGGCTTTGGGACTGGCCCCCCAGCCCCAGGACTGCTGTGGGGTCTCAAGGGAGTGCCAGAGCAGAGAAGAGGCCCAAAGTCTCCCCTGACCCAGCCCAGGCCCTAGGAAGAAGATGGTGGTACTGGCACGCTGGCTGTAACTTCCAGCCTGGTCTTGCTGTCAGCTGAGGGAAGTGGTCTCCTAAGAGTAGGTGGAGCCTTAAATTAACCTCGGGATCTGGCCCAGCAGAACCACTGGGTTAGCTTGTATGTGGGGGTGCCTCTAGGCATCTTGGTCAGGGAGTCAGGGGCATGAGGAGTCCTGGGATGGATCTGGGGAAGCCGGACCAGGGTGCTGATGTCTCAGCAAGGGCTCCTCCTCCTGGAATCAAACCAAACATGGTGTAGGTGCACCCAGCTTGGGTCTGCCAGACCCTAGAGGAATGACCTTGGGCTGCATCACCTGGAGTGTGGGAGGCACTGATGGACTGGGTTTAGCAGCTCACCAAGTCAGAGCCCAACTCATCCTGAGTGCTCTGGAAGTCAGCATATGTGTCCTTGGGGACACCTGGCAACTCTTCCTCGTACTCAGTCTGGTAGTCAGATTCATCTGGAACAGAAGGGAAGGCCACATTGGTCCCCTCCCCAATGGCAGTGGCTGTGCCTACCTAGCACAGCTGAAACTGAGGCAGAACATGGCCATAGACCCTCCTTTCCCAACCCCATGGTGACACCACTTTTCTCACACAGTCATTCCATCCCAGGCCCCTGCCTGGCACATCACATCTGGCTTTGTGTAACTCACCCCCCTGCCCAACACTGGGTGTGTCTTCCACAAAGACACAGTGCAAGCTAACCCTCTTCACCTGCTTGCAGCCAAGTACAAGCAGAGGCTGAAGTGTCTGGCCAACACACAGGCAGCTCAGTGCCTGGGGTTCTCTTGTCTTGGGCAGCCACAAGGACAACACTCAGACTCCTCTTTAAGACAGAACATGCTGTTCTACTGTGAGGATGGAACACTGTGGGTGCTGGGACCTGGCCCTTCTGGCCCTGTGGGTTCTACCAGTGGGCAGTCGTTACTTCTATCTCTTGCTAGGTTGGTTGGGGTAGGAGGCTGATGTGATGTGGCTTGCACCCAAGTCTGTGGAATGGCTGGGGTGTGTGGGTGACCTGGGGAGACAGTCCCATTGCTATGGGGACTCTGGTGCTGGGCCAAGAGTCTCAGGGTCTTGACAGAATGAGGCAGCACTGGCTGAGTTTCCTGGCTGGTGGAGCCCAAATGTGGGTGACTTCCCTAAGGGCCCATGTGGGTGATGGGGTCTAGTCAGCCCAATCCTGTGCAGGCTCCCCTCCTGGGTGTTCAACTCACCATCCACTGCAGCCGCCTTAGCTGGCTCGATGCGTGACACTATCTCAGCAAGGTCTGTGAAGGAGGTGTTGGGATAGGTGAGGACCTGGAGCAAAGCAGATGACAGCTGCTGCAGACCACCCTGGAAGGCAGGGCAGCCCTGTAAAGGGTGCCAGCTTAGTTCAGGGAGCCATGAACCCCCATTTTGGCAGACTTCTACCCTACTTCCTGTAGGGAGACCACTTCCTCTCTTACCGCGCAAGCCTTCCTCTTGCTGGTCCCCTGCTGGTCCTGCAGCATCTTCTCCAACACACCACTCTGACCCCAGATGTCAAACACTGTCCGCCCATGTTGGTATCCCACTTCCTGTGCACACAGCAGGCACCATTAGGTGATGTGGGGAGCCCCTGCTTCTCATGCTCTCAGGAGGCTGGGGAAGGGGCAGACACCAGAGCTGACCCTGCTTACCCCTCTGTCCCCACAGCCAGTGGCTGACACTCACACAGATCTCGTCGAACCTGCTGAAGTCCAGGGTGCGGTAGCTGTCAATAGGGGGTCGCAGGTACTCACAGTAACCACTGCTCTTCACCATCTCCAGCTGCCGGACACAGCATACGTAGGCCAGGCGTGTCTGAATCTCGGCCATGTTCAACACCTGCCAAGACATACCCAAGTGACCTTCCCTGACCCTTCCTTCCCCATCCCTCCTAGCCCACGTAAAGAACAAGCCCTAAGCTGGGGTTCTGGAGCCATGCCTGTGAGCTATGGAATCTCTGGCCCTACCCCCTTTGCTGCCTGAGCCTTGGAGGTGCTCCCACACCTCTGCCCACAGGACAGGGTGTATGGGGGCTGCCAAGTCCACCTGGTACCATCTCCACCTTGACTTTTGTGGCCAAAGGGTTCCAACGTTTCCAAAGCAGCCACCACCCAGACAGTGCATCGCCGTAGTTGGTAAGGTCTGTCTCATCTCTGCTGCCCACATCGATGGCGATCACCACCTTTGCCCCCATGGATCTGGCCACATCAGCTACGGAGAAAGAGGCAGCCTGGTCACACCAAGCCAAGGGTTGGGGTAGAACCTGGGGGCGTGGGGGTTGAGTCAAGTCCTGCTCATTAAGCCTTAAAGGGGACCTTCTTGTGATCCTTCTCCAGTGTTACTCTTAGACCTATGGAGGTAGGAGACCCATGTGCACAGAACTGTGCTATGGACACTTTGACCATATGCCCAACAGGTAGCAGGTGTGGCCTCACCCACAGCACAAGTGACACCTGGAGGCTGTTAGTTCCTGACTGTGGGTACAGATGGAACTTAATTGCTCCTGGTTTATCTACTTGGCCTTTGTTCTGTGTGCTGCTGTGCTAACAGGCAGAGCCATATGCTGGGAGCACACAGTGCGCATGTGCGTGTGTGTATGCACATGCGTGTGTGTTCTCTGTACTCTGATGCCAGCCTGACATTTTCCCTTGGCACATTGTAAGGAAAACGTGTACCACTCTAGCCTTCCTGGCATGGAGGCGGCATGGCAGGAGGCCATGGGGTGGAGTGACTGAGGAGCTGTGTACCAGCAGGCCGGCACTCCCCCACCCTCTGCAGTACCTGGGAGGTTATTGATATAGCCTCCGTCCATCAGCAGGTGTCCGTCCTTGGGGTCACACAGTGGGGGCATATAGCCTGACAGGGACATGCTGGCACGCACATACCTCCACAGAGAGCCTGTGTACGGGGGAGGTCAGAGGGGCTGATGAGAGGGTCAGGGAGGAGTCTTTTCCTGCTCGCTGTAGGTTCCTGTTCTGGACTTGAAGGTCAGTGTGTATCACCCTGGTCAATCTGAGAGTCCACAAGTCCCATGTCCAGAAAGGACACCAGGCTCTACAAATGGACCACCATCAGACTCCTCATCCTTGAAGGGGGCTTGTCTCCAAAAGGTAGGGAATGAGGATCTAGGAGTAAGGATCCTCTGGGATCCCCAGACATCCCTCTTTGCCCAACTCTCCAAACACTTGTATGCTTCTTAGCCCCCTGTGCCCAACTGCACTCCTCACTCTACTCCTTTCCCACAGGGTTCTTCCATCCACCTGGACATTCTCACTGTCCTACTCTTCTTGTCTGGGGTCCTATAGCAGGGGCATCCTCTGCCCTCTGTGCAGATGTGCCTGTGACTCTTTCTGTGAGAACTTCAGTGCTCTCCTCAACTTCATAGAGCTACCAGCACTTCTGCTCAGCCCTCCACGCCTGCTTGTGCCCTTGGAGATGCTAACCCTCTGGACCTGCCATGCCCTGGGCTGTAGGAGGTGCTCACCATCTGTGTGAACTCGCATGGCAGAGGCTGTAATGTCAGTGGTGATGGCAAAGTAGGGGAGCCACAGGTCCTGTGGGTAGGACAGGGATCAGAAAGGATCCTTTAGTGCTGCTCCCTGCCCCATATTAGCAAGGCTGGCTTGGGGCCAGGTGGGCAGGGAGCAACAAGGAGGGTGCTAAGTGTTCAACACAAGCCAGGTGTGGCCATAACTCCCAAGGGTGTCCCTGGGGGATGCACCTCTATTTGCCGGTCTTTGAAGACGCTGCAGATGCTGCTGTTGAAGCCAGCTCCGGAGAACATGGATGTGATTGGGTAGGTCAGGTCCAGCATAGTCTTCACCATTGATGTCATGTCCTAGAGACATAGGACACCTCTACAGAGTGCTCATATCCTGGCCTGCGGGACCTTGCAGGAGCAGCACGTGGGCACATGCACATATTTCAAGCAACAGGAACATTCTCAGGCCCAGGATGCCTGGGGTCTCAGGAGAGTGCATGCTGTGGGCTTGAGCCACAGAGTGGACAGAGACCAGCAGAAGTCTCCAGGGCTTGGAAGCTGAGACACAGACCCATGCAGCCCCATGCCCTCTGTCCCAGTAAGCATTGGGAGGGTTAGCAGCAAGAACTGCTCAGAGCCCAGAGCTCAGGGCTCATTGGAGTGAGGTCCCTCCCTATTTGAAGATAAATGAGGGACCAAGACAACAGGGATGAAGGTATCTTGGGGCTCTACCCAGGGCTTGAGTCCATTGCCATGGAAGCCCCAAGGAGGGACCTGCCCAGCACCAGATGGTCCCATCACCACCCATCTCCTCCGCATAGGTGGGTGGGTGGGAAGGCACATTGTTCCATCTTCACTCTGCCCTGCAGAGTGGCTACTCCACCAGGGTCCCACAGTCCCAGTATACCCTCAGGATGATGGAAGGACCAGCCAAAAGTGCCCTGAGCATTTCCTGTTCCCCAGCACCAGGCCAGCAGGGGAGGGAAGGAAGAGGATCACCCATAGGTTCTGGCCTGGTCTCCTCAAATTGTGACTGCATTCTCACTAAGCCATCATCTGCCTGCTGGGCACATAGCCCCTTGTGGTCCCTGCTCTTAGAGGTCATCCCTAGTGACCACTGTCACATCATTAAGGATGCAGGGTGCATCACCAGGTCCTCTCTTTTGATGGCCACACTGAGGAGTGATAGGGAAGGACCATTTCTGGAACAGAAAGCTCCACAGTAGCATCCTCAGGGGGCTGGTGGTGGGGCCAGTGACAGTGCCAGGCCCTGTGAGTGCAGCAGAGAGCCCACCCCTTGGGTTCTGCATACAGAACAACCAATTTTCTTTTCTTTTAAAAAGAACACAAGGCTAGAGGCTTGGCTCAAGCAGTAGAGCACCTGCTTAGCAAGTGCAAAGCCTGAAGTTCAAACCCCATTGCCGAGAGAGAGAGAGAGAGAGAGAGAGAGAGAGAGAGAGAGAGAGAGATACAGTCACAGAGAGAAAACGAACGAACATAAATGCTTTTGATCCCAGATATGGTCTCAGCAGGGCTCTGTTTGTTTCTCAGGAGCAGCCTAGCCCTGACAGGGCCATGAGCGGCCCACCTGCTAGGCAGTTGGAGCTGAGGGAGCTTCTTCTGTTTCCTTTGATTCTGTATTTGATGTTTTGATTCTGGTGTCCATTTATGAAAAGCCAGAGCAGCTCACATCTCTCATGTAAGCTGTAGATCATGCCCAGCTTCTCCTTGGTCTGACTCACACCAAGCCAACGTTCTCCTCCTCTAAATTACCTGGAGCCAAGGACCAGACAATGAGGGATACCTCCAAGCCAGCTGGAATGAATCACACTAGCTGATGTGAAGCAAAGCACCATTACTTGCTTTTACTACAGAAACCCTAGGCCTGGGCCAGGTACTGGTGGCTCATGTCTGTAATCCTACCTACTTGGGAGGCAGAGATCAGGAGGATCTCAGTTCAAAGCCAGCCCTAACAAACATTTCACGAGACCCCATCTCAAAAATACTCAACACAAAAAAAGACTGGTGGAGTGGCTTAAGTGACTGGTAGAGCTTCTGTCTGCCTAGAAAACATGAGGCCCTGAATTCAGACCCCAGTAACCACCAAGTAAAAAAGAAAAAAGAAAAAAAAAAAAAAAAAGAGAGAGAACAAAAAAATTCTAGGCATGGGACTGGGCCTCTTTCTCCTTCCTCCTTTCTGCTCCTGACCAGCCCCTGATGTCAGCTCCCATGGCTCCGGTACAGCTGTATCTCTCCTCTCCAGGGATTATGGGTAACCACCAGTTCTCCCTCCAATGGAATTGGCCTCCTGTGTCATCCCTCAGTAATTTCCATCAGTTAAGACCCAGTACAAAACAGAGTGTCTCCCATAGTTGGCCTCAGGCCACTTCCCACCACCAGTCCAATTCTTTACTTCTCCGTGCTCCCCTATACTCCATAGGTCACACTTTGAGGCCTATGGTGCCATTTCCTTGAGAGAAGAGCCTTCCTGAGTGTGGAGGCTGTGCGCTTACCTCTGCCCACTGCTTGGCCCGGATCCGCATCTGGCTATAGCTTCTCTCCTCAGAGTACAGGGCACCCATGAAGGCCCCGATAGATGTCCCTCCGACCATGTCCACAGGAATGCCACACTCTGCCAGGGCCCTGAGGATGCCCACCTGGGCACAGCCTCTTCAACAGCGGGAACACAGAGAGTACGCACCACCATTAGGCCAACCCTTGGACTGTGCCCAGAAGAGGTCCCAGAGGTGATTGCCCTGTGACCTGCCTGCTCCTCCCTCTTCAGTTCCCAACTCCTGCACGGTCACAGACAATGGAGTGAAGATTCTGGCTCAGAAAAGGAGTCTGGATGTAATTTAAAATCCCTCTCTCTGGAGGTACTAACCAGTCTGTGAAGCTGAGACGGGGAGAAGAAAGGTCACCCAAGGAGAGCTAGCATGGGGCCTCTTCTACCTACAAACATCTGCAGACTCTAACAGAGCACTGCAGAGGCTGCAAAACTAGACAGAGCTTTTGTCAGACTCAATTATGGGTGGGAAAAAGTGGAGGTAAGGGCCCCCTGGAAAGGAGAGGACCTGGTAAACACCCCGAGGGCCACCCTAGGAGTCAGGGCAAACTGGAAACAGACCAGCCCTCACAGAGACTAGGAAGCTGGCTCCCAATTGTTTAAAATCCAGATTGAAGTTATCACCCAAAGTTTCACATTATTGCTGCCATTTTCATGCTTAATGTGTACTACTCAATCAAAAATTACCAGTCACATGAGGAGAAGATCACATGACCATAAGCCAAGAGAAAAAACAGACAACAAAAGTGGACCTACAAGGAACCCAAAAAATAGAGATATCAGACCCAAACTTTAGAACGTGTGTGAAATGTTCAAAGAGTCAAAAGTTAAAAATTGTCAGTATCCATCAGGTAAACAAAGTATTGAATTTATACCTGTAGTATGTACATTAGTATACTCAGTGAAGGCAGCAGACACAAAAGGACAAATATGAGTTCATTTGAGGTACCTAGAATAGGCACATCCATGGAGATGGAAAGTAAAATAATAGATACCAGTGGCTGAGGAGAGAGGGGATGGGAGTGTGTAAAGGGTACAGAGTTAGTTTGGGATGTTCTGGAAATGGGCAGTGCTGATGGTTGCACAAAAACTGTACATTCAAAAATGGTGAAAACAGTAAATGTCATATAAATGTTTTAACACAATAAAGAGTTGTATACACTATCACTATGAAAATTAAATATTCAAGTATAATGCTAAAAAAAGAGTTGAAGGAATTCAAGATAAGACTGATAATTTTGGCATAGAATTGAAAACTATGAAACAGAAGCAAATGTAGATTCTTGAAGTGAAAAAGTCAATAAATGAGTTTAACAGATTAGACACAGCTGGAGAGAGAAATGGTAAAATGTAAGATAGGTCAGGAAAAAATACTCATTGAATCATAAAAGATGGAATATGTAAAATAATTTTTTATAAACTAGATAAAGGAGTTTAGGAAACATGGAATCTGGCACAAAATTTACATGGAATTCAAGCCCAGAAAGAGAAGAAAGAACCAAGTGGGATAAAAGGAATAGCTGAAGAGAGAAGGGCTTGCTCTCAGATTCAAGAGGCATCCTAAGCCTTAAGCAGTAATCAAACAAAAACCATTCCTGCTCTGTGAAAAACCCAAGGCAAAGAAAAACATTTTTAAACCAGACTAAAAACTGGGGTTAGGGGTGTGGCTTAGCGGTAGAGCTCTTGTCTAGCATGCAGGAGTCTCTGGTTTCAATCCCCAGCCCTACTCCCACCCCCAAAAAAAGACATATTCCCTTCAAAGTCACAGCAAAAAGAACTCACTCTTCTATCCTTTGCACAACTGTGACAGAAACCATATAGTTACCATCTGTTCCTTTACAGGCAACATCTGTTGGCCCGTAAGTTAGGGGAAAAAAGAACAAGGAAATAATAAAGATAAGAGCAGAAATTAAAGAACCAAAATCCAAATATGCAATAGAGAGGGTCAACAAAGTTAAAGTCCATGCTTTGAAAGGACAATCAAGGAAAGAAAAGGGAGAAGAAAGAGATGCATCAGCAATGTTGGGGATTGGAAAGGGCGTATCAGGACAGTTGTAGTTAGCAAGAAGCTGTTGTGAACACCTCATTATTCTACAACTAGGAAAATTCAGATAACCGCACACATAACAAAACTGGCACAAAAATAAGATATGATACTGCCCAGTATCCTAACTACTAAAGAAACTGAATCTTTTTAAATCCCCATAAGGAAAATTTCATGTTCATCAACTAAACATATAAGGAAGAAACAATGCAAATTTACATAAACCTTGCAGAGAATGGAAAAGAAGCACTTCCTTCTTCAACTTGCAAAGCAGGCAAACACATTTCTGGCTAAAGCCTGGTGTACAAACTTCAGGAAAGCACAATTTCAGTCCAGTTTCACTCAGATTCCAACTGAATCTAGCAGTACCAAAACAGGGTAAAGCATCACAGCCAGTTGGGTCTGTTCCTGAATTGCAATTGTTTGTTTTTTGATTTTATTATTATTACTTGGTGGAACTAGGGTTTGAACTCAGGTCTCATGCTTGCTAGGCAGGCGCTCTACCACTTGAGCCAGGCCTCTATTTCCTTTTGGTTATTTAGGGTCTTGTTTTAGGTCAGCCTGGATGCAATCCTTATATTTATGCTTCCCTGCGTAGCTGGGAAGATGGGTGTGTGCCACTGAACCCAGCCATTGGTTGTGATGGGGGTCTCACTATCTTTTTGCCTAGGCTGGCCTTGGATTGTGATCCTCTCAACCTCAGTCTCCCCCAAGTAACTAGAATTACAGGCTTGATCCATTACACTGACCTTGTTTTGTTTGTTTATGTGAATACTGGAGTTTGAACTCAGGACTTCATACTTGTTGGGTAGGAGCTCTACCACTTGAGCCACACCAGCAGCCCTTTTTTTGTGTTGAGTATTTATGAGATAAGGTCTTGCAAACTGTTTGCCTGGGCTGGCTTCGAACTGCCATCCTTCTGTTCTCAGTCTCCTGAGTATTTAGGATGATAGGGATGACTTACCAGCATCAGGCTTGTTTTATTTTTTTGAGGCAGTGTCTTACTGCGTAGTTTAGTCTGGCCTCAAACTTACAGCTTCCCGAGTGCTGTGCTTACAAGTGTGTAATGTTAGTTTTTATTTGAAAATCAATTTAATTCACACATTAACAGTTCAGAAAAGAAAATGCGATCTTCTTGGACCTATGAGATAAAAAAAGAACAGGAAGGAGCGTTCTTGTCTCATCAGAAGCAGCTACAGTCTTCAGCCAGCATCATCCTGAGTGAGGATGGGCACCTGCTCTCCTAAGATGGGGAACAATACAGGTATCCACTCTCACTACCGCCTTCAACACTACATTGGAGGTTCCAGACAGTATAGAAAGGAAGGAAAGAAAAAAAGACGTATGTACATACATAGGATAGAAAGAAGAAATGCTGTTGCTTTATTTTCAGAAAATGTGAAATATGGGGTTAAAAAATTCAAAATCTAGTAAAGGCTACTAGAAAAGTGAATTGAGGAAAGTTGTGACATAAAAGTAACTTAAAATGTCAGTTAAATTCCTGTACATGAGCAACAAATGGCTTGAAAGCAAAATCTAAAAGATACATTGGGAGGAGGACATAAGGAAAGGGTGTGGGAGGTGAGTATGGCGGTAATATTATACTCATGTAAGTAATGGAAATGAGACCTGTTGAAACTATTCCAGGAGTGGAGGGGAGAGGATAAAGGAGAATGATGGAGGAAGTGACATATTGTAACAACTTGTGTAGATGTCACAATATACCCCCCAGCACAATAATAAAAAAGATACATTTATTATTATTCTTTTAAACTACTGTTTAAAGGAAAAGCCATAAAATGAGAAATATACTTAAGAAATGACTTCAAGGCTTCTACCCTGTAGCACACATACCACTGCTGAGGAGAAGTAAGGAGTACCTAAGTAAGTGGGGAGATATGCCTTGATCACGGGTTAGAAGACTCCAGGGTTGTCAGGAAGGCTTTCTCCACAAAGTGAGCTACATACAGACTCACAGCTTCCCCCCATCAAAACCTGGTAAGCTTTGCCTTTTTGGAGAATCAGCTTTTGAAAAGCTGATTCTAAAATTTATATGGAGGCCTCCTGGTGCTTACCACAGGCTGTGTTATTACGCTGACTATACAGGAAGAGGAGGCAAAGCAAATCTACCCCATATATCTCCATATATACCAGGTCCTGCACCTGGTCTGTATTGTGAATGGGGAGAAAAATCAATAAATGAATAAAATATATATAGAAATGCAAAGGATCTAATATAGCCAACACAATTCTGCAATAGAAATGGAAGGAATAATTCTACTTGATGTCAAGATTTACTATAAAGATATAATAATTATGACTGTAGTATTGTCATCAAGGATAAAACAAACACAGTGGAACACAATGAAGTCCACATGGCTCACTTATGGAATTTTTTTTTTTTTGTAGGAACTGGAGTTTGAACTCAGGGCCTTATGCTTGCTAGGTATGTGCTCTACCACTTATGCCACTTCTCCAGTCCATTTTGCTTTGATTATTTTTGAGGCAGGGTCTCACATTTATGCCTAGGCCAGCCTGGACTGTGATCCTCCTATTTAGGTTTTCTACCTAGCTTAGATGGCAGGCATGTGACACCATATCTAGCCTTTTATTAGTTGGATAATGAGATGGGGTCTTACTAACTTTTTGCCTGGGCCAGCCTTCAGCCATGATCCTCCTGATCTCTGCCTCCTGAGTAGCTAGGATTACAGGCATGAGCCACTGCACCCACAAAGTCATCTGGACATTTGGACAAGTGCCTCTACACTTGACCTGAGAGGAGAAGGCCTTCAACAGATGGTTCTGAAGCAACTTAGATAAGCATGCATGAGAAATTAACTGCCTCACACCATCACAAAAGTTGATTTTTTTGAGACAGGGTCTCACTATATAGCTTGGCTGGCCTTGAATTCATGATTCTCCTGCCTCTGCCTCCTGAGTGCTTGGATGATAGGAACGTGCCACCACACTTGGCTCTGCAAAAATTAATTTGAGGTGGGTAGTAGGCCTACACACACCACTAGGAAGTGCAGATCTTCTAAAAGAAAATATAGAATACCTTTGTGTCCTTGGGGTAGCAAAAGATCTCAGAACACTTAAAGCGATAACCATAAAAAATTAGAAAGTCACTCCATTGAAAATTAAGAACAGTTCATTCAAAGATGCCACTAAGAAAATGAAAAGAAAGCCTGGGACTGAGAGGCAATGTTAGCATAAATATATCTGGCAAAAGATCTGAAGTCAGAATCTTTAACTTCTCCAACTCAATAATGAGAGACAATCTATTCGAAATTGATACTTCTTCACAAAAGAAGATGCACAAAGGGCCAACAAGCACATGAAAGGGAGATGTGAACTCGAGTCATAAGGAGACACCACTACACATACTAAAAGAGCTACAATTTAAATCAAGACCAAGGGTTGCAAGAATATGGGCCAACTGAGTTCTCATGCATGGCTGGTGGGGTATAACATGGTACCACTACCCTATGATCAGGTAATTCTAAGACTAGGTCTTTGCCCAAAAGGAAAGAAAACATATTTTCACACACAAAAAAGTGGTCATAACAATTTTTTTCCTAATAATCAAAACCAGAAAATAACCCAAATGTCTATCAGCAGGAAGAAGTGTAAGCAAAGTGGGGTGTGTAATGGAGCACTGCTTAGGAATACCATCATAGATATGGCCAAGAACACAGACCTGAAGCTGGGCACCAGCAGCTCACACCTGTGATCCTAGCTACTTAGGAGGCAGAAATCAGAAGGATCATGGTTCAAAGCCAGCCTAGGCAAAGACTTCATGAGAACCTATCTCAAAAAACCCTTCACAAAAATAGGGCTAGCGGAGTGGCTCAAGGTGAAGGCCCTGTACTGCAAAAAAAAAAAAAAAAAAAAAAGAACACAAACCTTAAACACATCATACTGTGACACAAAGCCAGACACAGAAGTGCATAGTAGAAAACTTAAACAAGCCAGAAAACCAACAAGTAAAATATTTGCCACTGATATTATCAGAAAAATACAAATTACATTAGTGTAACAAAGAATGCTATGAGGAAAAAAAGTACTCATAATCCAAGTGCGGCGATACACAACTGTAATCACAGTACTCTAGAGGCTAAGGCATCAGGATCTCCAGTTTGAGACATGCCTGGGGCTACATAGTGAGACCCAGTCATACTCAGGTTTGAGAAATATTTTACCAGAAAAGATTCATTGGTAGATACGCTTGAAAAAAAATTCTCCAAAAATGCAGAACAAAAAGCAGAGATGGAGTCAGGTGCCAGTGCCTCATACCTGTAATCCTAGCTACTTGGGAGGCAGAGATCAGGAGGATCGTGGTTTGAGGCCAGCCCAGGGCAAACAGTCCACCAGACCCTATCTGAGATATCCAATACAACAAGGGCTAGCAGAATGGCTGAAGTTCTTGCTAGGCACCTGCCTAGCAAGCATGAGGCCCTGAGTTCAAACCCCAGTACTGCTTGCCAATCCCTCCCCACAGCCCCCACAAAAAAAGAAAAAAACCGAAATGGAGAATATGGGGAAGAAAAGATATGGGAATTTTGAGATCCCTCTAGGATGCTAATATCTAACCATGAAAAACTCCAGGAAGAGAGAGCAAAGAAAGAAGCAAACATTATTTAAAAAAAGTAAAACCAGGTATGGTGGTTCACACCTGTATTTCCAGCTATTCAGGAGGTGGAGATTGGGAGGACTACAGTCCAGGCTGGCCTCAGACAAAAAGTGAGACTCTACTGGAAGAATAACTAAAGCAAAAAGGGCTGAGGGGCATGGTTCAGGGGTTACAATGCCTGTCTAGCAAGTGTAAGGCCCTGAGTTCAAACTCAGTATCACCAAGAAAAAAAAAAATTCTGAGTTGAATGAAATTCAGTGTAATTTTTGAAACTTTGAGAATACCAAGAATTAAGAGAATCTTCTATAAGGCTCCAGAAGGAAAAGCGGGCCTCACGAATAGAAACAGCCCTGAGTGTCTCAACAGTAACACAAAAAGCTATAAACACAACAAAACTGCTGTAAAGCTTCTTGGGGAGAATTGTTTCCTTCTAGAATTCTATACTCAGTCAAACCATCATTTAAGTATGCGAGCACAATGAGAACATTCTCTGATAGGCATGGTCTTTATGTTTCTAACCACACATCTCTTAAGGAAATTTTTAGAGTATGTATCCACAAAAAATGAGGAATACTGAGGCAGACATGGAATGCAGAAAATGGAGTTGAACACAGGAGAGAAAGCAAGTCAGTTTCTAGTGTAAGAAAAATGATCTTTTCTATCAAAGTATTTGTTACCCTCTTAGATTACTTAAAAATTCCTCAGGTCACCATCTCAGGTGACTTGCATGTTTAAAGGGTCCTTGCTTCTTCTTCCGGATTCCTGTATGATTTCACTGCCCACCAAACTACATGACTTAACCCATCCCCCCAAGCCTTTTAGCCAATGGAGGGAGATTGTGAACCTTCAACTTGGGCAAATCCCAGGTAAGGGGCAGGTACGACTGTGTCAGGGACATAAGGAGGAGCCACTGTCAGCCATTTTGTGCTTGTGTGTTTGCTTAGCTGAAGCGAGCACATGCTTGCACACTCTTGATCAAAAGAAATTGCCTTGTCAAGATTTTCTGTCTCTTGTGTGTCTGTTTTCGGCACCGGAGGGTTACTAATTCCAACACTAGGATGATGGTAAGGAAATTCCATGGCACCATCCCAGGAGCATGGCTAGAGCAGCCAGCAGAGACGAGAGGGGGCTGGCAGGCTGCAGGGAGTGTGACCTGAACAATTTGAACAGAGACAACCTGATCTGCCTGTACCTGCTAAGAGGAGACAAATGCTTCCCGCAGAGGGTTTGTGGATGCACTGGTGACAGCAGAAACTGAGCAGGTGCAAATGCAGTAGCTACTGATTCCAAGGAATTGTGATCAAAGGTGAGCATACTAAATTGTGATATGACTTAGCTATGAAGTGGACCACGTCAGCACAATGCCACACACAGTGAGTGGTGGCTGGAATAATGGTAGAGCCACATGAGGACTATGAGCAGGAGGGAAGGAGGCAAAGTTACTGACACATGATGAGAATATAGACCAACAGACACAACGTGTTGGAGGGCTAGAAAGTCAATAATCTAAAACTGAAGAGATCACACAATTACTTGAATAAGGATGCGATTTAGAAATACATACAAACAGATGGCCCAAAAGGGTTGGATGTGGTTATTTCTTGGAATTTTCTGGATTTGGTAGGGGGGCAGAGAGAAGGCAGAGGACTGCTTTTTGTCATGTGCTTTATACAACTACATAGCTTTTAAGTATACCTTGATTAAAATGCCACTTTCCTTGAAAAGGCTGCTGTTCTAGTCTGGAAGCCAGACAGACCCAGGTCTGAGCCCCTGCTACCTAGACCCACAGAAAGGAGCTGGACCTCAACCCCACCTGACAAACACAATCACCCCATTTCTCTAAAGCCAATTGTCTTGGCATTCAAATGACAGAAGGGAATAAATGAGGGGCAAAGTCCCTGAGACCCTGGGATCCCAAGATATGATGAGCTCAGTGCTGTCACTTTACTACCAGGTCGAGCAGGCCAGAGAGCAACTCTCAGCACAGACAACTCCCAAGGACCCTGACATGGTGCAACAAAGAGCTCCTTATCCATAGCCAGGGGCCATCTCTGAGCTCCATACTGGTGCTGCTAGAATCCCAGGGTGGGGCTCAGTTGGCCCGTCAGCCAGCCAATTGTTGACCATCCCTCCTTCTTGGGTAGTGGTGGGGTCTGCCACAGGGGCAAAGCTTGCCCTGGATCATTCAGTGACAGCATCCGTGACACCTTGGGTTCCATTTCCCTTTAAGTTCAGAGGAAGGGTGGTAAGAGTCAGACAAAACTCAGGATAGGAATTATTTGGGCTAAAAGTACTTTAAGGAACCCACAGCCCAAAGAACTAAAGAATGTTTCTCTAGTTCATGAGTATATCAGGTCATTACTCTATACAGCACATACTAGAATGGAAAGAAACTCACCAAGAGCCCAATGGGGACACTGGCAAAGGACAAGAACAAACAGTTTTCAGAAGAGGAGTCAGAACTTGCTAACTGGCAAGCAAATACTTCTAAGCGAAGACATCCAAGATACAAATTTTCTATCAAACTGGGAACAATGAAACCTGGCCACCCTGGGCTTGCGCGTGTGCACCCAGGTACTTCAAGATGCTGGCCACACTCCTGCTGTCCATGGGGACTCTCTCCTGAGGACATCAGAGATAATTATGCTCCAAGGGTGTCTTTGTGGCCCGATACCACCATCCTCCCACCGCCTGGGGGAATGACCATCACTTCCACACACACGTGGAGTGGAACCTGGGCCAGGGAGCTCACCTTGCTCCCCCGCCTCCAAGCACCAAGGCGATGGCGTTCCCTGTCAGCACCCGTGCCAGGCGGGAGAAGTCTGAGTGCCGGTCTGGGGGTCTCTGGAAGACGCGCTCGTACATCTCCACCTGAGAGAAGGGCCAGCAAAAGCAGGGGCTTGTGCTGGACTGCAACTGAGACCCCATATGTCCTGACTGAGTGGACTACCACTCCTCGCCCAGGCAGGCCCCAGAGGCAGCTCAGGCTCACCTGGGGAGAATGTTGGCAGAGGCATGTGGGTGAGCAAATGGGCCCAAATGGAGCTACTGGACTACCAGAGACCATGGAGCCCCTCAGAGCTGTTCCACAGGAATCACCCCTCTAGCCCTTTTAGCAGACAGTGCGCTCAGGGGCACAGGGTCCTGAGCAGATATGCAGCCATCAAGACACTGTCCACTAAGCTGTGGGGGCCAAATGGACAGTGGTATGCGGGCGACCTTGTGCTCCACCACTTGGCCCCTGGGCCCATAGGGCTAAGGATACACTAAAGGAAGAGTTGTCTCAGGATTTGTATTTGCTTTTGCCTAGGGTGTGGGGGGTTTGACCATGAGGGCTTTTGGGGGCCTTTGGTGAATGTGAGACTTTTAGGCTTAGTTCCTAATTAGTTCCTGATCCCCATCAGGCCCATCTTTCTGGATTCACTAGTCCCCAGGCCCCTGATAGCCTCTCTGAGCTTATGCCTCCACCATGATGGGCCTCCCTTCACCTGCAGGGCACAGCATTGCATGGTGGCCCAAGAATCCCAAAGTCAAGGTTAAGTAAATATAAGCTCATAGCCAGAGCTCAGAGTGGAAGAGACGAGCCTCCCAACCAGAGTCCATAGAGCTCTAATGCTGGACAATTCAGAGAGGAGAGGAAGAAGGTTCTGAGTGTGCAAGCAACAGACAGGAGGTCGGGGTGTGTGTGTATGTGTGTGTTGTTCTGGTCAGGATTCATGAGCGCACTGGGTCCACCAGGTCTCACCAGTTTGGGCAAGCTCCTCCTGGAGAAGACACGGCGTGGGCAGCAGAGGTGCAGGTGGCCAGAGCACCAGCTCCGCATGTTCAGCCACTCCACAGTGTGGGCTGGTGCTGGACCCTCCTCCCTGTGCAGCAGGATCAGCTGCTTTTGGGCACGCACAGCTGTGCTCTCCAGCATCCGCTCCAGCTAGGGAGAGTAGGGCCCAGGTGAACCTGAGGATTGAGGGTAGGACAGAGCCAGGGACCAACAAAGGGCTGCCATGCCACCAACATCTGCACTGGAAACCGCCCCACTGGCTGGTTCCACCAAGGACAGAAGCTTACTATGGGGCAGGTATGACAAGTGGCTCCCTGGTTCTTGAACCAGTAGGTTGTGACATAGCCTGTCCTGGCGCTTATGCCACTCTGACCACAGGATCTGTCCAGCTGTGTATGCTGGGCAGTCGGCATGGGTACAAGGAAGCTGGGGCATGAGAATAGGAATACCTCCCCTATCTGTGTTTCTAATGCTGCCTCATGAATGCATGCTGTCACCTTTGTAGATGATGCAGGCACTTATCCAAGCAGGAGAGCATCACTCCTGCAGAATGGGAACACACATCAAAGAGGAGGGAGTTTCAGCTGCCCCAGGATTAGACAGGCTGGGCAGAAGCTTGAGATAAAAACAGAGTGGTGGAACAGAAAGAGGAGGTGGGAGCACTAACTCAAGGGATAAAAAGGTGCCATATCACAGCTGGAGGAAATGAACAGGCTGACAGTGCTCAGGACCTGGAAGGACATGGAGCCTTGCAGCCACACCTGCAACCACCTGAAGGGGACGCTATTTCTCACGCTCCCTCCCTTGCTGGAGCGAGCTTTCTCTCTGGCTCCTTGGTTATTACTAGAGATTTTAGAAAAAGACTCAAGATAGACCGACAGAAAGTTGGGGTCAGGTGTGTTGTACGCTTGGCTGGAGACGCACAACCTTCATTGCTGCTTTTCTCTATCTTGATTCAAGGCCTTACTCCTTGCAGTTCTTTAAAACCTTGCTCTCTTAGTTTATCTTTAGCTTAATTGCTCTCAAAGTCTTTTGCCCCCAGGCTTGCACTGTCCCATCTCTCTTTAGCTCTCTTAAAGCTTGGTGCTCAAACTTGCAAACCAGCAGCCATGCCTAAAAATTGTATATACATAACTCTTAAGGTCTTGGTCCTTAGACTTGCACTGTGCACTGTCCCATGTTCTCTTTGGCTTTTCTTTAGCTTTAGCTTTCCTAAGGTCTACGCATGAAGTTCTTTCTCAGCTTTGCTTTCTGAAGCCTATGTTAAAGTTCTCAGTGCAGACTTTCTATAAACCCCTATTTAGCATTTTCCCTTCAACAATTCTTTTCCCTTCAGCAATTTTTCCCTTCCAAAAGCTTCTCACACCAAAAGGCCCAAAGTAAAAGCTTCTTCCCAATACTCAATGGCAAAAAGTCCCCAAAGCAAAAAGCTCAAAGTAAAGTAAACCCCAGCCCTCCTTCAGTGGGCCTTTCATAAACAGAGGCAAACAGGGTGGAGCAGAGGCTCTGGGGAGGGGCATGACGTTGTAACAAGAGAAACCTGTGTTCCTGCTTTTCTGAAAGCAAACTTAGGAGACCCAGCTGTTCTGCTTTTTTCTGTTTCATGCCAGGGCTGTGCCTATCTTGGCTTACATTTAAACGCAATTAACTGCATCTCGCCTTGCTTGTGTCCAGTTCTCATAGGCTTTAATCTGCTTCCCACAACTACCCACAAAAAAAAAAAAAAAACCAAACTGTGATAACAACCAGGAAAGTGATCTAGCAACATCTGGTAAGTCTGCAGACACACCTCTGGGGTCGACAGCTCTTAGAACCTAAAAGCACCCTGCACATGACTTGTTACTGTGAAGTAACTCTGAGAATGCATGAACAGATAGTGAGGTGCTTACAAATGGGAAAACAAACAGCCATAAAAATAAGTGAAACAACATGGATAAAGCTCAAAATCCTAAGTGTTGACAAAAAAAAGGAAATTTCAGGCTGATATAAAATAGGGCACTATTTCTATAAAATCTTAAATCTGTGAGAGAGTACTTTATATACACCTTGTGAAAACTGTGAGGCAAATAGAGGCTCCATCTTCACAAGGGACCACCCTGCTGGGCTTTGTACTAAAACATTCAGAGGTGAACATAGCAAAAGGTTTCTAAAGCTGGGCAGCAGATGGCTAGTTCCTCTTCCGATTTCTTCAAATGTCTCACTCAAAGGGAAGAGATGAGGGCTTTGAGGAGGCAGGGCACTCCTCCTAGCACTCACCTCACCCACTGTCGGCTCCTGCTCACCCAGGCCCACAATAAGGATGCAGTCGGCCTGCCGGATGCAACGCTGAGTCCAGGGCGTGAGCGTGCTGTCTGCTTGGTAGAGCACAATTCGATGAATGTCTTCCTGTTGCCCCAGCCAGCTGGAGAGCCGGTACTCGTGGATACTAAGAACCATGAAGGCAGCACCTCACTTTCTGTGGAGGCTCCCACAGGCCCCACCTCAGAGAGCACTAGCAACCTTATTGGCACGTTTCCCAACCACAGAGGAAGAGGGACCTGGGCCTAGGAAGTTGAACAGAAGCTGTGGCCAGGCCTTAAGGTTGGGGACTCAAGAAAGAGTGGAGTGCAGAACTGCCCACATGATAAGGAGAGGACTGATGGCTCCCAGCATGTGTGTTGAGTGCAGTAAGGGTGGACCTGCAGCACACTTGAGGATGCAGACATCGGGGCATAGGGATAGCAGGATGGATCTCAGGAACATGCCTGGACCGGTTAAGAGGAGGAAGCAAAGATTGGCCAGGCTGTTTTCTATACGGGGCCAAATTGGGTGCTGGAGGCTAGCGTACCTGTCCAGAGCAGCAGAACCAAAGCGCTGTTTGATGTTCTCACTGGTCAGCAGCAGGACAGGACCTAAGAACACAACCACCAGTTACAGAAGTCTGTCCTGGCAGCCAACTCTGAGGATCAGTGAGGGACAAGAGTGTTCACTCTCTGTCTTGAGGTCAGTGACCCTGAAAGGTACTCCTGGCCTCCTGTTGACATGTAAGAAAAGTCATTGTATTCGAACCACTGTGTGTGTTAAGTATGTGTGTGTGTACATGCTGGGGACAGGGATAGCATGAGGTAGTAAACTCCAGAAAATGTAACTTCCCAGATCATCAAGGCTGCCTGGATCACAATCCAGTTCATACATATGCAGATCCATCTTTTCACATTTATGCCTATTAGCATGTACCGTCCACACCAAAGCCAGTGTCAGAATCCAAGGAAAGGCTGCCAGTGTCTCAGGAGAGAACCCAGAGAAGAGTGGTGCCCACTCTCAGGGAGCTGCCTCACCATGTGCCTGCCATGTGGTGATGGAGTACCCTCGTACCAGATGGAAAAGGACCGAGAAACTAATGCAGACAGAGGCCACCAGGACTTCAACAGCTGTTTCTGAGATGGCCCAAGGAGGTCTAATCATTCTAAACAAGCTTTTCTAAGAGTATATAAATAATTAAGAGCTAAGTGATGAGTGATCACCTTTTTTTTTTGAGATAGGGTCTGGCTCTATTGATCTGGTTAGCCTTGAACACCTGGGCTTTCTCTCCCAAGTAGCTGGGACTACAGGCAAATGCCACTGTGCCTGGCAACTGCATCAATTTTAACTGTCAGCATGTTTCGTAGAGTCACACAGAATAAGGGTGCCTTTATAGCTGGGAGGGCCACTGGAACATGGCTGTCACAGCTCTGAGTTAAACTACAGAAACCCACTGAGTAGGTGAATCAGCCTTTCCAGGGAGGTTCAGGGGAAAAAAAAAAAAAAAAAGGGCAGAGTGGTCTTGTGGGTTGCATTGTTTAGCCTGAAGGTTGGAGCCAGAACCTGCAGTCAGGAGCAAATAACAATGTCTTTCTGGTCATCTTAGAAGGGCACTCGGCACCTTGAAGCTGATGCTTTTTCAACCTGGATGGGAACTGGAGGTGGGGCTGTATATCTTCACTTCTTGGTGCCAGGAGGACATACAGCACCATGCTTAAATAGACAGGCCATGCTTGGCTGCAGAGACATGAAGGGGCTGGCCTGAGACTCACAGAAACCCCATGCTGGATTCACCTACACTCAGGGCATGCCCACTGATCTAGGCCCCCCTGCCTTGATTTGGGGGTTACAAAGGTGGAATTGTAGAGCCACACCCCCCCAAAGGTGGTGCTCTGGGCTCTCATAAAACAGGTTCCAACTCCTGCCAATCAAGGCCACACTGAGCACACCTCTGCTGGAAGTGGTCTGCCAAAGTGTCTAGACCCTGTGCAGGAAGCAGAGCTTTATTCCCATAGAGCAAGGTGTAAGTAGGCCCAGGCAAAGGGGGCTTCTGGTCTCACTGGATCCTAGTCTTTGGAAAGACAGAGTGGCCTGTCTGCACTACTTGTCTCCAGGTCCATGGGGTACAGCCAAAGTAGATGTTCAGCCAGGCCATTGCCCCAGGTCTGAACTTGCCTGGGCAGCACTTTCACCTAGCTGCCAAATAACTTCCTTTCAAGATTCTGGAAGCAAAGAAATGAGCTAAGAGTTATCAAAAGACATGGAGGGAACTAAAATGTATATTACTGAGTGAAAGAAATCAATCTGAGGAGTAGCTTAAGCAGTAAGAGTGCCTGCCTAGCAAGCATGAAGCCCTGAGTTCAAACTGCAGTGATGCCAAAAAAAAAAAAAAATCAATCTGAAAAGACTGTGCAACTAATGTAACATTCTAGACAAAGAAAAACTAGGGAAATAATGAAAAGATTATAGTTGACAGGGTTTGGTAATGGAAGGCAGAGCTTGGAGGAATTTTAGGGCAGTGAAACTACTCTGTATGATACTGTAGTGGTGGATACATGTCATTTCACACTCGTCCAAACCCACAGAATCATATCAGGAGCGAATACTCATCTGCACTGTGAATCCTGGGCAGTACTGATGTGTTAGTACACTCAGGTTCACTGATTGTAACAGATGTTTCAGTCTTATGGGGAATGTTGATAGTGGGGGAAGCTGGGTGGACAGGGTTAGGGGGACAGGGGTTAATACACAAAATTTCTGTGCTTTCCTCTTAATTTTGCTGTGAACCTAAAACTCTCTGAAAAAACAAAGTGTATTTTAAAAAACCACCAAACCAGCCTCCACAGTAAAAAAAAAAAAAAAAAAAAAAAAAAATTAAAAAATGAGCAAAAGGGGCTGGAGACATAGCTCTGTGATAGAGCTCTTGCTTAGCATTACAAGGTCCTGGATTCAATCCCCAGAACAAAAATGAGAGAGAGAGAGAGAGAAAGAGAGAGAGAGAGAAGGAAAGGAAGAAGGAAGAAAGAAAAGGGAGGGGAGAAGGAAGGAAGGAAGAAAGAAGGAAAGTGAGCATAAGATATGAATAGACATTTCACCAAAGAGTGTATATACAGATAGTAAAATAAGTACTTAAAAAAAGTTCCATACATCATTAACTACTGGAGAAAAGCAGATTAAAATTAGGGCATGCTATCACTATATACTTATTAGAACAACTAAAATAAAACATAGTGACAACACAAAATGTTGGCAAGCATGGAGAAGCTGGATCCTTCATACATTGGTGATAGGAATGCAAAATGGTACAGCCACTTTGGAGACAGCTTGGCAATTTCCTGTAAGATTGAACATACTCTTACCAGACTTACCAGACTCTTGAGCATTTATTCCAGAGAAATGAAAACTTATGTGCATTCAAAATCCATTACCTAAATGATCACATCAGTTTATTTATAATACCCCCAAAATGGGAAACCACCCTAAAGACCCTTCAATGGTGAATGGCTAAAGAATCTGGAACATCTATTCAATGGGCTACTCCCAAGCAATAAAGAGAAAGCCAATTTTCACAAGACCACACGCTGTGATTCCATCTTTGTAATTTTCTCAGAATGACAGAAGTATAGCTATGGAAGGCATATCAGTGGGTGCCAGTAAGTAGGAGAGCAGGGCAACTAGAGGGGTCTCCATTGCAATGAGAGTTCTACAGCCTTGGTGTGGTGCTGGTTACAATTACATCTGTATCAAAGGAGGAGGGAACACACAGACAGCCAGTGAAATATGAAGTGGGCCTACAGAGTGTACCAATGCCAAGTTCTGGATCTTGGTATCATCAAGTAAGGTGTTAACTCTGGGGGAACCTTGACAAAGGGTACATGGGGGTCCCTCTTTACTACTTTGCAGTTTCCTATATTCTATAATTATTTCAAAATTAAAAAGTGGGGTTTTTTTTGGACAATACTGAGGTTTGAACTCAGGGCCTCACTCTTGCCAGGTAGGCCCTCTATAACTTGAGCCACTCTGCCAGCCCTGTTTCTTTGGCAGCACTGGGGTTTGAACTCAGGGCCTCACACTTGCTAGGCAGGCGCTCTTATGCTTGAGACACTCCACCAGTCCATGGGTTTTTTTTTGTTTTTTGTTTTGTTTTAAAGAGATTAAGCTTATGTGAAGCAATACACCTCTCCAGAGAAACTGGAAGTTGCTTTTGGTTACATCCTAAACAATCAGTGACCAATGTCACTGCAATATTGATTATGAAATAAAGATCAACACTATCAGACAAGGCAATTCATGTTTTATATTTTCATTAAAAAAATAAATAAATTGGGCTATTGCAGGTGGGTGGATATAGGACCTGCATAACAGAGCCAGAGCGATGCTGCTCTTTTACTCTGGCTACAAGAATGGGTTGATTGTGGAGGAGAGCTAGCACTGCCACTGCTTCACCTACACTTGCTCCTAGGTGCACAACATGACTGCAAGCCCCAGTAACACTGCCCAGCACTAGAATACAGTAAGTGTTCTGTAACAAACTAGAAGTATCCAAAGCTACAAGAAGTGGATTCCAGACTTGTGGGAGCAACTGCCTGGGAGAATGTGACTACTACAGAACCATGTCCTAACTGCCAGCATCCCCGTGCTAGCTTTATGCAGCTACAGATGAGCCCATGACCACCTTCTACATGTGCTGCAGTGCTCAGTGTGGAAACTGCTGGAAGGACTAAGGTGGGGCTAGCTCAGCTGCTTCAGGTTCTCCTTACCTTGTACCCAACGGGGATTTCCAGTTGGGAGAATGGATTATATGTCTTGGGGGTTTTTGTTTGGTGTAGTGGGAAGCTAACCATTATGGAGTGGAGGGTCAGGGTGTCAGGAAATATAGCCCATCTGCCAATCAGTGAATGAAATCATTAATGTCCAGAGAGTTTTTGTGTGTGAGAAGGGACCAGAAAGAAACTGTACTCAGTTTAAGGTCCTGTTCATTCATCATTTACATCGACTGAGCAATTAAATTTGCTTACCACCATCTAGCACTCTGTAATGTCTACACAACTTAGTACATTAAATGTACAGAATTCAATTTAACTGTTAATTGTAATGGCTAAAAAACCTTTAAGCCATTAAGAAGAATGAAATTATGTGCTTTGGAGTTTGCTCTCTATTTCTTAAAACAGTGAGACAATAATATTAGACTTCATTTTATGAAATACTCAGAATAAATTTTAACTAAATAGGTTTAGAGTTAACAGTTATATTAGATATTATACATTTAATGTAGTAAGCTGTACTATTTGTATTATGGCATTTGCTGGAAAATGAATAGAAGTAGAAATCTTCATGCCAAATGAAAGAAGCCAGTCTTACAAAGACGAGTATTGCATGTTTTTCCCCACTGTGGAATTTGGGGGGAAAAAAAACTAAAAATGAAGTCATGGAAATAGAAGGGGGGGCCACTAGGGAAGTGGAAGGAAAAAGAAAAGGTGGATGGAGAGGAAGATAACAGGAAGTAACAGAGGGATGCATATGACCAAAGCACTTTGTATACATGTGTGGAAATGACTTAATGAAACTACTTACTATGTACAATTAATATATACTACTAAGGCTGGGTGCAGTGGCTCAAGCCTGTAATCCTAGCTACTCAGGAGGCACAGTTTGGAAGGACTGCAGTTTGAGATCAGCCCTGGCAAAAAGTTAGTAATACTCTATCTCAACCAATGACTAGGTGTGGTGGAGCACACCTCTCATTCCAGCTACACAGGGACGCACAAATAGGAGAACTGTAGTCCAGGTCAGCCCTGACATAAAGCAAAAGCCTATCTCAAAAACAACCAACAGAGCTGGTGGGGTGGGCCTGGAGGTGTGGCTCAAATGGTAGAGCACATGCCTAAAAAGTGCGAGGTGATGAGCTGCCCCCAAATGTATATATAAACCAGTAAATAAATAAAAATAGCTTTTAAACATTCACTTTGAGAATTTCAAATATCAGATACCTAAAGTGTTCTCTTTCAATTTTATAGGTTTTTGCATTTATGTTTTCTATAATTAAATATTTGTGCCACGTGGGCAGCATTTTTACATGGTATTGAAATAGACACTCTAGACATAATATATTATTTCACAGTTATTGGACAACACAGAGATCATTATGGTCACTCACAACTACATAAAATTTTATACTTGTAAATAAAGTGTTAAGAAAAACACAGAGTACCTGATGAATCTGGGAATTCCCAAGAGATCTCAGGAATTTGATTTTCTATTCTTTTTCTGCAATACTGGAGTTTGAACTCAGTGCCTCATGCTTGCCAGACAGGCGTTCTATCACTTGAGCCACTCTGTCAGCCCTTTTTTTGTGTTGGGTATTTTCAAGATAGGGTCTCCCAAACTACTTATTTGGGCTGGCTTTGAACCACGATCCTCCTAATCAAGTGAGCCACTGGCACCTGACCAAAATTTAACACCTGTCAGGAATTTGCCTTTTTCTGACAGATGATTAGTCATTTGGTTCCACACCAGGACTGACATGCTCCCAGTACTGGCCCAGGGACTGGACTCATCTTGATCCTCTAATACCCACGCCAACTGACCCATGAGGGTCAGCATCTTCCATGAGGTCACCCACTCTCTGGCCATCCACTTCTCTTCCAGGAAGCAGAGTGCCTGTCACATGTTTCCAGCAAGCTCAGAACCTAAACAAAGGGTTCTGTCTGTGTTAAGGAACAAGGATGATATCTGGGGGGACTCTGCTGATCCCCACCACCAATCCCTGAGCACCCCTCTACTCTAAGGGTTTCTATCCGAAGAACACTCTTGGCATTGGGGCAGCTGGCACATCCCATGCTCCTGCACTAAGGTGCCCAAGCAGACCTTGGAACCTGAGGTCCCTCCATGTGGAAGGTCCCTTCTGAGCAGTCCTGCCCCAGTATGGAGGACAGCCACTCACTCCGGAGGAGCTGACAAGGGTCTGTCAGTTCTTAAACACTCAGGTGCTCTGTAATTTGGGGCAAGAGGTATACAGGCTTACCGATGGCACTGAGAGCATGCTGGAGCTCCAGGGCAAAGGCAGTGAGGGGCACATCCTCAGACACAGGCATCGCTGCCACAGTAGACAGGTTACTGGCTGGGTTTCCTGAGTCCCACTTGCTTCCTGTTGTGTGGAGCCCAAGCTGGTGACCTGCAGAGCACAGGGCCAAATGTGAGCCTGAGAGAGTGGGCCACAGCTAGGACAGCCTCAGTGTTTCCAGATAAAACATGGTGCAAACAGGATCTGTTCTCAGTCTCACAATGACCACAGAGATGTCCCTGCCTCTTCCTCATGGATAATCAGCCCTGGGTTCCACACTAGGACTGTCATGCTCCCAATGCTGACCAAGGGAGTAGACCACTTTTGATCTTCTAGAACTTGGTGGTTCAGAGTGCAATGAACTGACAGAACTTACCCGTCACTCTAGAAGCACTGTAAGCTGAGAAGACCGACAAACACATTTTATCATCTTATCTACATGGGATCTCCAGAAGCAAAGCAGCACAGAAGAACCCAAGGAAGGTTGCACTGGGTCAGGGACAGTCCTGGGAGACACCAGCAGCGATGCTTGTGGGAAAAATTGAGGCAGGCAGAGCCTCCCTTCCCTGATACCATGAACTCCAAGGGTCCCACAGGGCTCACTCAGATGGCTGGACCTTCTCTCTGGCCCCACATGGGCTGAGGGGGTTAAGGGGCCCCCTGGCTGACATAACTGCAAGCCAGAGACACCTAGGTCCTTAGTTCACCAGCCTCTGTCAGAAGATCCCAGCACAAGCTCACTTCCAACAACAAAGGTCCAGGCCAGCCCCAGGCAATAACATAAAACTGTATCTGAAAAATAACTAAAAAACAAAAAAGGGCTGAGGGCATGGTTCAAATGGTAGAGTGCCCGCCTAGCAATCCCAAAACCCTGAGTCCAGCCCCCCTCCCTCTCTCCTGTTGCTTCTCTTTCCCCCTTCTCTCTCCTCAATGTGGTCTTTTGCTCTCCCTGCAGCAGCTCCTCCTCGAGGAATCCTCTTCCTCTCATCTTTCTCAGCCACTTCAGATGTCAGAACCCTCCCTGTTAGGTAGAACCAAAGACTCTATTGCTCACTTTGCGTACCTCTTTCTTAGTTTTTAAGGACTTGCAAGGTTCTAGCTCTTGCCCAAAGGGAGAGGGAGCAGCCACACCCCACCTGGCTGCCACACACCATGACAGACCCTGGATGTGATGCAGCAGGAAGCTGTACCACAAAAAGAAGCAGGGCCCCCTCCCTGTGGGGGCTGTCTCCAGGGAGATGACCAGCACTGAGCAAGCACCAGCAAGCATCTGACCCCTGAAGCCCCTGCAGACATACATGCCCTGCACCAGCACAAGGCACCCTCCCCCAACCAAAGGGAGGAGGTAGAGAAAGGAATTTTTCAGATCCGCTTATGCTGACCTGGTCCAAGCAGAAGCTGCCCAGAATACTTACTGAAGCCCTGAGAACTAGGGATGGTGCAGAACACCAGTCAGCTCTCACGCTGGTTCTGGGAAGTACAGGCAGGACAGAAAGAGCACTACGGTAAAGGGCCATGACACCTGCATTAACATTCAAACCACAGTCCACAAAAGTGGGCCAGAACATGAGCTGAATATAAGAACATTGACAGCCTGCTAAAATAGAAGATTTAAATGGGAACACAATACTCAAAATATCAGGATATGACCCAAATTATCAGATGTACAGAGAGCAAGGAAAATTTTAACTAGAATGAGAAAAGTCAATCAACAGACAAAAATGACATGTCACCGATGTTAGTACTATTTGACAAGAACAATGAAGCAGCTACTATAACCAGCTACAACCAGCAATCAGGAACACTCCTGAACCAAATACAGAAACAGAATGTCTTAGCAAAGACAAAGAAGAACCAAAATACAATAACTGAAGGAAAAAACTCTCTGGAGGCTGGGTGTGGTGATACACACCTGTAATCCTAGCACCCTGGAGGCTGAGGCAGGAAGATAGTAAGTTCAAGGCCAGCTTGGGCTCCATAACAAGTTCGAGGCCATCTTGGGCTACGTAGTGAAACTCTGTCTCAAAATAACAACAATGACACAACTGCAAAACTCTCTGGATAAGCTTAATATCAGAATCAAGGTGCTAGAGGAAAGATGAAGTGATATTGAAGACAGATCAAAAGAAACCATTCTATCTGAACATCAGAGAGAAAAAAAAGATATAAAACATGAACGGTACCCTAGATACCTTCGGGACAATAACAAAAGGTCTAGCATTTATGTCATTATGTTTCTAGAAGAGGAGAAAGGATACAAGGTTGAAAGAATATGTGAAAAAATAAAGGTTAAAAACTACCCCCCCAAAAAAAAACTTCCCCAATTTGGGTTAGGGTATAGTTCCATGGTAGAACACATGCTTAGCATGCATTAGACCCTGGGTTGTGTCCCCAGCTCAAAAAAAAGCAAAACTCCCCAAATTTGGTAAAAGATATAAGCCTAAAGTAAACTGATCCCAAGCAGCATAAACCCAAAGATTTTTGTACCTAGACATTTTGGAATCAAATTTCTAAAAACAAAAGATGAAGGGAAAGGACTGGAAGCTTACTCAAGTGATAGAGCACTTGCTTAGTAAGTAAAAGACCCTGAGCTCGAAACCCCAGTTCCACACACACACACACAAAAAACCAACAACAAAAAAACCCATGAAAAACCCTCTTGAACACAGCCAGAGAAATAACACATTACCTATTTGAGAACAATTTAAAAGCAGGTTGAATATCCCTTTTCCAAAATGTTTGGGGTTAAAAGTGTTTCACATTTTGACATTTTGGACTTTTCTGATTTTGGAACAACTAAGTAGACTAGTAGCTAAACATTCCCAATCTGAAAATCCAAAATACTCCAAAATTCACAATGACATGCTGCTGGAAAAGTTGCAATTTTTTAATGCAAATTTTTAGGGTTGATGAATGTAGGAGTAATAGTTAAGATAACACACAAGGAAAAGAACATGACCTAAATATTGATAAGTATTCTCATTCTACTTACAGCAAAAAAAAAAAAAAAGAGGAAAAGAATGGATACAGTAACCCCTAGCATGAAAATATTCTACAGAAGAGATAGTACAAACCAGAATTAATAATTAAAATGGGATGCTCAAGAAGGTCAATCTAAAAGACAGAAAAGAGAAAACAGAGTAACATTCTTTTCAAAAACAGAAAAAAATAATAAAATGGCAGCATAAACCTAACAGAATAATTACATTGGCTGTAAATGATACACACAAATAAGCTGAAAGGTAAAGATTGTAAGAAGAGATAATAGAAACACAACGCTGTAAGAAACTTCACACACACTGGTACAGGCAAGTTGAAAGCAAAATGAAGAGAGATATTGCATGTGTTGAATGGTGTTCTTCTCCAAATTCATATCCACTCTAAAACTCAAAATATGGCTTTGGAAATAGGGCCTTGCAGAGTGATCAAAGTAAGATGAGGTCATCCTGGAGAAGGGCTCACACCCTTTACTTTGTTGCTTCCATATTACAAGCACATTGACAAGCCTGCTATAACACAAAATTTAAGTACACCAAGTGTATCGAAAGCAAAGAGCCAAACAGCAGCATGTCTATCCACAAATTCAACCTTTCAACAAACATGTAGTGTTGTACACTAGTCATAGCTGTAAAGATAGACACAGACCTCTGCCTTCATGTAGCTCATATGCAAGGACAGACCAGAAATGAGCTAGCTAGGGAGAATCGGAGGAAAATGAAGCAGAATATGAAGACTGAGAGCACTGGGTAGATAGGGAGACCAGGGAGACTGCACTGAAAAGTGGGTGCATGATGTGTGAGGGGATACTCCAGGTAGGGAGCATGAAGGCGGAAGAGAGACATGCACAGTGTGCACAGAACAGCAAAAGGCTAAACAATAACTTTAGCATTATCACATATCTGGGATCCAGAGAAACAGGACAGTCCTAGAACACAGAGCAATCAGTAGCTCCCCCAAAAAGTGCATTCTCAGAACTAGAAGAAAAAAAACTGGGGTAGATTTTTAATTCACAATATACTAGAGTTGTTTTACCATCTTTTCATGCTAGGCACTGGACAGACACAGCAGCCTCCAACTATCCCACTCTCCTTGGAGGCTTTCTCCAAGAGGCTTCCTCTGTTTCCTTTTTCTAACTAGCTAACCAAAATAGGAGGGAAATAGATCACATTTCTTTTTACACATAAGCTTCTCTCCCTGCTGCCCACATTGAGACATACTTAGCAAAATTCTCCTGCACTGCCAAGATCTAAGCATTCTCCTTACCCCACCCTGTTCAGAGTTATCCCTGGCAAGAGCTCTGGGGACTTTCCTGAGGGTTGGGCAGCCCAGCATCCACCATCCCAGGACCTCTGTGCCTTCTCCTCCCTCCTGGGGCAGGTGGGGCTCTAGGGTGGAGCTGCACTTCACAGTGGGTTGTAGGCCTGGGGATTGCACTGTAGGGAACTCTAAGACAGGGAAAGTGTGAGATGGAGTTGGCAGGGCTGAGGTAGAGCTCCAAGGTAAGGGTCCAACCCACCTGTCGCAGATCCCTGCTGGAGACTGCCCAGGATCTTCTCGCCTAAGAGATGAATCAACCGAGTCACCACCTTGGGGAAGAGAAAGAAGAGAAACTCCAAATCACATTTTGTAAACCATGAAATGCTGGGAGCTGAAGACCCCACGATCATGCTCAATCAGGACATTGGGCCACTTTTCCAAAATTGCCAAGGACTGGGAAATCACTGTGGGCTGTGGATGACAAGGGCCTATATATGCCCTTCTGGTTGCCAGAGAAAGGAACTTGAATGTGAAGTGATGAGTTGGTCACCCTGTCAAGGGTGGCTGTGGTTAGACAGCAGGTGCAAGAGGTGCATTAAGGGTATGCACCTTGAGCCAGCTCCAGGCTCCCATACTCACTTCAAGGCAGGCAGACAACTCAAGAAAACCCCATGACCCCAAGTTAGGGCAAGGACAGATCCAGGGTACAACTGCAGGCATGGACTGAGTACCAGATGATGACCAGAAATTATCACAATTTTGGCAACAATAATGTTATTTTTGGTTGAATTTGTTTTTGCTTTTTGGGTTTTTTTGTTTTGTTTTGAATAGGTTCTGCTATATAGCCCAGGCTTGCCTGGAACTTACTTTGTGGCCCAGATTGGCCTTAAACTCCTGATCTTTTTGCCTCAGGCTCTGCAGTGCTGAACCAGAAGGATGTACCACCATGCCTAGCTTATATTATTGTTACTATTACTACTCACTACTATTACCATCATTACTATAGTATGGGGCCTCAAGCTCTGCCTCTTGAGCCATACCCACAGTCTTTAGTTTTTAGAGTTGTAAACTAGTGTATTTAAGATCTCAATGTCAAAGTATCTGCAATGTTCTTGTTAAAAAATTAATTTGGCGAATGGTGAAGTGGCTCAAGTGGTAAAGCACCTACATAGCAAGCACAAGACCCTGAGTTCAACCCTTGGTACTGAAAAAGAAAACTCATTTTTAATTTGACAAAAATTGTTACAATTTACTTTTTTTTTTTTGAGGTGCTGGGATTTGAACTCGGGACCTTCACCTTGAGCCACTTCCCAAGCCCTTTTGTGAAGGTTTTTTTTTGATATAGGGCCTCATGTACTGTTTTCCCAAACTGGCTTTGAACTGTGATCCTCCAGCTCTCTGCCTCCTGAGTAGCTAGGATGATAGGCGTGAGCCACTGGCACCGGGCGACAATTTACTTTTAAACACTTTAATATACAAATAAAGTGATTTAGGGCTCGGCATGGTGGTTCATGTCTACAATCCCAGCTCGTGGGAGGCTGGGGCAGGAAGATTACGAGTTTGAAGTCAGCCTGGGCTGCATAGTTTTAACTTCCTGCTATACATACATACACATATACATACAGTGATTTAAATGTTGGGTTTTTTTCCTTTTTTGTGGGGCTGGGGATTGAACCTAGGGCCTGCACATGCTAGGCAAGTGCTCTACCACTGAGCTGCATGCCAGCTGAGTTAACTGTTCTTTAGTTCCTAAGGCTTACAAGATGACAAAGGACAGTCTAGGTGGCAGTCTAGCCACCATCACTCCTAGATCTGTAGAGAATAATCTGAAAGAGATGCCTCTAAATGACTGTAAACCTTAGATGACCTGGAGCCAGCTGGATGCACTGGGAGGCATTCTGATACAGCTCCTGGAAACAAATGCTCTTCTTCCTTGGATTCAGCCACCCTCCAACAAGTTAACTTGGGAATGCTTACTCGCCTCAGGATGTTGGTGTCAGAGACCCACAGAATACAAATGAAACTGTCCAGGTTTTAAGATATGAGACCAAAAAACAGTCTGTGCAAAAGAGTCTGAAACAGAAGCCACAGAACATGGTATTTTTTGTTTGTTTTTTGGCAGTACTGGGGGCTTGAACTCAGGACCTCAAGCTTGCTAGGCAGATGCTGTAGCACTTGAGCCACACCAGAACCTAGCATGATGTTTGCATGCAGCCAGTCCAGCACCAACTGTTAATGAGGGCTATATGAAAAGAAAATCCACATGACTCAATGCCCCTAGCTCACACCTGTAATCCTAGCTTCTTGGCAGGCTGAGGTTGGAGGGACTGAAGTTCAAGGCCAGTCTGGGCAACTAGTTTGTGTGACCTCATCTCTAAAACAAACAGAGCAAAATGGATGAGAGTTGTGGTGCTAGCAGTAGAGCACCTGCTTTCCAAGTGCAAAGCCCTGAGTTCAAGCCCCAGTTCCACCAAAACAAATAAATAAAATAAAAACTGTCACACATTTTAAAATGTTGCTTTAAAAAGCTCATATGATTATGAAAAAATTGAAACACACACAAAGCAGAGACAATTCCATTCTTTATCCTCCTCAATAGCCTCATTTCACACACACCCCTGGACCTCTGAAGCCAGTCCCAAGGATGGCATTTTATCCATTAATATCTAAACATGTTCTTCTAGAGGATAAGAGTCTTTAAAAACATAACTATAATTGTCACAACTAAAAATTAACAATTCAAAATGAAAGGTAATTTCTAAAAAAAAAATTATCTGTCAAGTGGTAAAGGTTCAATATAGGCCAAGAAATGCATATGCTTGGTATCTTTAGTCACTGGGGAAACTAATTCACCACTGTGAGATGCCACTTCTTGCCCAAGAGAATGGCTCATATCAAGAGGGACCCATGCTGTGTTTGCATGGCTTGGAGAGCAGGGCTCGGGCACTATGTTGGAGAACTCGTCTGCAGTTCCAAAAGATACAATCCACCCTGTGACCTAGCAATTCAACAACAGGAGTGGATCATCTGTCCATAACAATACTTGTTAAGAATATGCTTAGCAAGCTGGGGCATGGTAGCACATGTTTGTAATCTCAGCTACTCAACAGGCAGAGGTAGGAGGATCATGAGTTCAAGGCCAGCACAGGAAAAGGTAGCAGTAAGACCCTGTCTCAAAAATAAAAGGCTGGGAGGTGTGTCTCAAGTGGTAGAACATCTGTCTAGCAAGTGTGAGGCCCCTGAGTTCAAAACTCCACTACAACCAAGAAAAAAAAGAATGCAGGGAGGTTACCTTCCCTGACACTTCAAGCTTAGTTAAGATATTCTTGAGCTGGGTGTATGCCTGTAATCACTGTTGATTGTGGTTGGAAGCCACAATCCCAAAGCTAATGAGAACCCATCTTAACAAATAGGGCAGACATTATGGTATGCACCTATAACCCAAGCTACTTGTGAGGCCATAGGTAGGAGGATCACAGTCCAAGGCCAGACCCAGGCAAAAACACAAGACTCTATCCAAAAAGTAACTAAAGCTGGGGGTGTGGCTAAAGTGGTAGAGCACCTGCCTAGCTAGTGTGGGGCCCTGAGTTTAAAACCTAGTACTGCCAAATAAAATAAAAATAAGAAAAACAAAAATGAAAGACAAGGTGCCTGGCAGCCTATTCCCCAAACTGCAACAACCTGAACATGCACCAACCAGAAACAGATGGATGAACCGTGGTGCACAGTGCAGCACTGCTCAACAATGAAAGAAGCCATGCACAGGGCAGTCCCTCAGAGACTCAAGACTTGGTTATTCCCAGAGCCATAGGCTAGCAGGAGTGCCAGTGAGAAGGGTTGGAAGGCCCTCTGGTAAGCCTCAGAAGTAATGTGACAGACCTGGGCTCTGATCAGGATGGGATGGCTCTGATCAGGATGGGATGGCTCTGATCAGGATGGGATGGCTCTGATCAGGATGGGATGGCTCTGATCAGGATGGGATTCCTCTTTGTTTGCATGGCGTACACTGCACGCTGAGTAACAATCGTAGACCTGCAGTTCCTCAGCCATCCTTCCCATCACTACTGACTGTCCTTGCACAGCCAAGACCAGGCCTCCAAATCTCCAAGGCCATGTTCTTTTCCATCTCATCTGTGATCCCCATTGTACACAAAAGCAGTGAGGACAACCAGAAAAGGCAGCTGCATCAGCCACCTGAGATGCAGCCCCCTGCTCCACCACTACTGCACTGCTACCCGCCATTCACACTCTTCAAGTTCCACACTACCTGTCCCAAGGTGCACAGGTGAGTCCCTCCCCAAAAAAAGCACACTCTTCTCTGTCACTTTCCTCCTACCATCCCACCTGCCTGCCCCAGGTTATATTTGTCTGCACTTAACTAAGCAAGATCCCTGAACCACCCTTACCTGAGGGTACCTACGCTTGATGGACGTCAGGGCTCCTGTGGGCAGCTTGGCCAGTTCTGAGTCCCGGACAGCATGTACTGTGGTTGCCCTGGCCTGGTGTGTCAGGGTCTCCACCTGAGGAGGGGGAGCCAGATGCTGGAGCCCCACAGTTCAACCAAAAACCCTAGAGGATCAGAGTGGACACCCCTGAACCCAGTCCAATGCAAGTGGTGGTCAAGTGACAGTAGCCTACAGGAGAGTCACACACAGCTGCAGGGTGCAGAAAGCAAGGAAGGGAGCAAAAGGACCTCCTCAAGCCTCTACTCTGCATGGGTGGGAAAAGCCAGTGAGTGCTTGTGTGAGACTGTGCTGTCAGAACCACTGGAGCCAGGCATAGTGGCTCATGCCTAAAATCTCAGCTACTCAGGAAGTATAGATTAGAGGATCTTGGTTTGAGGACAGCCTGAGCAAAAACTTAGCTGAGATCCCATCTCAATCAATAAGCTGGACATGGTAGCATATGTCTGTGATCCCAGCTATTCAGGAGACACAGGTAGGATAGCAGTCTGAGGTCAGCTCCAGGAAAAAGCAAGACTCTATCTGAAAAAATAGTAACTAAAGCAAAAAAGGGCTGGAGGTGTGGCTCAAGTGGCACAGCCCCTGCTCAGCAAGTGAGAGGCCCTGAGTTCAAACCACAGTACCATCAAAAACAAAAAACATACACAAAAAACCCCCCAAAACATTGGGATATGCAGGAAGCCACTAAAAACCACAAGTGCTCCCAATAACATGGACAGGTCCTAGACACAGTCACTGGCCAACTTTGTGGGCTGACACAGACAGTCTGAACACCACTTCTGAAAGAAATGTCCTTAGAGAAGAGTCACACCTTCCACAAGGGAGCCTACATCAGATGTGCCTCTCAGGGAGACATCTGAGGGATCCTGCAGGAGGCAGAGATACCTGCTTCAGCATCTACTCAGTTGTTAAGCATCCACCCAAGAGACAGCAACTGGACTCACAGGTTGCGTGCATGGCCACCCTAATATTGGAGCCATGTCAAGCATTGGGAAGCCCCAGACCCTAACATGGGAGACCCACTGCCCAGGTGGAGCTCAAAAGGGAGGCAAGACTGGTGCAATACTGGCACTAGAGGCTGTGCAGGAGGATGTATGTGGGCCCCAGCATACACCTGTTAAGTCATCTTAAGGATGCTGACCCAAGACCCTGCCACCAGATGGCAAAGAGCTCCTAGGTATCCCTTCACACTGGCTCAAATTTTAAAAAGCATTGGAAGGGGCTGGCAGAGTGGCTCAAGAGATGGAGCCCCTACCCTGAGTTCAAACCTCAGTACTGCAAAAAAAGAGCAGAGGAAGCCCCTGAGCTCCAAGAATCCACTGGAATCCCCTGTAGACCCATGAGTTCACCACTGCAGCATCTTGGGACTGGTTAGGTGCAGCTCAGATCAAAGGACCTGCTTGAATCAGGCAGCCCCAGGAAGCCAGGGTGAGCTGCCAGTCACTTTCACTGGAGACCTTTTGGAGGCAACTCTGGCTACTACCCATCCACCAGAGCTCCCTGGCCGGGAGCCAGGGAGATCCTGAAACCAGGGACAGGTATCCTGGGCCTCCAGAAGGCCTCATAAGTTCACCCCGATGTGTTCCCAGACACAGACCATGACCTGAGGCTCAGAGCAGACCACAGGTCACTTTTGGGGCTCCATTCCCCATTCCAGGTAACCAGCCAAGCCAGTTCCCAGAGTGTCACAGAAAACAGAGGGGAGCCCAGCACCTACCACACCAATGAGGTCTCCACGGCCATACTCCCCCGCTAGGCGCTTTTTCCCATCATCTTTCCGGATTACAGAGCGCAACCGGCCACTGAGGACAATGTATGTGCAGTCAGACTTGTCCCCCTGCCTGTGGAGACACAAAGACCCTCAGCTCACCAGCCTGAGTTGCCCCCAGGATGCAAAAGATGTTAAAGAATGTAGTCTTCTCAGTAAAGCTTTTTGTTGTTGTTGTTGTTTTGGAAAGTATAATCACTTTTCATCTAAAAGTTTTTCATTAACACATAGGTTTACCATTAATTTTAAATAAGTATTTTTAAAATTTCTTAGTTAAAATTTTAAACACTATACAGATTGATAGCTATAATCTAGATCTGATCTGTAATCTAGATCACACCTGACCTGCACAGGTGTAAAGCTGGCTGTGGGCAGCAGAGGGCAGCCCAGCTAGGGTCACAAGAAAAAACTCAAGAACAGTTAGCACACCAGTGCTTTACAAAGGTCACTAATAATGGGCTTTTGGGTCCTTTGAAAGGATGGTATGGACTTATGCATATGGACATTGAAAAACGTCCATGAAAAATGTGCTGTGTCTGTATATGTGCAGGTGTGCCCATGACGGGTGTTTCCATGGGTACCTGGGGATATAAGGAAATCCATTCCTCAGTATATAATCTCTACAGGAGTAAAGCTTGGTCTATCAGCTGTACCTCTCTGTCAAGCCCATTGGGACATTCACTGAGAAAGGGAGATACCTGAGGGTCTCTCTGTACACCACGTATCTGCAGACCCCTCTGTATGTGGTACATCTGTGGACCTCTCTGTACAATGCACACCTGTGGGCCTTACCTGTATATGGCTCTTCCTGCCTCCACTTCCATCCAGTCCAGAGCAAAGTCAATCTGCCGCACGAAGGATGACATCCTCTTCACAACAGTGTGTGCCACACTCAGGACAACGGCTGGCTGCTTCCGCATGATCCTGCCGGATAGCCTTGAGTCACTTTCCCCTTCCCTCTAATCTCCCAATCCTATCAGGTCCATTTCTCACTGTCACGGGGTATGAGAGTAGGTGGGATCTATAACCTCACCTGCCAAACAGGAGTCTCACCCACTTTGAGGCAACACTGAAGGCTGGGTCAGAAAATGGTGCCTGGGCAACTGCCTGTTCTAGGCAGTGGGGAGCAGCGGGTGCCTTCACTTAGGATTGTCCATCCAATGGAGGACCTTGAGCACAGGCCACACATGAGGCTGGGTCCTGGCAGTGGGCTCCTGTACATCATGTTTGAACTGAATGCTGATGGCAGTGAGTGCCATGAAGTGCACCAGTAGCAGCAGAGTTACCTCAAGGGACATGGAAGGCACAGTTCTGCCCCAGGAAGGTGCAGGGTGGCTGGGGGCGCCGACTCAGGAACATCATCATCCCCCTTGTGGCTGTGTGTGGACAGACTACTTGGGGCAAGGCAGCAGCAGTGATATCCTGGTATCTCAGGGGGTTGGTGGGGAGGCTGCTTTTCATCTGCACTGGGCAGGGGAGAGTCAGGGCTAGAGGACTCCAGGCCCTGGCAGAATAATAGGAGACAGACCTGCCATTGGCTAAGAAACAGGAGCTCTGCCTCACACATTAAATGGTAGGAGCCCTTTCACCACCCCAGAGCAATGGCAAGACAGCCGCTGGATGATGGCTCAGGAAAAGCAAATTTAATACTTTTATTCCCAGGGTTAGACGAAAACCCCCAGAATAGTGGCTTATGTCTACAGGGTGGAAAATGCCTGATCAGGGGCTCTCATACCATGCACAGACACCCCCCCACACACACAGACACACAAAAAGCACGTGGACAAGAACATAAACAGACATGCACACACAGACAAGGATGTGTACAGACATACACACACAGAAATTGTAGGGTTGCAGAAAGATACATGTATACAGGCATGGAAGGATCAGGCTACATCAAGGTTAAATGAGCAGGGAGAAAGCAAGGCTGTGTGCCACTGGGCAGTTGCCCTTTCCGAGTCTCTCCCTCTTGCAGACAGGCAGAGAACAGGGGCTGGGAGGTTGTAGGATGGGAACATGTCCTGTGTCTCTAAGGCAGGTAGATCCATGCAGTTAAGAAGGAAGACAAACTCAGCCTCCTTGCTAGTGGAAGGACCTGGGTATATTTCTACTTCTTTAAGCCTCAGTTTCTCCATTGGTAAAATGAGTTTCCCCATCCTCACCCCCAGAACACTGAAGACATCAGAGGACACAGTATCAGGTGCCAAGCCAGAGGCATTCAGACCAGTCCTGGGAAACAGAGGCTGGGCAGGGAGCTCTTCTCCACTGTGCCAAAATGCTGCCCCACCACCATCACCACACTTTTGAGGGAGGACTGAACAGAGTTCAGTGTGGTGTAGTATTGCTCAGGTGAGGTCGCCACCTCCTGGACAGCTGGGACATAGCTCTGGAAGCACCTTGGCTGAGACTCAGTCTGTAACCTGATAACTACCTTTGGGCCCCTGACCACTGGCCACCTACCTCATCCTCAGACAGAAGAGCTCCGAGATCTGGCCTGAGGGAGGCAGAGGCTTTCTAGAAACATGCTCGTAAAGGTGGCTGTGGGTAGTGCTAATGGATACAGAGATGGAGGCTGAACTGAACTGGGTTCTAGGAAAATCCTAAACCTTGATGGACCAAAGACCCCATCAAGGAGGAAATGAAGGTAGGTTTTAATTTGGGGCCCATGATCTCCAGTGATAAGTGGTTTCCCTGACAGGATGCCCTCCTGACCACAGGGCCAGCAAAAGACTCAGCCTGGGGTCTCCCAGGCAGGCTGAGGACATCTCTGGGCCTGAAGGATAGAACCTGGGGTCAGACAGACAAAGGATTCTAGCCTGATGGCAGTAGGATACCAACCCACACAAAGAAGGTAGTGAGCAGGGTACTCTTCTTACCCATCTTACCTTCCTACTCCAGAACTAGCCTCCTGAGCATGAGCAGGCTGAAGAGCACAACTCTGTGGCTTCAAACCAGACCCCAATACCGAGTCCAGTCACCAACGTGAATGGTAATGGAATGAATCCATGAGAGACACAAGCTGTGTTAGCACCACACACCCAGGGAGATAGTGCATATCTGCAGGCCAGGTTGAGGCCCTCTGGCTGACTTATTGGGTCTGTGTCTTGGTACCAAGGCCTGTGCCCACCTAGCTATAACAGGAGCTCAAAGGCTCAAGAAAGGGAAGAGAAGGCCTGGCCCGCAGGGGCAGAGGACCCAGGAGGCAGGAGACAGGAGAGTGAGCAGGAGAGCAAGAATACAGGAAGTGTTCACTGGCACCTCAGGGAGGGTCAGAGGAGGGAGGGACTTGACTCACTCATAGAAGTGGGCCTTAGAGATGGACAAGAAACTGCAGTCCCTGTTGGCCCTTATGGTGAACATGAGGGGCTCGCCAGTGAGTACTGCCAGCTGACCCACCATTTCCCCAGGATGTGTAAGGAACAGGCAGGTGTCTTCCTGGCTGTCAATCTTCCGTTGGTACACATGCAGCAGTCCCGAGACCACAAACAAGATGTTGACATCCTGACAAAATCAGAGGTGGCCTGGCCTCAGGGGGATGCATGAGGCAGTGGCCTGGGATGTCCCATGGGCCCACAGCCCAGGAAGGTTATCTACTGGGGCCTGGCTGGGCCCCACAGAGCCACACATGGTGCAAGCAGCAGCTTCTTTGTAGAATCTATGCACAGATTCACACTGAGAATATCCCAGAAAGCCTGTGGTTTTTATTATTCAGTTCAGCAGTGCCTGTGGTCATTTATCAATCACAGGAAATTTTTTTTCAGGTCTCACATGCATGTACTTTCCCCACCCCGTGCCCTCACACTTCTCTACACAAACATGTTTGCCCAATTTCCCCATACAAGTGAGAGTGTGGTCTCTCTCTTTGAAGTCTATGGGGTGGCCTGCATAGCCACATCTCTGCAGCCTGATGAGTGCTGTCTTGAATGAGGGCCAATGCTTGACCCCTCCCACACCTCTGCCACCCTGCACATATCACACACATTTTAGTCCAACATCTGCACATATGCCCCACAAAACCACTCAGTGCCCAACCCCAACTTCTTGGTGTCCACTGTGGAACTCTTCCTGAATGTGTTCACCCCATCACAATCTCTCAGATTCCAGTAAGAGGACTAGTGCCTGCCATACAAGCGTGGGACAGCCAAACACCCAGGCCCTGGGCTGCCCAAGGGCACGTAGCCTCTGAGATAGTACCCAGAGACACAGTGGCCCACAGATGGAATGACTCCCTGACAACTGTGTCTAGCTGCTCTAGTACTCCACACTCCATCCAGACTGAGCTATGGGGCTGGGCAGTCCCCGTGACCAATCCCTAGGAATCAGGGCTTTCAGCTTACCTGGTCTCCCTGTTTTGACACCATAGTGCCTGCAGGGACATGAAGAAACATCACCCGGCCATCCAACAGGGATGGGTCCTAAAACACAAAATAGTTTTCAAAAAGTAAAAGCATGACGGATGGAGGCCACATCAGGCAGGACAGAGGCATGCAAGTGTTTCTCCTACAACTGTCCACTAATACTGATCCAATGGATACCAGAGCACACTGTAAAAAGGATCCATAGAAAATGCAGAAATGGAGACCAATACTTTGTGAATTTATGTAAGAGAGAGAGAGAGAGGATTTCATTTCAATAAGAAAGGGCAACTAATTTCATGAAGGTTGCTGACATAAAGGCAAGACAATTGAGTGGGGTAGCCCTTCCAAACTCGTGGCAAAAGGCTAGTGGGACAACACACGGGACAGCACAAGTCCTGAGTATGATACCTGCAATCATCTGAAGACATCAAAATACCATGCTTCACGGTGACAGTAGAACAAAAATAAGAAGCTCACCTTTAGAAGACAACAGGGAACTATATCATGAATTTAAACTTCCCAAACCAGGCTGGGGATATAGCTCAGTGGTAGAATGTGTGCTTACTATGCACAAGGCCCCTGTGCACTACAAAGACAAATAAACAAACCTCTCAAGCCCTGTGAAGAGACCTAAAGCCCTGTTCATTAAAGGCTGAAAGCATCTCCCAAAAGAAAGAACTGGCATCATATGCCTCCTGAAGGAAACAGGACACCTGTGACCTGGTTTGGCCAAAACAGGAGGGACAAAGAGGTAGAGGAAAAGGAAAAGAATCTGATCCAGCAACTACACCCAACTACCAAGCTACGTGGAGAGCCACTGACTGCCATGTGAACCTACAAGAAAGAAAAGTCAATAGAGGGAGGGACAAACAGAGAAGAGATGCTAGGCACACACCAAGCAGCTCTAGAGTAGACCTCACAGTCAAATATTTAGAGCATTTATAATACTGCTAGAAAGCTAGACACTGGCTAAACAGTCTGACCCCAATGTAGGAAGACAATGTACTCTTAGATCTCCCATAGTATCAAACACACAGTACCAAAATACAACACACAGTACCAAAGACAGAGAACCCAACAAGAGAGAAGACCCTGAGCAAGAACTAGCAGGGACTGAAAAGAATAGAAGAGACTCCAAGAGACCTAACAAAAAGTAAGCACTGCTGAACACAAAAGTCAAACCTAACATATTTCTCAAGAACTAGAAATATTTCAATAGTGACAGCAGGTTTTTCTAAAGAAGTAGAAGTTCTAGAACTATAGAAAATAACCAAACTAAAAAACTCAATGTAGCAGGGCATGGTGGACTCCTATAATCCTAGCTACCTGGGAGGCAGAGATAGAAGGATCACTATTGAAAGCCAGCTTGGGCAGACACCCAAGGTGTTAGCATGACACCACATATGGAAAAACAAAAAACAAACAAACAAACAAACAAACAAAAAAAACAGGACTGGGGTTATGGCTCAAGTGATAGAATGCTTGCCTAAGAAGAACAAGGTCTTGAGTCTAAATCCCAGTATTGCCAGAAAAAAAAAAAGGAAGGAGTAAAGGAACGGGGCTGGGTATCTCAGCGATATAGCCCGTGCATAGCATACATGAGGCCTTGGGTTCAAATCTCAATATTTAAAAAAAAAAAAAAAAGAAAGAAAGCAACAGAGAAAGTATACCGAGCCACTCTCCCCTTGACCAGACAGAACACAAAAGTCACTATCAGAGAACTCTGAAAACCTCACAATAGCAGGTGGACCAGTATATCAAAGCATTGAGGAAATGAGGACAGAGAGAGGTGCCTGATTTTTCTATCCTCCCTTTATTCTTCAACTTTGACCTAAAGATTGGAGCAGTCAAGAAGCCATGCTGAGCATGACTGCAGATGATAAAAACATCCAGGAAAACCCCTTTCTGAACAGGGGACTAGGGATGTGAGGAGACACCTTCTTTTTCTCCAGGAGCCTCCAGAGTACACCACCGAGGCACAGGTGACAAGAGCAGACAGAAGGGAGAGGAACAGAAGGAAGGCCTGTGGTGGACTGGGCTCCTGACAGAGGCATAGCAGTTCAGGGAGAAAGGCCTGGCCTTGGTAGGATGCAGGGCTAGCCAGGGGTTCTATGAAGAAAATTATATGATTATATGAAAATTAATTCTATCAGCATTAAAGCCTATGAAGGCAAAAACAAATAAATAGAACTTTTGGAAAATATAGAAAAAAATCTTTATGATAGCAGACAAGAAAATATTTAATAAGTGCACAAAAAGCAGTAGGCATAAAGGAAAAGACAGATACTATATACTATATTAGGGTTAGGAACTTCGGTCCAGATACCGTTCAGAAGACACATCCTAGTGTAGATTATGTGCAAGTTCCATAGTCAAGCCAGAAGCCGCTGGCTTACGCCTATAATCTTAACTACTCAAGAGGCAGAGATCAGAGGGATCACAGTTTGAAGCCAGTCCTTGACAAATAGTTTGCAAGACCCTATCTCAAAAATACCTGACACAAAAAATGGATGGTGGAGTGGCTCAAGTGGTAGAGCACTTACCCAGCAAGCATAAGACCCTAAGTTCAAACCCCAGTACTGTCAAGACCCATAGTCAAGGGATTGTAGTTCAGAGACTGTCTCTACTAAGATAGCCTAAAACTCAAAAGGGAAATACACCCTCCAGAAAGTAGGAGTAGGGTTGTACCTGTGCTTCACAAGAGATGACCCCAAGAGGCAATATAGCAAATAAAACCTGAAAGTTGCTGAGCCTCGTTCATGACCAAAGATAATAAATTAAAATAAGTATCTCTGCACTCCCAAGATTCATCTAAAATTGAAAAGTTTAGTGACTGGGATGTAGCTCAGTATATAGCACTTGCCTACTATGGACGAGGCCTTGAGTTCCATCCCCGATACCACAGGAAAAAAGAGAGCCCAAAGCTCATCTGGGCTGGTGTGAGCTGGGCCCAGAGCCCTGGCAAGCTCCTGAGTGAGTGGACTGGAAATGCCTCCGTGACCTGGTATCCACACCCAGAGCACACACTAAGGACAGATGAGACAGAAGTGTTGACTAGGCACATGTACAAGAGGGTCATCACAGCCCTTCTTTTGTGGCCCCGAGAGAGACAAGCCCATATGGCTATCCATACTGTGGGTGTACTCAGACAGAGGACCCTGGACAGCAATGACAGGACCTAAGCTCCAACCATAGGCCACCAGGTGAGCAACACACCATATTGAATATGTGGCTGTCACTCAAAAGTACATATTCAGCATGAGTCACTCAGTCTAGGGGAACAGGCAAAATCAACCAGGGCATCTGGGTTGCAGCTAGGTACAAAGCAGAGGCTTCTTCTGGGGAGGAAGAAGGCTGTACTGTGGGTGCACAGTGGGTTCTGGGGCTTCCCACAGTCTGCATTCCCCCAATGTAGTGGTCTAGGGGGTCCTTGTTAAAGTAGACACAGATGTGTTTTAATGACTTCTGTACAAGGTATTTAAAAATACAAAGGATGAAAATCTAAATAAAAACATATTTGTGAGTAAGGCCTAATCCTGGATACCCGGGTGATTCCAAAAGTCTATAGACACACTGGCCTCAGCCAAGGGAGACCCACAGGCATGACTCCCTGCTACTTGTGGTTCTGGGGGAGGGAGGACACCATGGTACAAGACAAGGACATGCCAGGAAGCAACCTGAGGGCCCCCTGCAGGCTCCATCCCCAGTGATGGATGCTCTGCACAAAAGATAGGAAAGGAAGGTCAGGAGTTGGCTGCCACCCCTTCTCTGAGCCAGCATACTTACATCCAGCTTCATCAGAGTGAGGAGGTCCTTCTTGGCAGCTCTGAAGATGGAGTCTGTCTTCCTGCTGGCACCAGTTTCATCACAGGGACTCTCCGAGTAGTGAAAGACAGCAGAGGGAGCCTCTGCAACAATCACGTTTTTCTTGGACTTGAGATGAACAAAAATAACCATGAGAAGAGATGCTATGGGGAGACTATTTGAAGTTCAGCTCAGTGACTAACTGTTGATGCTGGTGGTACCCTGCAGTAGTAAGTAGGGGAACAGGCAGGGCCCCAACGGGATGGGTGAGAAAGAGAAGCTGGGACCTACCTTGCTGGCTACGAAGTTCCCAGGGTGCTCGTCTGAGTGCAGCAAAACTCTGGCACGGTTGTATACCATCCCCAAGTCTGAGGTGGCCCCTGCAAGGCCCTCTACAAACAGAGAAGAGATTAAACTCATTGCCCATATGTACAGACACATGGAAGGCAGACTGAGTATACCCTGAACATCTAACAGCACAAACCTGGTAAATAAGACTCGAATCTTAGAGGACAAGGCCACTTTGCCCACATGCATTTTTACCATTTCCTTAGTCCATTTTGTGTTGCTGAGGCTGGGCACTTTATAAGGCAAAGAAATTTATTTAGCCCACAAGTACTAGGGATTGAACCCATGCCCCGTGCAAGCATTCTGACACTGACCTACAACCCCAGTCCCAATGCCCCACCTCATAAAGCTTCTACCACCTGAACACAGTAACACTGGGGACTAAGCTTTCAGCATATGAAACACTTGAGGACAAACTATATTCAAAATTATAGCAATGGGGGCTGGTAGAGTGGTTCAGGTGGTTCAAGTGATTCAGGTAGAATGCTTGCCTAGCAAGCACAAAGTATTGAGTTCAACCCCCAGTTGATTGACAGTCTTTTTTTTTTTTTTTTTTGGAGGTACTGGGGTTTGAACCCAGGGCCTTGCATCATTTGCCAGGCAGGCACTCTACCACTCGAACATTCCCCCAGCCCCTTTTGCTTTGGTTATTTTTCATACAGGTTCTCACATTTACACTGGGGCTGGCCTGAACTCCATCTTACTACTTACACTTTCCTCACAGCTGGGATGACAGCCACACACCACCACACTGGCCTCAAACCATGATCCTCCCCATCTTTGCCTCCCCAGTAGCTAACATTACAGGCATGAGACAGAGCACATGCCCTGACAATCAACTTTTTAAAAAATTCATTTATTCATATGTGCGTACATTGTTTGGGTCATTTCTTCCCCCTGCCCCCTGTCCCCACCCTCTCCCCCCATCCCCCCTCGCTTCCAGGCAGAACCAGTTCTGCCCTTATCTCTAATTTTGTTGAAAGAAGACATAAGCAATAATAAGAAAGACAAAGTGTTATTGCTAGTTAAGGATGGCTATACAGAGATTCCTAGCATTGCTTTCATGTACAAATGTGTTACAACCCAAGTTGATTCATCTCTAACTGATCTTTACATTGGTTCCTGATCCCCTTCTTGTGTTGACCTCTGTCGCTTTAAGGTTTCTGTATTAGTTCCTCTGGTGTGGGGACATCAACAGTTTTCATGTTTTGGGTTTTATACCTATCCCTATACCTCCTGTAAGTGCTCTCCCCTTGTCATGTGACCCAAGTCCAACAACACTGCTGTATTTGCCGTAGATCTAAAGTCCGCATATGAGGGAGAACATACGATTTTTGTTCTTCTGACAATCAACTTTTAAACAAAATTAAATACCAAACTTAGCAACTCTCTAGATCACTTTTCTGGATTCTGACAAAGTACATGGCCTTGGATAACACACATCCTGCCTACCATGTAGGAGCTGTGCACTAGTGACTTGACTAAGCTACAGTTTCATCATATAAAACATAGAATTCATAATGCCCATTTCTCAGGATTATTTTAAAGCTTGCACAAGCTGGTTGCCAGTGGCTTATGCCTATAATCCTAGCTACTCAGGAGGCAGAGATTAGGAGCATCACAGTTCGAAGCCAGCCTGAGCAGATAGTTCACAAGACCCTATCTTGAAAAAAAAAAAAAATCACAGAAAAGGGCTAGCAGAGTAGCTCAAGTGGTAAGAGTGCCTGCCTAGCAAGCATGAGGTCCTGAGTTCAAACCCTGGTATGGTCTAAATGAGCTGTAAAAACAACAAACCACAGATGTACACAGTATGGGTCAATGTCAACCACATGCAGCTGAGTAAAGGGTGCCAGGCATGGGGTATGTCTGTGAGCCCTACTCATGGAAAGTTCCAGCAGAGCCAAAACCAGAGCCATGGACATGCAGACCCACAGGGAGGATCAGACCATGGAAATGGATGAAGGTCTATTCTGACCCTATGATGGACACATGGGAGTATGCATCTATCAGAATTCATGGAGTTGTACACTTAAATTCTGTGTATCTCACTGTGTGTTGCTTATACCTCAATAACGTACTACCACTAAAGAAGCAACCCTATATCTGAAGCTAGTCTGTGATGACAAGGGTCTACAGTGCTTTTGCTGTGTGGAAAGCTGACTTTCTGGGTGGGTGTGGGAAGCTGACTTTCTGGGTGGGTATGAGAAGTGTACAGCTTCTTTTTGTTTTTCTTTTTTCTTTGGTGGGACTGGGATTTGAAGTCAGGGCTTTACTTGCAAAGCAGGCACTCTACTGCTTGAGCAACACCTCTAGTCCATTTTGCTGTAGTTATTTTGGAGATGGGGTCTCATGAACTATTTGCCCAGGCTGGCCTCGAACTGTGATCCTCCTGATCTCAGCCTCCCAAGTAGCCAGGATTACAGGCGTGATCCATGGTACCAGGCTGTATTCAGCTTCTTTGCCTGACAGCAGCCACATGGTGCACATCTGGCTGCCATGGTTATGTCTTGTCTTCTGATAAAGCATGCAGCTACAAGTGTTAAAGTGCCTGCCTAGCAAGCATGAGGCCCTGGGTTCAAACTCCAGTACAAAAAAAAAAAAAAAAAAGCAGTGAAACTAAAGAACCTGTAATTATTGATTTAAACCAGCTCTAAGCAACCACACCAAACTATGCAGAAATTGTCAGTGAAGAGAATGTTCAGTTCTAAAAGGAAAGTCACTAGAGTATGGCCAGGGAAGTTGATCAGAGGGCAGCTGCTTTCATGGCCGCGTGGACAGATAGCATTTTCTGCCTGGAGCCTGGACCACACGATCTCCAGAAGATACTCTTCTGAGAGTAGTCAGTCACAGAGTGCTTATGGAACCAGAGAAAGTCCCAGGGCAGTGCCAGAGCCACAGAAAGCCCCAGGGCACTGAAGGACCCAGAGAAAGGAGTGAAGAGTCAAGAGAGGAACCCTTGAGATATGGCAGGTACCCTGTGAAAACCCTTGGCCTAGTGGTGGATCTGTACTGAAGTTTGATTGATGTTACTTAAGAGCAACCACAGTAACTATACTCCCAGCCCTTGGAAGGCTAGGAGAGAGAGATTATGAGTTCAAGACCAAAATGGGCTATTTAGAAAGCCACATCTAAAAAAAAAAAAGAGCAACCATGCTTTAAACATAACCCTTCTCATTCTGATAGGACACAGCTGAGTTCACATGAAAAGTATAAACAATGGGATTTACTGCTAGGAACTATGAAGATCAATGCCCACTAACTTTCTAAGATTATGTGCAGCTGTTTTTATCAAGGTAACAAGAGTCTGAAATGTTTAAGATCAACAACAACCTTCGTCCATGCTGAGATACTGGGTGTCCACATTATTAACTTATGATTAAATAACACAGACTACGATAATGTTCTATATTTTATTTTATTATTTTATTATAATATACAAATTATAATTCATAAGCCAAGGTGTTATGATACCAAAATTTATTTTAAAAATAAAGTCTGGGGCTGGGAGTGTAGTTGACTGGTAGAGCACTTGTCAAGCAGGTATGAAGGCCTAGGTTCAAGTCCTAGCACCACAAAAATTTTTTTTAAAAATTGATAAAAATAAGATCTGACCATACTCCTAGTGAGGAAATAACACATGTACATTAGAGATACGATATTTCTATAGAACACTATTTTTATAATAATGTAAGTGATAAAACTTAAAATGCTGGACATCTCTGCTTTTTGCCAGAAACATGTGCTGTAAGAGTGTATAATCTACTGGTAAAGCTGATCCACACCCTAGAAGCCAGTGGTAGGAACAGTCCACAACCTAAACATCAAGGGTGCTGGTAACAGGAGGGCAGGCACAGGCGTGCTGAGCACATGATATCTTTCATCTGGTAAGTTTGGTTTATGAAAATTCATCAAACTGCCCACTTACAGTATGTACATTCTATATGAATATTATACAACCATAACAAGTTAATTGAAATAAAAATGACAACTGACAAATGTACTAACAGAACATAAACAATACCTTGAAAATAGATCCACTAATGAAGTGTCCAGGTCAAGGAAATTCATTAAGACAAACAAGAGCAGTAGTTGCCAGGAGCTGGGAAGGACAAAGGGGACTGGCCACTAAGGGATGTGGGGTTCCTTATTGGGTAAGGAAAATGTCCTGGAGTTAGGTAATGGTAGTCCATCCACAATTTTGTGATTACATTAAAAATAATTAGATTGCATACTTTTTTTTTGGTGGGACTGGGATTTGAACTCAGGGCTTCATGCTTGCAAAACAGATGTTCTACTGCTTGAGCCACACCTCCAGTTAGGACTGTATCCTTTTTTTTGAAGTATGAACTTACAAAATATGAACTATATATCAAAAAACATATTACTCAAAAAAAAAAAATCCGTGCAGATTTGAGAACCTGATAACTAAAGAAGATGGCACTTTAAAAAGCCAGAGAGAAGGAGAACTGTTCCGTTAATGGCACTAGGTAAATTACCATCGTATGCAGTAAAAAAAGCTGACTTTCCTATCTCACATGCATGGTTCACACTACAAGAGTGGAAGCTAATAAAAAAGAATCTCAAGAATACATTTATGACCCAGGAGTAGGCAAAGATAAGTAAAATGCAAAACACAAATCACAAGGTGCCAAGAGGCTAGTTTTCAATAGAGGAACATTGATGATTCCTGCTAACTGAAAGGTCCCATAGTTGAGTTTTCTGACAGATGGAGTCGGGAGAAAGTGTTTGCAACAATTTAAGACCAAGGAGGGAAATAGGCACAGTAGCACACAGCTGTAACCCCAGCACTTAAGAGGCTGAGGCAGGAGGATTGTGACTTTGAAACCAGCCTGGGCTAAACAGTGAGTTCTGGCCAACCTGGGCTAAAAAGCAAGACCCTGTTTCAAAAAAAAACAAAAAAAAGACTCAGCAGGGATCTCTATGAGAGCACGCAAAACACCCAAAAAATCAATGCACATCAACTAGACAAGCTCCAGAAACCCTGCAGAATGTAGGCAAAGAATGCCATTAGACTGTTCTGAAAGAGAAATCAGACTGCCTTCAGATTAACCAGAGGCCATGGAGTTGCCAATTACCCATGAGTGATGAACAGCAAAATTAGAAGTGATGATGAGTGAGTGAGTTTGGAACAGGAGTGTGGCCACACTGCTAGGTGTGGATGGATGGACTTGTGGGGTTGCGTAGGCAGCTGCTCTTGAACCAGCTGCCCAACTGTGAGCTGCGCACTCACATGTTGCATGTTGGCCACAAGCAAGCTGAGGTTCAAGCAAAGGTCAACAGGGATGAGGAACGAAGGTGAAAGGAAAGAAGGGCTGCATGCTGCTGCTGATGAAGTGTACCGACCAAAGGGTCCAGTGAAGACTGCATCTGAGACCCAACAAGCTGAACAAAGGAAAGACCAAGGCAGGGAGGATGGGAAGGAACAAGTGCAGGAACCTCTAGGTGTTAGGCTGCAAACAAGAGAGCTGAGGAGACATGGAGCATGTCAGCTTACGGTGGGAGTGCCAGGGAGGGGAGCCTGACACTGGAGAAGGGGCCATCAGTGGTGGCATGTGGTGGATGGATATAGGGCCCCTGGAGGGAAGGCATCATGCACAGGGATAGTGAGGAATAAGGGTGTGCAAAGGTGCTCACCAGGATGTTCAAGGCAGGAAGATGCCCAACAATACCTCAACCAAGAGGCGAGAGTGTAGGCACAGGCTCCTCAGGGCCCACAGGCTCTCATCCACCTATAAATGGCACCAAGTTCAGGGCACCCACCTCCCTGGGCTGTACAGGAAGATAACACTGGGTTCAGGATCAGCTTAGAGCATCCCTCAGACACACAGAGCCCATCAGTACTGTCAGCTGGGCAGCAGTGGGGGTCCTTTACCTTGTGGGGCTGAAGGGCTAGGGTCCCCTGCCTGGGACTGCCCGAGCTCATCCGAGATCTCCCCGTGGACTGAAGGCAGAGGGGAGGAGCTGCTCCTCTTCAGCAGAGGCCCAGTGGCTGCTGGGCGGCTGCTCCCACGATCTAGGGGAGACAGGTGTAAGCCAATCTGGGCTCCCTGTAAGCCTCACGGTGCAACTTTAGCTCATGCAGACAGCTCAAGGAGCAGGGTCCTCACAGCAGCACAGGCCCAAGGACAGCCCTCCACAGTGCCTTTTGCAGCTGCAGACAAACTCCCTGATGAGGTTATTAGGCCACCTCATGTCAGCACTTGCCAAAGAGTGACAAGTGAATGTTGGCCTCAGATTGGTCCTGCTCTGTTCGCTCCAATCCCACATCCCTCCTGGCCACCTCTCTCCATGGTGCTCCTGAACTAACTGCCTCCTACTGCTCCCCAAGTGCCTTGAAGGTAAACCCCTGCTCCAGGGGAAGCTGCTGTTTGTCACTTTCTCCATGGCATTTTTGTAGAGGTGGCCATGAACACGCCTAGGGTAAACCATAGCTTCATGTTCCATCTGTCCTCAAAAGACCCTGGCCTTGCCCACCATGCGGGACACTCTACATTAGGCTTTTCTGTGACTGTAGAGGTCTATGAACCTCCCCAGCCCTGGTCTGTGCATAGACCCAACCTAAGACAACTGCCCTGTGCCAAGTGCCTCCAAAGGACATGCCCAAGGCATATCACTTAATATTGACCAAAAGACAAGAGAAGACAGCACTACTCAGGTGGAAAGACTTAAATAACACATTTTCTAAAGTACATTTCTGGGGAAAATGTGATCAGTCAGGGCTGGGTTTCAAGGTGACTGAGGTCCAAAGTCTCCTAAGGTGGGATCAACTGGGCAGTGGGACCAGGCTCTGGCCTTATGGGATCTCCACAGCACACATGAAGGAACATTTGCGTTCCAGCCCACTTAAACCCCAAATCCTGTTTTACATAATTTCACACACTTTTGTAGCCACTTGAAATTCTCTTCAGAATATCACAGTTATTAAAACACTAAGGGCATATCCCCTATCTGTTGAGATGGCTTTATGGTAATGTTATGGCACAGGTCACCTGAAAATGACTCGTTTAGCACAAGCTTTACCAGTTTATTTCCTAGTCTAAGATGCTCTTGAGAGCTGGAAGCAATATGGTTAGAGAACAAAGTTAGGAACCTGCTCCCCTGGACATTCCCCAAGGCAACTCTCCCTTAGGGAAACATCGCGGGAACAATCAAAGAATGGAGGAAAAAGAGAGTCCTGTTTAAACAAGGGGTGAGCAGGGTACATGGCAAAGTGACCTGGAGACAAATGAGGAGACCTGAGGGCAGGTGAGGAGATCTGAGGGAAGTTGAGGAGACCTGAGGGCAGTTGAGGAGATCTGAGGTAGGTGAGGAGACCTGGGGCAGGTGAGGAGACCTGAGGGCAGGTGAGGAGATCTGAGGTAGGTGAGGAGACCTGGGGCAGGTGAGGAGACCTGAGGTAGGTGAGGAGACCTTATGTAAGTTAGGTGACCTGACGGTAGACAAAGCAACATGAGAGCACATGAGGAGATCAGGGATACAGGAGGAGACATGGGCAGTGGTAGGGAGAAGACTCTTGGCCTGGGGCCTGAGAGCTGCTCTCCTTAACGTGGGTAGTACCTGAGTCAGAGGAGTCCTGAGACCACGGTGGCCTCTCTAGCCACTCCTCTGGGCCACAGGACATCTGCCTTTTGGCTCGTCCAGTTGCCACGCTGGCTACAGACACAAGAGGGATGGCCTGGCTCTCCTGGGGATGAGAAGGGGCATTAGAGCTGCTCCAGAGGCTTCCCTTCCTCGGTCCCCACAGGCATGCCAAAAGAGAACCCTGGAAGAAACTTTAGCTACATCCCACACACTGAGAAGAAGCTATAATCACTAGGAAATGTGGGCTATTAGAGGACTGGCAAGTTTAAGCTCAGCTTGGGGCTGGTGGAGTGGCTCAGATGGTAGAGCACCTGCCTAGCAGGCATGAGGCTGTGAATTCAAGCTCCAGTACTGCTAGCTAGCTAGCTAGCTAAATAAATAAATAATAAATAAATAAATGGCTATTTCAAAAGAAAGCTCAGCCTGCTCTTCTCTGAGTTTGGCCTCAGACATTTCCTCCAGCCATAATAATGGCCCAGGTGGTCAAAACCCTTAAAACTCATTAGAGGGAAAATTATGTAAAACACAAAAGGTATATCCTAAAATACCAGAACTGAAGATGACAAACCCTAAATTATCACCCAAACTAGGGCGGATATCCAAGTGAAAGGAGAACATTCATAACTCTCATGTACCAAGTACCTATTCACTATCAGGAATTCTGTGTGGGCTCATCTGAATGTTTCATGGTAACTTCCAGGGTGCTCTCTGTCCTCCTGGTGCTGGGCATTGTTTTGGGTACAGGGACAGAGCAGGGAATGAAGGCTTAAACTCAGTTAGTTCTCACAGAGTTCTTCTAGTTGGGAACTAGTCTCATTTCACTTCACAGGCTAGGTGTCTGGCCAGGTCACACCAGGAAGTGGAAGAGTCAAGATTTGAGGGTCTTGCACACTAGGCAATGTTTTATCCCCTCCCAAAAGGTCACAGCTCAGTATCAGCTCAGTGAGTGTCAGTCAAGGGCAGGACACAGAGTCAAGTGCCAGCAAGAGGGACTGGAGAGACAGGAAGAAGTGATGGCTCACTCCACAGCCATGGTGTCTGGGCAGGTGGCACTCTGTGCAAAGCAGGGGATAAGGAAGGCCTTGGCCCAGGTTCAGACACCATGCTGTCCTAGAACATCAGCCTCAGGAGCATGGCACAGCTACTAGTGAGCAGTGAGGCCGGATAAGCTCCAGTGTCTGAGTAGCTCAACCCACCCCAAGTCACCCAACTGGGTGACTTCCAGGAGTCACCCAACACATCAGTGGGCATCTGCTTAAGCAGAAATGTAAACTCAGACCACTGTCACCTCCCAAAGTCCTGAAAATCCACAGCCTGGGTTGAGCTGGCCCACACAGGCAAGGGTGCCCTCAGGACAGCTGATGCCACCCTGACAGCATGAGTCACTGCAGGCTGTGTAGGTGGTGCTGCACTCACAGGATTGAAGAGCTCCGTGGTAAGACCCAGGTAGTTGTGCAGAGCCAGGAAGGTCACCCTTTGCAGCCTCACCATGATGATCTGCAAGATGAGGAGGTATGAGCAGCCACACACCACAGGCCACAGACCATTCCCTCCCCCAGGAAGCCTGTCAGGGGAGAGCCCTGGCTCAGCAAGACACCATGGTAGTCAGGGTGCTAACATGGGGAGTGATGTGGAGCCCATGGGAACGTTGCATAAAAGTACTGCAAAGTCATTTAATAAAAAAATCAAAAAATCTCTTTGGGGGGTAGGAAATTTGAAGGCCTCTTTGAGGTTTTGAATATTAACTTTTATTATATGTTATACGATACATTATTATATCTTAACAATTCTTTTAAAACAGCACTAGTTCTTCCCAGAATTCTTATCCTCAGCAGCAAGCACTGCCAGCAAAGCAGTTCCACATTCTCTGGATTCACAAAGCTAAAAAAATGCAGAACCAACCTCCTCAACCAGCAGATCTCATGCCAATTCTCAGATCCTGTCTCTGAGGTGGCCCACAGCAGTTAGAAAAAGTCAAACAAAAAAGCCTTACCTGTACCACCCTCACCAGGGTTTCGGGGTATTTCTCAAAAACTCCTTGAAAAGCCACTGCTGGAAGCCGGAGGATAGTGGATGGGGCAGCTGCACGGGCAGAGACTGTTTTGTAGGGTGCAGTGTGACCCTGTAACAACAGCTTGGTCAGTCCCATACCAGGGACCCACACGATTCCTGGAAACTGACACAACCCGGAGGACCCCAGGAGGCCCCACCTCACTTCCACTTTCATGGCCATTTACTTTCACAGATGTGCTGTGGATAGTAGTGATTTTTGGCGCAAACCATAGATGCACTCCACAATAAAGGCTGGGCTGACCGTGTCCAGCCCCATCTGACCTATACACTCACTGGGTAGTGCTTTCATCTGCTCTTACCTGTCACTGAGAATCACGGGCCCGGTTCTCCAATGCCCCATCCTGGTCTCTATCACAGCTGTCTATAGTCCTCCTTGCCAAAAGATCATGTAAGACACAACCCATATGGCTTCCTAAAGCAGTCATTGAGAAAGTAGGAATCACCACTGTCAAACCATCACGTGATAGTGGCCAAGCATTAACTGAGCCTCTGCCATGAGCACTCCTGGGATCCCCACTTGAGGTATCAGCCTGCTCATCAAGGCTCTGAACAGCTGTGGAGAGAGGCTGACAAAAGTCCTAGTGAGTAGCTTTTAGTTTCTATCTTCTGGAAACTAGATAGTACTAAAGAGAAGAGACTACTTTTCACATTCAGGTATTATCCACACACAGTGGAATCTCCCCTTTGGGTGCACAGATCCAGGACTTTTAACCACCCCAGAGACAGAGTGACGACCCACTCTCCAAATGTCCCTTCGTGGCCTTTTCTCATCTTCCTCTCCTCTCACCACTGGCTCCCGGGAACACTCTACTGTCTTCTGTCCCAGTGGCTCTGCCTTTGTCAAAATGTCACATCCATGGCCTCATAGTATATAGGCATCTTTCTGAGGTGGTGCACATGGCATGTGTCACACTACTGTGAACATCCGTAGTTTAAGTTTTTGTTTCCTACCTCCTAGCCAGTCTCACAGATGTCTCATAGTTTCTTCATTCATTCACCAGTTGATAGACATTTGGGTTGTTTACATGATTTGGCAATTATGAATAAAGCTGCTATATATATGCATATATAGGTTTTTGTATGATCATAGTTCTCATTTCTCTTGGTAAAAACCTAGGGGTGTAATTTCCAGGTCATAAGATATATGTACCTTTACGTTTCTAAGAGATTGCCAAATTGTCTTCCATAGTGGCTGTACCTTTCTGCATTCCACCAGCAATCAATGTGAGTTCCTGCTGCTCTGGGTCCTCACCATCTTGTGGTACTGTCAGGGTTATAAAGAATTCAGCTGGTCTATATCTCCAGATCCTGGGATGCTTACGAGTTCCTGTATGATTGGGTCCCCTAGACCAATGTGAGTTTATGCCAACAGGAGATGTGGTAACGAAAACCAGATCAGTACAGGGGTGGCTGTCTTGGGAAGACACCCATGTGAGTAAAACCAAGGAATTGGCCCAACCTCCACCTCTGGAAGGGTAGGGGGAGGGAGAGAGGAAGGAGGGAGGGAGGCTGCAGGCTGGATCAACCATAGAGTCAAAGTTCAAAAAACTGTGCCTTGAGGTACTGTTGTGGGTAGTTGCCCTGGGCAGCAGTGCCCATAACTGTGCATCATGAGGACAGATTCCTCACAGTTCAGATGCTCTCAGATCCCATACCCTAGGGGCCATTTCTTTTGGTTGGTCCTGATTTTTGTCCTCTATAATAGAACAGTATTATCCTGAGTCATTCTAGAGAATTACAGTATCTGAGGGGTCATGAGGACCCCAAGCTTGTGGGTAGGGTGGGACGGTCTTTGCAGGGAATGTGCCCTAACCTGTGAACTTTGACCCAACTCCAACTAATGTCAGAACTGCACTGCTGCACTTCAGTCAGTGTCTTTTGTTTTAGCCATCTGAACACAGTGGTGTCTCATTTGCTAAGAGACTACTGATAGTATACATTCTCATATGTTTAGCTCTCATCTACATGTTTTCTATGGTGAAGTATTTATTAAAAATATTTTTGTTGAGTTGATTTCTTAATTTTTGAAAGTTATGTGTGCATGTTAGATTCAAGTCCTTTATTAGATATGTGTTTTACAAATATTTTCTTCCAGTCCATGGCCTGACTCTTCATCCTTTTAACTATATCCTGCACAGAGCAGAAGGTTTTAATTTCAGTGAAGTCCAATTTTTCAGTTTTTTTCTTTCATAGATCATTTTTACCATTTCCAAGAAATCTTTGCATAACACAAAGTAACAGATTTTCTCAATATTTTTTTTAAGTTTTATACTTTTAGGTTTCACACATAAGTCTCCAATCCATTTGAATTAAAGTGAGGTATGGATCAAGTGTATTTTTGGAGATGGATGTTGTATTAGCCATCTTTTTGTTACTATAATAAAATACCTGAGGCAGGAAGCTTTATAGACAAAAATGGTGCACTTCACTCACATTTTTAGAGGCTGAAAGTCTAAACAGCTAGCACAGGTTCTGGTGAGGTCCACCTAACTTTGCATCATGATAGGAATGCATCTGTATCTCTGTCTGTGTGATCTCCTTCTCCTTATAAAGCCACTAGTGTGGGGCTCCACCCCAACTACTTATCTAATCTAATCACTGCCTACAGGTCCCACCTCTCAACACCATAGTGAGAAAGAAGGTTTCCACCTTCTTTTTTTTTTGTGGTACTGGGGCTTGAACTCAGGGCCTACACCTTGAGCCACTCTATAAGCACCCCGCCCCCACCATTTTTTGTGATGGGATTTTTTTGAGAAAGGGCTCCCAGACTATTTGCCCCAGGCTGGCTTTGAACCACGATCCTCCTGGTTTCTGCCTCCTGAGTAGCTAGGGTTATAGGAGTGAGCCACTGGTGCCCAGTAATTTCCACCTTCTTTAGACCATTTTGTCCTCCTAAGTTCAGGATAACAACTATATGGCCTGATTTTTCACCCTGTCACAGACTAGTTCCCTCTGAATACCTCTTTTTTGGAATGCCTATCCTGTTCCACTGTAGGGAGACTAGTTCTCCAAATTCTAACCAGAGTAACTCCCTTATATAATCTGCTTAAAAAAGAAAAAAAAAGAGCACCACATGGGAGATCAGGACAGAAGGGCTCAAGAGGCCTTGAACCATGAGCACATCCTTCTGGGGCAGGCTAAAAAAAAGTATGTGCCCCAGTGTCCCAATGTCTATTTGCCTTAGAGGTTACTAGGAGCTCTGAGGGCTATAGCTGGGGGCTATGGCAGAAACAACCTGAATGGACAGTTCCTATAAGGTTCTGGTTCGAGTCATGGAAAGGAACTGAAGCCTGATATCCAGCACTGGAGCAACAACTACTAGCTGTATTAAGACCCTGTAGCAGATGGAATCTATCACTGGGCCTATTCTGACAGTAAAAACGGCATATCCAATAAAGGGCTGGGTTAAGGGCTTTAAGTCAGACTCCATAGAAGTAGCATGTGTACTTACAGCAACATGGAGTCATCTACTAGCTCTGTGACAAAAGCTGTACAGGCCATATTGGGACCAATATCTTCCTAAACTACTGAACCACTCTCAGTGATTGAACCAACATCCAAGCCAGATAAGATGCTAGGAGGGATACTGCCCATCCCTGAAGATGCTTGGTACACTAATGACACTAGCAAAACAGGAATGTTTTGTATCAAAACAGGAAGGGGTGGTGATAGCAATACAAATGAATGCAGACATTATGTGGCTGGAGAGAGGAGGGGAAGAGTAGTCAATGGGCTAACTAAGAACTGTATAGATACTTGGGACTCATAAGAAATGGCCACTATCTATACAAATAGTTGAGCTGTCTCTAGAGGGTTGGGCCTATGGATGGCACAATGAGAAAGGAAGCACTGGCAAGGCCATTATGGGGACAATAATTGTGGAGGGGAATTTATGAGAGAACACAAAATCAGAGCCACTAAGAATCTTCCATGTGGCCACCCATAGCCCACTAACCCCACCCTCATCACCAGAAGGCTGATACCCTCACAAAGATGTAAGGCATTTGCCCGCAGGTACCTGAGGAAGCTGCCCATTGGGTACATGTAGAATCAGGGCACAGAGGAACCAACCTGGCTGGAAAACAGCAAAGGCTGCAGCCATTCCCTTAAAATATTCTGGCATTTTTTCTGCTGTACAGAGGTTTGTTCTGGCTATAGCCTTGAAAGATGGATGTACTACCTGGACAGGTGTATAAGTCAACATGCCCAGTAAGAGATTGGTAGATAGATTACATGGGACCCATGAAAATTTGCCTTCACTTGTGTAGAAACTGCCTTGGGTCTCCTCACATGTTCCCTTGTAACACTGAGGCCTTACTCAGCTCAGTATGATTGTGTAATGGGTGTCCACAGAGGACTGACAATGACAGAGGTACCCATTTCACAAACACTGACATACAGGCTTAGGCTGAGGATGGCCAAGTACAATGGTATTTTTTACCTGCCTTATCACCCCACAGGGACTGGTTTAAAAAAAAAAAAAGTTTTGAAAAAATCCATTAAACCTGCTAAAGAGTTTAAATGAAGTTACCCTGTATTTAAATGAGTGCTTCCAGAAAACTCCCAGGGCCAGGGGTGGGCTACCTCACTATGAGTTGGCTAGGGAGGCCTCAGACACTCACACCATGCAAGCTATTGCCACTGTAGTTCATTGCATGCCAGAATTAGACAGTAAGTCCCCCATACTGAAAACAACACGGGCTCTGGTTGTGAGACACAGAGAATCAAGCTGTGACTGAATTGGAAGCTTCTTCCCTACTGGGTAGCATTTGTAGTACCAGATGGTACTATGCAGGCTGGGGGCAGTGTAAGGAATAGATGATTGTTGCCAATGGTCCTCCTCGGCTACAGGAGGCCCCAGTTGTTATGCTATCAGCATGCCCTGCAGGACATGCCCGCTGGTTCTGCAGTGACAGAACTAGTTTGGTGCAATCAATCACTCTCCCGTTGGATCTTAGGCCTCCTCCACAGGATAGGACCCATGTCTGTTAGTAAGCCAAGACAAAAACCTGTAGCCAGAAAAGTCATAGCCCCTAGCAGGTAAGCCACTACCATTGTTTTGTTAAGTGGGTATGATGTGCCAGTGAAGCTGCTGTTTAAACACTTGTATTTGGGGGCAGGCCAGTAATCCTAGCTATTCAGGAGGCAGAGATCAGGAGGATTGAGGTTCAAAGCCAGCCCAGGCAAATAGCTCCCAAGACCCTATCTCGAAAAAATGCATCACAAAAATGGGCTGATGGAGTGGCTCAAGGTGAAGGCCCTGAGTTCAAACACCAGTACGACCAAAAAAATAAATAAAAAAAAAACACTTGTGTCTATATTCATAAATTACTGCTGTTGCTAACCACTGTCAAGGGGGACCTCTTCTTGCAGTGGTTGGCAACTACAGAGACAACCTACAAGTCTAGATGTAGGGTATGTGGTGAACTTCCCCTATCCAGTCAAGCAGGCATGCCCTGAAATGTGCTGTGTTTTCTAGGCACCCCAGCACTGATGTGGAGCCTTCCTTTAAGAACAAAAGTGAAGGGGAGCATGGGTTCGGTCCTAGAATGAGGCCTTGGCAGTAGTAAGAACACATACATAAATCCCAGTCTATTTACACCACAGTACGGGACGGATGAAAGCTGAGTATGGATGACATCTGTGTACTTGTGCCCCCTTTTGTCTTGAAAGACCCAATGAAACAGCCCCTCCTCCCATTCACCAGCATATGGTGGTTACCACAAATTTGTGGGACAGTACAGATGAGCACATTCTGCAACAAAGAATGACCTCAGACATGCTGCCTGCTGTCCGTGGAAGTACTGTGTCCTACTGGTATCATGTGCTGTGCTTATTCCCCAGATAATGAGGCCAACATCACTGGTGCTTTAAGCTATTTGCTTATTTGCTCATCAGTAGTTGGCAGTTCTGATTTGAACTCAGGGCCTCGTGCTTGCTAGGTAGGCACTGTATCACTTGAACTACACCCCCAGCCCTTTTTGCTTTGGTTATTTTTGAGATAGGTTCTCATGTTTTTACCTGGGCTGGTCTGGACTGCAATCCTCCTACTTTTGTTTCCTGTGTAGCTGAGATGATAGACATGTACCACCATGCCCTGACTTTTTTGTTGAGATGGGGTCTCACTTCTTTGCCCAGGCTGGCCTTGAACTGTGATAATCCCAATCTCTGCCTCCCAAGTAGCTGGGATTAGAGAAGTGAGCTATTACTGCTACTGCTTTAAGCCATGTAAAAGGAGACAATCACATATTCAAATGATGCCTTTACACATTGGTTGGGTCACATACTTTTTTTTTTGCAGTACTTAAGATTGAACCCAGGGCCTTATACCCTGAACTCTATGCCCCCAGTCCTTTTATTTTTATTTTGTTTTTGAGACAGAGTCTTGCTGCTATCTTTGCCTGGGCTGCCCTGGAATTTCCAGTCCTCCTGCCTCTACCTCCTGAGTAGCTGGAATTTTAGGCATGGGCTATCATGCATGGTAGGTCACATGCTCTTGATTGGAATTTGTCATTTGAGGAGTTAAGTGTCTGTTGCTGTGGAATAATTGATTGGTGCTCTGCTCTTGGCAGAAGGAGATAACCATATAACACCCCCTTCCAAGGTTTGGGACATCACAGAGGAGCTGGGAGAAAGAATGTAAGAGTCAAAGGAAGAGGAAGAGTGTAGTGAAACTAGTCCTCCAACTCCTAGCCAGAGCAACTCCATCTTGCAGCAAGCCACCATTTAGCAGTTCTACATGAAGGATGCAGCAAAATGAGCCATCCGTCCCATGGTTGTTTGCTGAGATCAACAGAATTCTGATAATGGCAAGGATGGAGTATCCATAAGCTTTTGAGTCTCGTTTTGTCTGTGCCTATGTCACCTAAGCCCAAAGTCATCGGTGCTATTTCAACACTAGATGGTGCTCAACATCCATTTTGCATCATTTCTGTGTTAGACTTAGAGGCATATAAAATAGATGGTCTGGGTAGGATGAGGGTTGGTGACTTAGGTGAAGGTAGCCTAAGTCACCCACCACTAAATAGAACTTATTAATGAGTTCATCAGCACACAAATAACCCCTAATAAACTCATTTACTGATAGCACCTTTTAAAAACACTTTTGTAACAAAAAGTTCTCTCTGCTTCTCTGGACCTCATACCTGGTCCATCATGGCCCTTGTAATTCTTCTCCCTAATCTTTAGTAAACTTTTATTATCACCCTTATGACGTCTACACATCCTGTCTGGATGCACCCACGTGAGATATAAGAACCTGGATTTTCTGTGTTTCAGTGACTACAACAGATAGACATTCTGGCTTCCCTGGTCTTCAAGGGAAGCACTCAGTCTCTCACCATTGAGTATGCCAACTGTTGGTATTTTAGGGATATTCTTCACAGGGTCAAGAGGTTTTCTTCTTTTAAGTTAGGATGTCCTCTCTTTGCTTAGATTTTCCCAAATTGTTTATCACAAATGGATAGTGGTGAATTTTGTCAAAGGCTTTTTCTGCATTTATTGAGATGATTATGTTTTTCTTCTTCAGTCTGTTGATGTGCTTCTGAAGTACATTAACTGATTTTCAATTGTTGAAGCACCTTTTCATTCCTGAGACACACTCCACTTGAGCACCATGTACTACTCTTTTCTACTTATTGTTGAACTTTAATTTCTAATATTTTGCTGAGGGTATTTGTGTCTCTATTCACAAGAGACACTGGTCTGCACTTTTCTTGTAAATGCCTGTGTCTGGTATGGTATCAGAGTGGTCCTAGTCTCAAAAACTGAGTTAGAAAGCATTCCCTACTCTTCATTTTATTTTCAGCATTATTTCTTCCTTAAATGCTATAAATGTTGAATAGAATCCCCAGTGAAGACATTTGGGCATTCAAGAATTAACTCTCGGGTGCAAACTAAAGGAAGAAAGTGGCCATTTTAAACTCAAATGGCATCTGGTAGAAAAAATCTTGGAATTTGACTTTTTTTTTTAATTGTTTTATTATTCATATGTGCATACAAGGCTTGGGTCATTTCTCCCCTCTGCCCCCAGGAATTTGACTTCTTTGTAATAAAAGACCTTAGCCTGTCATTCTGTCATAAATATAATTTGGGATTTAATTCTCTTTTATAATATATAGTCTATAACAAATATGCTTTCTGTGAATTGTTTTTGTACAGGAAAACAGCTTAAGATTGCTTTCTTTCTGGCTTTTCATAAAAATACAAGAGTATTAAGAGTTTTATGAGAAAACAATTTTGTCTAATTTCAATACAAATTAAAAGATTTTGTCAAGTAAAAAGGTTTTGGAGATATGTTTGGGGGAGGGGAAGTTAAAGGTAAAAGGAAATGACTTTTAAATACAGGATTATTATAGGGTAAACTTTGTCCTAAAGGCTTGCTCCAAAATAAAAAGGTAGCAAAATATTTAAGTAGGTCTATAAATACATAAAAGATAAAACTCATAAAAAGCTCTTGAACATGATTCTAACTTAAAAGGTTATCTAAAGGATTTCCTAAAGTCAAAATCAAATAAATTGTTGTAAAGCTAACACCTAACTCTCTGTCATAGAAACTGCCTTATGGTAGGCAGGGTGAAGAAGGAGATTAAGGTGATGGTATATGGCAGATGGACTTCATATACCTATATGAAACAGAACTAAAAAGCCTCTTGCAATTGCTTTAAGTGGGGTGGGAAGGGGGTGGAGGGGGAGAGACAACGGGGGCAATGTAAATAATGTACAGTATGAGTCTAATCAGAATTGTCACTATGATCCCCCCTCATAATGAATATATCCTAACAAAAAACTTTAAGAACTGCCTTATAGGAGAGATTTTGTTTTATCAAGATAGGTAATTGCTTGGTTTCTGCTAACTTTATTGGGCTTTTGACTATTTAGGAAACCAAGTCCTAACTAAGCATCTGTCTTTTTAGTGATTTTAATACATTTAACACCCTACTAAAAACATGTAGGCTATATATTGAAACATGTAAATGCTATTTAAGTGTTTACAGGTTAAAAATATGTAAATTTAGTATGGGTAAAATAATCAGTTTATGTGATGCACTCTTTTATCTAAGATGTATTGTATCTAAACCTCCTACATATAAAAATGGTCAATAGGACCTGTGGCATTTTTGCTATTTATGGTCAGTGCCATTCAGATGAGAGAGACCTGCCATTTGGGCAGCCCTGCTGTTTGGAACCTGGACTACATCTATTTGTCTTGGCTGGGTGAACATTACATAATAAGCATTAAAAAGTAGGGGGGTATTTGGGGTCACTGACACTGCCCCCTAACTGGTGGGAAATCTAGGGTTTTGGTTTTTCTTAGTGCTACACATCTACTATCTTACCTAGTCAAAGACTCAAGATTTTACTCCAAGGGTAACGACTAAGTTAGTATATGGATATGGTATGTGTAAAACTATGATGCTAACTGTGACTGGCTCCTTTACCTGTTAAATATATTTGTGTTCGCCAAGTAAGCCTTCTAAAATACAACCTTTACAAAAATGCTATACCAAGCTAGTGTCCTCACACCTGTACAGGTTTGTGTACAGGTGTTCCCAGTTATAACAAGGAGCGCTTAATGGTACTGATGTAATGCTGTTAATTATAATCATTATCCTAAAATGCTATATACAATATAAATAACTACACTGTTACCAATTACTAAAGATTTAAAAAAATTCCAACAGTGACTGTTCTAAATGTTCTTGTCATCTACAGTTTGGATCCTTCTGAGGAGTTTACAATCAAACTCATGGAAAACATCTCTAGCAAGTACTTATTTTTCAAACATTTGTTTCTTTAAATATTTGTTCTAATTGGTTTTATGTTTTCCTTGTAAAACTTTAACTTTTGTCTGTTGACAGTCTACAGAAGTACAACTTCTATCTAACAAACTAAAGAGCATTTTTTAAGATGCCAGGACATAACCTATAAGACAGACAAAATTAAACTTAATGGACTTCACATTCCTAGGTTAAGCACAACCTAGCAACCACTCCTTCCAAATCTTTGTTGCTTAAATTTGGCCAAAAAGGGTCTTAATGTCACCTGACTTGCCAGTCACTCCCCTCCAATGTGGGACCAAATCAGACCAACCGGGACACCTTATCCTGACAATAAGGAAAGACTCACTGGGACAAAATATTCCCAGTGACAAGGGACCATTCAAAAACAGTTAAAAAAACAAAAACAGAAACTGTCCAGATAAGGGGAAACTGTCAGATTCCAAATGGAGCTGCTTGTGCCCATCCAAAAACAATTAAAGCCAAGAAGTTAAAAAGGAGTGGTCCATAAGCATGATTACCTGATGCCCATGCCTGTCTACCTTCCAACTGTACAAGAACTCCCCTTGCCCTTCCATCACCGGCTATTTCTACAGTTCACGGAAAAATCCAGATGCTCATTATTAAACCTTATATTAATGTTTTAACCAGGTTTGTTCCCTCTTGAATCCAGGCTATAAAACTACAAATAATACAACTCAAGGGCTCCACTAAACTCTGACCATGGCTTCTCTTCAAACACAACTCCATTGGTTACGATTTCCAAAGGACATAACCCCATCTACAGGGGTCCCCTGGATCATCCATGACCCTAGGATTCCAGCTGTCTCCATTAACAGAAAACAAGGATAAAAGACTGCTGACTGTTGGGACACCTATGGCTGATGTAATCTTAGCTACTCAGGAGGCAGAGATCAGAAAGATCACTTTGAAGCCAGCCTTGGGCAGATAGTTCTCAAGACCCTATCTCAAAAAACCCTTCACATTTTTGTGAAGGGCTGGTAGAATGGCTCTGATGTAGGGCCTGAGTTCTAACTCCAGTACTGGAAAAAAATAAAATTAAAAAAGAGAGAGAGAGAGAGAGAGAGAGACTCCTGACCTAGGCCTACACCCCATACTTGCAGAAAGTAGCTAAAAACTGACTTTGACTTCCTGTTCTCTAAAAGATTTCAGAGTCTCTAGTCCTTGAGTAGAGAATGTTAGGTAGCAGCTAGCCTTGAGTGATGGATGAGGCAGGATAGATAGATGAGGAGACAGGAAAATTATATTATTTTAATAAGTATCTAAAGGGACAGACTCAAGACATTGAAACAAAAAAGGAAGAACAAAAAAGCCTAGTCACCACACACCCCCATCCTGCGATCTCTTTTAGGTCTTTAAGTTACAAGGACAGGGCAATCAGCATCCAGAACTATCTGCATAACCTTTCTCTCTGGGAGATGTTAACAAGCTCTAGGGCTCCTTGGAAGGGTGGAGGGCCAAAAAGAATGAAAGACATGTCTAGTAAATGGAAGTCCTGTAGCACACCTTTTGCCCCTATGATTTGAGTAGGTCTGAATGATACCTCCCTGTTTTAGCACCCATCTTAGTCACCCAGATTCATATCTTTGACCATGTGTATTCCTCCAACTCTCCAAACTAAGAGATGAGGGCCATCATTTTGAGTCTTTACTCTCATTTTCTGCATGGGGAGCAGAAAATGTTTCTCTCTTTTTTTCATTTCTCCCCACTGTTATCTTGTTATGCTAAATTCCTTTCCTAATAAGCTTTACTATTATTTTTTACGATAGTTTTGCATATTGCTCAAATTTGCCTTTTGCCAGATGCAAGAACCAAATATTTACCAGCACTAAACCTTCTGGTAATAATAAGATACTGAACCACCATTTTGAATCTTTGCTCCCATTTCCTGCATGGGGAACGGGAATATTTCTCTCTCTCTTTCCATTCCTACCCCCAAACTTTATGCTAGCATACTAAAATAAATCCTTGCTAAAACTTAAAAAAAAATAGAAGGAAACTTAGATCCTTGATCTGAGATTCCCCCCACACACAAAGTGTTGGGGATCAAGCCCAGAGGACCTTGAACATGCTAGGCACACAATCTACCATTGAGCTACATCCCCAGCCCTATTTTCTTTTGTAAATGAGCATTTTAGGTTACAAATTGCTATTAGTTTTCGTTTGGTTTTGTTTTGTTTTTCACTGTGACAGAATACCTGACATAAACAACTTAAGGGAAAAACTACTTATCTGGCTCATAGTTTCAAAAGTGGTGGTCTGTGGTTAGTTGGCTCTATTACTTTGGGTCTATATGAAGCTGAAAATGAAGGCAGTGGGGGGGGTGTGGAGGAGGAGGCTGTTTATCTCATGGAAGAAAGGAAGCAGAGAGAGAGAAAAAGAATAGGAGCAGGAGACAGGTATAATCTTCAAAAGCATGTCCCCAGTGACCTATTTCCTTACTAGAGCCCACCTCCTAAAGTTTCCACCAACTCCCAAAATAGCACCATAGCTGGGAACCAAGGGTTCAATACATGAACCTGTGAAGGATATTTCATATTCAAGCCAGAACATATCTCTGACCCCAAAGGCTCATGGCCATTCATAATAAGTTCCACCTCCAAGAGTTTCCCAAACCGTAACAGTTTAAAATTGTTCAAAAATTCAAGTCCAAAGTCTCTTCTGAGACAATGGCAAACTCTTAGCTATAAGCCCCTATAAAAATCAGAAAGCAAATTACATACTCCCAAAATGCAATGGCCCAGAATAAACATTCCCATTCCAAAAGGGAAGACTGGGGGATAGAAGGGAAGGGCCAAAGCAAAGCAAGACTGCAGCCCAGCAGTCCATGTGTGCCATCCAAGGTACATAATGTGATGTAAACTCCAAAGGGCTTGGGCAGTCCCACCCATACAGCTTTGCTGGCTGCAGCCCACATGGTCTCTCTCTAGAGCTGGCTCCACTCACTGCCTGCAGCTTTCCTCAACAGACATTCCATGTTCCTGGCTTCTCCAACTTCCTGGGATCTCCACTGCACCTTAGGCTTCACCCTCACAGCTTCAGGTATTACCCTCTTAGAAGCTACCTGCAGGGATTCCAACCCTATTACACATTTCCTGGCCTTCTAGGCTCTCCTTTGAAATCTAGGTTTGCAAGCCTCCATAAACCCATAACTCTTACATTCTGCAAGCCTGCAAAGCAGCATGATGTGGATAAGGTCCGTGCTAACCCCAGCATCCAGGTTCAAGGACCAAAATCAAAGCCCACTCCAGATTTCCTGATACCCTTCATGAGACCAGAGGGTACTCCCTTTAATTACACTCCATGTGGCCTTGATGTGGACTGCTAGCTCCCTCTGAAGGCACTCACAGGGTGGAGGGTGTACAGTGCCCACAGCCCAATTCATATGTGGCCTAGCCCCACTTCCCAGGCCTTATCTGCAGGATCTACACAGCCAGTTGCCAGTGAGTCAAGCAGCTGGAGATCCAGAGAGAAACAGTGAGAGACAGCCACACAAATCCCAGAAAACAAGCAATTCTCATCTCTGCTCTGGATGTGCGTTTGGGGACAGGTAGGAAAAGTGAGTAACAACTTAGCAGCTATTGCTAAAATGCTTCTGTTCATTTTATTTTCAAATCTACTTGTTTATTTAGTCAGAAAATCATTCCCTTAGGGCCGGACAATTAAATCTTTCTCTACCATTCACCAGTGTTCCCCTCTTTAACTGGCTTATTAGGATGGATGGCTGAGCCTAGTCTGATTGGGCCTGGTACCAAGCAATATTGAAAAATTTATAGCTAACCTATGTTTCAGCTGCAACAGGGTTATAGCTAATGCATCAGTTTATTATATCACAGAATATTTCATAACAACTTTGTAAACACTGAAATAATAAAGCCTACATCCCATTAATAACAGTAGATGAAGGCAAATGTTTATTTTTTTCCCCTTACCAAAAGTACGTGCTCATCTCTGCTCTCTTAAAAAGATCCAAACCTTCAAGGACTAAAACAAAAGCAAGCCAGGCATGGTGGCACACATCTGTAATCTCAGTACCAGAGAGACAGAAGCAGGAGAATCAAAAGTTCAAGGTCAGCATGAATTACATAGTGATATTCTGCCTCAAAAAACCAAGGCTAAAAAATAAATAAAGTAAAAATTTTTTAATTAAATTTAAAATTAAAAAAAAGAAAAGAAAGGCTAGGGATGCAGCTCTGTGATAGAGCTCTCACCTAGCATACAAAAGTCCCTGGATTTAATCCCCAGCACCACAAAAAGAGTAACAAAAGCAAAGAGTAGGTTAGAACTGCCAAGAAAATTTTAAAAGCTACTGAAAGCAAGTGACAGAGTCATGGCCTAAGGAGCCCTCCAACAAGAGAAGAAAACCGCGGCAGAGAAAGCAGATCTTTGGTGGAGACCAGCACCCTGCAGACCTACAAAATGCCCACACTGTAATTTTAGCCTAACAACTAAATCATCTCACTAGCCAGCCTGTTTTGCTCAATGGTTCAAATTTAACTTGTCCTTTTGAAATTTATTCTCTTCTTTCTCCCATGCTGGGGAATTCAAGGTCAGCACTTTTTTCATCCACCTACTGAAGCACCATGCTTCCCATGCAGGCTACTCAGCTACCTGCTGGCCCGCCATGCTCATCTAGGGACACAGGAATGAGGGATTAAGTCTTTGTCAACAAAACATGGCAGCAATAAACCAGGAAAGCCTAAAACTCCTGGGCTTTCTCTTAAAAATTCATACTCCCCCTTAGGAGGGACAGCAGTTTTTCAGCATACTAGTCTCTGCTATAGTCATTTATTTGCCTGGCAAATTAATGAACTTTTATTTCCTTTTCTTTAAGACCATGCTCTTATTATTTGTGAATTGGCATTGAGACCAGAGGAACTCAATTTTTGGTAATACTAACATACAGATGGGGCCCAGTAAGGAGCAGGCCAAACCTGGGAGGAAAACCCCAGGGGCCTTTCCCCTAGACCAGCAGACTTTGAGGTGTTCTCTCTGGAAGAAGGTAAAGCAAGACCGATCGGAGCACTGCATCATCAAGTACAGCTAAGGACTAGAGAATAGTGCCTACCCTAGATAAAGACACTCTCAGACCCCTTCCCTATTCCAGGCCAATGCCACCACCACAGGCTATTAGCCAATTCCTCTCTGGGAATGTGCGCTATAGACACTAACCTCTGGGCTCCCAACGCCAAAGGAAGAAGCCAACTTCCTGAACTGTCTCTGGAAGCCAACTTTCAGAGGTCCCTCAGTTGACTGTCTTGACCATGCACATAAGGAGTTGAAATGCCAGCTTTTAAGTGGCATTTTTCTTTTGATAATTAACCCACATAACTACCACCCAAATCAATGAACAGAATATTCCCAGCAACCAGATTATCTATGCCTTCTCAAATCAATGCCCAATCCAATCACCTGACAGGTAACCACTGACGTCCACCACAGAGCAGCCACTGCAGTCCAGGGCGAAACCCTTCTACCATTTGTTTTGTAAATAGTTTTAGTGGCACACATCCACTCTCATTCATCTGCACACTGCCGATGGACTTTTATGTGGCCCATAAAGTGAAAAAATCTCACCAGATCTCTTAGAGAAAAAGTTTGCTGGCCTCTGTAATTCCAGCATGCAATAGTGGCTTGGATTTGAGCTCATGTGAGTGGAATTACACAATGCGTGCCTTCTGTACCTGGCTGCTAGCTCCACATTACACCTATGAGATGCATCTGCATGGGTCTGAATAGCTCCACTTTCACACAAATGAACTACTGGAGACAAGAAAACCCCTGATCTGAAAGATAAGACCCAAAATACACAGAGAAACTCATAAAGGTTGGAGACACATAGGAAGCAACAGACAATCTTACCTTACTTCACCCATGAAGTAAGAACACAAGGTTATTTTTAAAAAACATATATTCAGAAAACTCTTGAAATAAAAATATGATAGAAATTTTTAAAAATCAATGGAAGGTTTAGAAAATAAAGTTACCCAGCACCACAAAAATATAAGAATAAAAATAAAGTTGAGAAAATCTCCTAGGAAATACAGTGAAAAGACAGTATAATTCTAGATTTGTAAGATTTCAAAAATATACCTCCCTTGTACCTTTTTCAGGAAGCTAACAGTATTTGCTCCACCAAAACAAGAAAGTAGACCAGGAAGGAGGAAACAAGAGCTCTGAATAGTACAGGAGACCTCAGGACACAAACAGATGTCAGGCTGGGGAAAGTCAGACTAGACAGGGCTCTTAGGTAGGAGGTTTTCCCAGAGAAAAGTACCACTCATGTAACACAGGTCAGGACATATATTTGTGATATGGGTGCAAAGAAAAAAAAAAAATCTAAATGAGGCAACTGTCAATTCCAAGAAAACAAAAAGTTGACAAGAGATAGAGGAAAGAGAATCAAAAGTTCAAGGCCATTCTGAACTACACAGCAAGATCCTGTTTCTAAATAAATAAAATGTACAAAGTCCTAATAATACCACCATTAGTGAAAATGTTGGATTTTTGGGAGTGGTGAGGCATACTGGACAATCAACAGAGAGTAACCTCCATTAACCAGACAGGAAGACAGTGTATCTAAGATAGAAAATTATATATAAAACAAGAGAAGCACGTACTTAGAAGGAACCTAAGAGTTGGAAAGACTGGGGGCAGAACAAACAACTATTGCTTAAAAAACATCAAATACATTTTAAAAATCTGTACGTTGTCATTTTGTAAAAGATTAAAATTTAGAACCTGGGGGCATGTTCAAGTGGAAAAGCACCTGCCTAGCAAGCACAAGGCCCTGAGTTCAAACCCAGTACCACCAAAAAAAAAATTTTTAATTTTAAAAACATGACAATACAAATGTTTGATGAGACAAAAATGACATCATACTAAATGACCAATTAATTAATACAGAATTATTTTCTCTCAAATATTATCCCCTCATTTTCTAATTTCATTAGACTCAGGGAAGAGGGGCTCCTCTCCCTAAGAGAGATACTGACACTAGCTCAGTGGTGTCAAAGCATGAGAGAGGACCAAAAGATGCCCACAACCCTCTTCCTGGCCACATGCATCATGACGCAGGAATAAATCAATCCAACCTGAAAACCATAATGAGATAAGGATCATAAAGAATAAGAAATAATATCAGAGAAAAACTGACACCACTGTTTACCCTAAACTCTATCTTTTGCTTAAAAGAAAACAAACCAAGCCTGGCATGGTAGTACATGCCTGTAATTCCAGCTACTCAGGAGGTAGAGGCAGATGGATTGCAAGTTTGAGGCCAGCATGGGTAAAGTTAGTGAGACCCCATTTCAAAAAACAAGGGCTGGGGGGAGGGCATGACTCAAGTGGTGGAGTACTTGCCTAGCATGTCTTATGCTCCAGGATCAAACCCCAGGACCATAAGAAGGGAAAAAGGAAAAGAAAACAAAGCAGCCAAGGTGGGTAGACCACAGCTCTCTCTGACCTTTCCCAGCTCTTCTCAAGAATGCCAATGCCCCTTACACATTCAGGAAAGCCCATGAAGCCAGACAGAGCTCTGAAGATTCATAGCAACCAAAGCCCTCGCAGAACAGTCCAAAGCTGGGTTCGGTGAATTGCACCCTGCTCTGGCCCAACGCCCCATACTTTTTTTTTGTTGGTGGTACTGGGATTTGAACTCAGGGCCTCACACTTGCTAAGAAGGTGCTCCACCACTTGAGCCACTCCACCAGCCCCTTTTTTTTTTAGTTGGATTATTTTCAAGATAGGATCTTATGAACTATTTGCCCAGGCAGGCTTTGAACTATGATCCTCCTGATCTCTGCCTCCTGAGTAGCTAGGATCACAAATGTGAACCAATGGCACCTGGCTACCTACCCATGTTGGTAGTTCCCTCAAAGCTGAGCACCAGGCCTTTAAAGGCAGATCTGCCTCAGAGGAGGGTAAGTTATTCTTCCCTAGGCAAGCAGCTGTTTCAGTCCTGGCCAAATGTCCTGTGAAGACAACAGATCCTGGTAGACATGGCAAGATGTGGGTGTCCCATTCATACCCCAAAACAGCACAAAGCATGTCTGTGCCCTTCTGACAGGGAGCATCATAGCTCCACTGGACAACCCAGCATCTGCATGGAGCTTGTTGCCTTCTTGACATGCACAGGGCTGAGGGCTGGATTGGAGAGTTCTACTCAGGATCCCTACAAGATTCCATACAAAGATTCTGTACTCTCTTGGTGGAGTCTGCCTGAAGGCATCCCAGCCAGGTTCTGTTTAACTGCTCTGGAGACATCATAACACAGTCTAGAAAAGCCAAAGTAAAAGTAGCCTCAGTATGTAACTACCAAAGAACCAAAAGGTTCAGTTTCAAAGAGCCAGATGAAAATCAAATGTCCCTTCTGAGTTAAACAGACATATACAGGCTATCAAAATTAAACTAATCAGGCTGGAAGTGTGGCTCAAGTAGTAGAGTGTCTGCCTTGCAAGTATGAAGCCCTGAGTTCAAATTCCAGCACCACCAAAAAAAAGGTGGGCACTCATGGCTCACACTTGTAATCTTAGCTACTTGGAAGGCTGAGATCGGGAGGATCATGTGAGACTTCCATCTCCACAATAATCAGAGCAAAATGGACTGGAGGTGTGACTCACGAAGTCAGACCCAGTCCAACCAAAAATAAACAAATAAACAAAAAACATCAGCTAATCTTAAAATTTGTGTCACTAAATGTAGGTTTTACTCAAAAGAAAGAGAACTAAGTAGATATTAAACTCTTCTTAACAGAGAAGGAGGCTACAGATACAGCTCAGTGGTAGAGCACCTGCCTAACACATGCAAGGCCTTAGCACACAGACACACACAAAAAGTCTAGAACAGGATATGCTGAGCTAAGACTCATAGCAGCTGGTAACAAACAAACAGGCTAATGTGTCTGTGCTGTTCACTTTTATATGTTAGAAATATTCCATAATAAAAAAGTAAAAAAATCACCAGGTGTAGTGGTACATACCATAATTCCAGTACTCAGGAGGCTGGGCTACATAGTGAGACCCTATCTCAAAAAAAAAAAAAAACACAAAAAACAAACAAAACCGAACCAACTAAACTTAACACCAAACCAAAAGCCTGACATATTAGTTTTGTTTTGCTTTTACGGTGTTACTGGTGGGGTTAGAACTCAGGGTCTTGTATTTACTATGCAGTCATTCTACCACTTGAGCCACCCCCGTGACCTGGCCCCCAAATGCCTGACTGCCTTAAACACACTGTTGACATTGTTCCCATGGACACCCTTTTAACTACTATGTTTAGAATGAAGGTTACTCCCAATCCTAGGAAGCCCCCCTCCATCTTGTGTCACTGTGAAGTGGCCTTTAACAATAAAAGCCCTGCTGTACAGGAAAAAATGAGGCCTCAAGGGCTGAGCAAGGACACTCAGGTGCCTGTTGTGGGAGTGGGTACTCACAGTGATAACGTCCAGAATGCTGAGGAGGCTGTGCACACTGTCTCCCGCCAGAACCTCTTTGACCACCACCTCAGTGCCATCCTGTGAGGAGTGACAATCATTAGTCCAGGGCATATCCACCAGGACAGGTGGGGAGGCCCACCTACACCCAGAGGAGCTGGGCACACAAGCCTCCATCTTCATGTTGCCATCAATAAAGTGGGTGCCTCAGACAAGATGCAGAGGACTGAAGAGAATCAGAGTAACTAACTATACAATAGATGATCTCAAAAGAAATAGATGGAAAAAAAAAACGAGAACAAGACAATTGAAGAAACTCTACCCATAAGAAAGAAGGAAAAAAAGGAAAGAAAATAAACCCTACCCAATAGTCAATGGCACCTCAATTCTATCACTCATCTAAACAGGGTGAGTTTAACTGAAATTTCACAAAACCTAAATTGGTTTAGTGGACTAATTACAGGAGCTCTGAGGTCCAAATTCAGTTACTATCAGTAAAAATTACAGAATTTTCATGTAACTTTCCACTAGGCAAAACAGGAAAGAAAACCATACAATTTGGTAATTTAATATAGTAACTTCTCAACTCAACTCAGGAAAGTCTATTTTGAAGTTGTCCATATCTGATACTAATCACCCTCCATGAGCCCCTCCTACCCAATTCACAGGCCTTTCCTAGCCCATACCAGGAGTATGCTTACTAGCTGGATGGCTACATAACTTAGAGGCTCTGACCTCCCAAACCAGCTAACACCAAGGCCTTTTCTTTTCTAATAATCCATCAAGCCCAGCCAAAGGCTAAGCTACAAGCTTAAAAATCAACAACTCTACCCAGATAATGCCTTTGATCTAGAAATCTGGCAGGACAGGTCTTAGGACCATTGCCCACTCCCAGAATTTGGGCAGGTAGGAACTTTTGAGGCTGCAAGGTCAGGGAGGACTATGACACCAGTACTACTAAGTACTTACTGTAAACAATAATACCAGACAGGAAGCCAAGGTCACATGCCACCAGGACAAATAAACTGATACCACCTTTTCAGAAAGCAACACAACATAAACAGCTTGGTGGGGTCTGACCTAGAAGCTATACCTCAGCAATTGCAATCCAAAGGATACAACTTAACATAAGCAAAGAACAAGTATTTAGCTCCTAGGTAAACTGGCATGTTGTTTTCTTACAATTAAAATTGTTTATAATCAGAAACCTGAAAATGGAGGAAGGGAGTCAATTGATTATGGCCAACCAATGCAATGATTTACTACCAAACCATTAACAGGAATGTTCTGAGACTTGAAAGAAACATTGAAAAGTACTTAAAATACACCAGGTGAAGATACAAGCAAAACCACATAAGCACCACTACTAAGGTGCCTAAACAATAGGCACACATGTACATACCAATAAAAGATAATTTGCCAAAATCAAAACAGCAGCTGTGAGGCTGGTGGAGTGGCTCAAGTGGTAGAGTGCCTGCTTGGTAAGTGTGAGGCCTTGAGTTCAAACCACAGTACTGCTCACCCCCAAAAATAGCAGCTGTGTTTGAATGCTGAGATGAAGGTGTGCTTTTTTTCCCCAGAGAACAAAAGTTAAAATTTTGCACTAACTTCTTTTGTTGTTGTTGTTGTGGTGGTACTGGGGCTTGAACTCAGGGCCTTCACCTTGAGCCACTCCACCAGCCCTATTTTTGTGAAGGGTTTTTCGAGATAAAGGTGAACTATTTGCCTGGGCTGGCTTCAAACCATGATCCTCCTGATCTCTGCCTCCTGAGTAGCTAGGATTATAGGCGTGAACCACCAGTGTCCAGCTTGCACTAAGTTCTTGATGGAAGCTTTTCAGTTTTAAGATAACAGATGGCTAAGTGAAAACACAGTAATCCTAGCTCTTGTCCCACCCCCAGGCCCCTTGACCCTGACTCACGGTGTCCTGAATGCAGACCTCAAGTCGTCCATCCTGCACCACATAGATGCTAGTGTCTGGTTCCCCTGGCTGGAAGACATGCTCTCCCTCGTGCAGCTGCACAAAGACCATGTGTTTGCAAAGCTCTAGAAACAGTGGCTTCTCAAAGTGGCCCAGGACCCTGCAACAAACAGAACACACTATGGGACATACTCCCAGGGCAGGTAGGGTAAGGGACAGCCTTGGAAAGAGGCTTGAGGGGACATGGGCCATTGTCTCCACTATGCCAGGGACAGGACTGCAGCTCACCCAGATCATCTGGTATTGTTGTAAAACAGAATTTTTTTTTTTTTTTTGCAGTACTGCAAAAAATTCAGGGCCTACACCCTGAGTCACTCCCCCAGCCCTACTTTTGTGATGGGTTTTTTTGAGCTAGGGTCTCACAAACTATTTGCCTGGGGCTGGCTTTAAACAATGATCCTCCTGATCTCTGCCTCCTGAGTAGTTACGAACAGGTATGAACCACCAGCACCTGGCTGTAAAACAGAATTTTAAACTTCTGGCTGGGCATGGTGATACATCCCTGTTATTCCAGCACTCAGGAAGCTAGAAAAAGAGGACTGTAAGTTCCAGGCCCAGCCTGGATTACATGGCAAGTTCAAGGTCAGCCTGGGCTACCTATCAAGACCCTGTCTCAAAAAAGAAAAAAACCAGAATTTTAAACTTCTGAGATTCCCATCAGCTCAAAGAACTTCTCAAGCTGTGACCATGAATGTTAGCCAGATACAAAAATGATAGAAGGTTATAGAATCTTCCTAGGAAGGTTTTTGGCATCAGAACAATGAAAGGGAAAAAAAATGGAAGAGAATCCAGACTTGGAGCTTTTGGTCCATTCATCTATTTCTCATGCTTCCTACGAGTTTGCCACTAAAGATGAAAACATTGAGAAGTAATTCAATAGAACAAGAAAGAACAGGTAAGGAAATGAACAGACCCTGAGGCATCCTGACCCTGCTGAGCAACCCCACCACTACTGGGGGTACAGGCCAACAAAAGAAACCCTTCACATCCACCACCTAATAAACGAGCGCTAAGTCATAGAATGTTCTAGTGAGGAGGATGGTGATATTCTACCAATACACCCCATAGTGGACCCCGGGCTGCTGGCAGCAGCGTCTCCTGTGCCCATCTGCTCTCTTACCGGACATTTTTCAGCATGTACAATACTTCCAATGGGAGATGAGAATTCTTCACATCAAACTCTGTGAGATCAGCCTCCAGCAGGGAGGGTGGGGGTTCCTTGGGCTGCAGAGTGGGGTATTCCTTTTTGAAACGCAGAATCCTATGAAGTAGAGACACATTCAACTTAAGTGAGAACCAAAGGGTTCAAAACCAATACCATAAATACTCCAAAGCCAGGGCTCCAGCCTTGGAGTACCCTGAAGCGTAGGCAAACTACAGCAGTGTTGAGGACCCTCATAGGTTCACAGTACCTACCAGGGAGGGAACTCCCAGTACCTCTTAGCCAAAGACAGCATCTTAGTCCTCTTCCTGGATCGTTGCCGGGGTGTGGCTGTATTTCCAACAAGTGTGTGGGGGAGCGTGGTCACCTACAGAGCCAAGGGAGATATGGAGTTGCTGACCCTATGACTGGCAAGCTCCAAGCTCCCGGCCTCAGGTCAGTCCTTAAGATATCAGGATGCACACCATCCTGAAATCAACTCCCAGGGCTGGCCACACCAACCCCACCTGCCTGGCTCCTTGAAGGGGAAATAGCCACCCAAGACAGAGCGGGTACCATTATGGACAAGGACATACCACACAGCCCCACACATACATAGGGTACAGAGTGGTCCTCACTGTCCTAAAGTGGCACACCTTTAGACCTCAGTGGTTCCACACCTACTGGTTTCTGCAAAACTTCTGAGAGTTGTGGGAGGAGGTTGGGGGGGGGGGGCAGAGAACCCTCCTATGGCATAGTTAGCCCAAGGTGAACAAGAAGGGATCAACTCAGACTGTGAATCCTCAGGTTGGGGTTCATTAAGCCCCGATCCTGAACCACAAAGCAGGAGAACCAGGGATTTGTGTTTTGAAGGTTCCAAAACTGTCACAGATACTGAAAAGTGGGCTACACAGCTTTTGCCTAAGGAAAACATGTGGGTCCATCAGTGAACTGCAGTCCTCCAAGCCCAAGAGGGTTGGGCTCCTTCCTCAGCTCAGCAATTGAATCCTGGCAGAGAACAGCTACCCTAGGACAGATAGGAGGCCCTCTGTGCCTACTCATCCTGTCTCCAGAGAGGTCCCTTGTCTAGCTATCTGTCCTCTTGTTAACACACATTTGTGCTTCAGAGGGTCCAAGGGCCTCCTGTCCTTGCATTTGCCAAAGCAGTCTCAGATGCTTCAAGTCAGATGCCCAAGCCCTCCTGATGCCACTCTGCACCATGCCCTCCCTGAGCTGTGCCAGGTGGAGTATTTTGAGGTAAAATGTGTTGGGTTTGGCTAGGGGAGACAGACAACAATCAGAATGACTTACATTATCCCCCAAACCCTGCATCCAGCAACAGGGGCTATGGGGCCAGAGGAGGGGTGGCACACACCAGGAGCTGTAGGGACCAGGGGCTCAGGAGCCTAGCAAGCAGTAGGCCCCCATACCACAGAGGCTATCCAGTAAGGAACCCAGGTGCAACCTAGTGCCTGTGTGCAAGTTACCTTCCTCATGATCTTCCGGCCGTAAAACATCACTTTGTCCCTCTTCCGGAACCTGTACTGAGGGGTGGGCTGCACTTGTCCTGCAAGGGGAAGAAAGGGGCACTGTGAGCTGCTAGAGGTCTACAAGCATCCCTGAGTGGGTGCACAGTGAACTTTGCTGGAGCAAAAGTGCAGCATAAGGCCCTGAGTTCAATCTCTAGTACCATCAAGAAAGAAGGGGAGGAAGGATGGAAAGAAGGCTGAAAGGAAGGCTGAAAGGAAGGCAGGCAGGAAGGGGCAGCATTAGCTGGGCCTTAGAAATGTTGGTGCTGGACAATAAACCATGTTCTTGCCTGTTCTGTCCCCAGCAAACCCTCATACAGTGAAGGGAAGTAGCAGTGTAGGAGACTCATCTCATTTCTTTTCACCAGATCCTTGCTTGGGAAAGGGAGGTAGAAAAGGCTATGGAGAGACTGGGAACTTTGGCTTGGGCACAGGTCACCAGATTCCAACAAACCTAGATGCCTTGAGGGCAGCTCTCCCAGGAGCTCAAAACACCTCACAGAATACACACACACACACACACACACACACACACACACACACACACACACACACACACACACCCCTTCCTCCCCCTCCCCAGAGCCACAGTCCAAACCAAGATACTCACGAAACTGGTTAATCCTTCTGTGAACAAAAAAGATGGCTATGCCAACAAAGGCCAATGCCAGTAGGGCTCCAATTGCGATCCCCATCAACTGGGCAGAACAGAAGACAGTGCACTTGTCAGCAAGGCCAACCACACATAGGCCCACCAAGTTCCACCCGCAGGAAGCCCACAGTTGTTACCATGGTGGACTGTGAATGATTTTCCATGAACTGCAGCCCCCAGGAGCAGAGGGTGGTGCTCAGACAGAAGCCAGCCTGAGAGGAGAGCAGTATTTAGGGTGGGCAGACCAATGGCCTGCCTTCCTAGCCTGGTCTTGGTTAGGGAACATGAGTAAAGTCAGGAGCTAGGGAGGAAGTCAGAGACTCTGGAAATTCCAGAGAGAAGTGATCGTGCCAGGGGTGCTGAAGTCCTCTGAGCCTCTCTGCAAGAACACACAGAGAGCAGTCTGTCTTCCTCAGGCAGTGGGATACATGGGCACAATGGCTGTGCTATTAACAAATGTCCCCATATCATTTATGCACCTGAACCCAGGGCTCTCCAGCCTTCAAGATGCAAGCCTACAAGAGCAAGTCCAAGCCACAAAGGAGGCCAAAGCCATCTCTGGACAAACTGGGACTGCTAGCTCTAGGTTTCATGTGAGCCCATTCAGTGTTAGTGTTCAAAAACCCTGAGGATGGACTGGTGGAGTGGCTCAAGTGGTGGAGCACCAGCCTAGCAATTGTGAGGTCCTGAGTTCACACACCCCAGTAGCACCAAAACAAAACAAAAAATCCTGAGGAGAGTATGAGGCTGCCAAGGCCTGCATTCAGTTTAATCCCAGTTACTTGGAAAGAGAAGGCAGGGTTACTCGAGCCCAGGAATTCAAGGACAGCCTGGGCAGTGAGGCCCAGCCTCAAAAAGAAAAACAAAACAAAACAAAAAACTTCAAAGGAGGAGTCATCTGGATTTTGAGAACACCCAATACCAGTTCACATGCCAAAGAAGAAATAGCAAAGAAGGCTCTATGTCTGCTCCTTTCTCTCTCTGAGGAGGACACTGACAGGAGTTCAGAAGTCCACGGACCTGATCCATGGAAGGGAGGGAGGAAGGAAAGAGAGGACTGAAGGTAGGAAGTGGCCAACAGAGAAAGCTAGCCCATACTCCAGAAGATGAAGACTACCTTCCATTCCTCCGTCATCAACTCCTTTCTCCCAACCAGCCAGGAACTGGACGGGGAAGCGGAGGTCATTTGCTAATCCTCTCCAGTTTTTGCAAAAGTGCAAGGAGCAAAGCACCAACCTTCAGAGAGCCAGGCCTCAGACTCAGCCCGCTCTGTCAGAAAGTCCAAGGAGAGCTGAAGGGCACTACAGGAAAACCATAAAGGCACAATTCTGCATTAAGACAGAATAAGTGAGTGACCCATAAAAAAACAGACCTGTAAACTTGGCTCAGGAGACAGATATTGTTGAGAATCCCTTAAGGATGTGGCTATATTCTCAAAAATATGTCTTAGGTGACTTTGTCATTGTGAGTGTCACAAAGTACACTTACACAAACTTAACACAGTTACAACCTAACCAAGCAATACAATCTTATGAATGGCTGACTGCTGCACATTCAGTCAGATACTGACCATAATGCCACTGTGCAGCATGCAACTGTAAAAGCAGTGGGCTTTTTCCTTCAGAACCAAGGCACCCAGTCTCCCTCCCCCTTTGCCCCTGGCTCAGCTGTCATGTCAGTCAGAGTGCACAAGAGCACTGCAACCACATACACTTCACTTACCCAAGTGTGTCCCTGGGTCCCTCAGACAGTCACATTACTCAAGGAAAGGCCTAGCCTACTTGCAGTCTGTTATGGGGAGCATCTCAGCTTGTCTAGCTTTTCACTGTTGCTTTAATGGATCTGCTTTTCTGGTTTAGCCTTTGGGATGCAGCTACAAGTGTTGAGCTCAGAAAAAAGACCCTAAGTAAAGCAACTAGGCAAAGCCCCAACAGGAAACAGTAAGTAACAATTGAGACTTTAAGGGAGGAAACACAAGACGGCCTCAAACAACACCTGGCAACTGCCGTCCACACTGGGAAGTGTGGCTGGCAGTGTCTAGCAACAAGTGTCAGAGCTGTGACAAGGTGAGGCCTGGAGCCACCATTCCACATTCCCTAGAGTTTCAAGAAGCCTCCCCAGCATGACGGTGCACCCCGTAATCCCGGCACTAAAGAGGCCGAGGCAGGAGAACTGCGGTTTTGAGCCAGCCTGGGCTACGTAACGAGACTGTCTGGAAAACCCAGAACCAAAGCCAAACGAAGCCTCGGCGGACGACGGAGACAGGGCCCCCTCTTGATCCAGAAGTGCCCCAGTGGGACTTCTAGGGTCTGCTTCTCTCACTGGATCCCTGGCGAACAGACCTCAGGGCAGACGTCTTCCTCTTCTCGCATGGCTGAAAACAGCAGGCTGAGGCCGACAGCACAGTGCACAGTGGGACAGCTGTGGGTCCGGCCTTCCCTGTCCCTGTCCGAGACAAGTCACGTCCACAGCGGGGGAGGGAGAAGCATCTGCTGCCTCACTGTCGCCCCTTCTCCGGTAAAAGCCCAGGACGGCAGCCAGGCCCCTGGCTCCTGTCCCAGCAGGCCAGAGGAGAGTGGGCAGCCGCCGCGGGACCCGCCTCCAGCCCGAGGTGACAGCAGCAGTGACACTGCCGGGGCGGGGGACGCGGGCCAAGCGGCTCAGGAGGCGCGGCGGGGCCACGGGAGGGCAGAGGTCACCGCGGGACGGGACCCAGAGGGGCGGGGCCTCAGGGCGGTCTCAGCCGGAAGGTCGGCGAGGCCGGGGTCTCAGAGAGGGGGCAGGGATGAGGCGGATGGTAAAGTCGGGGACTTGTCTTTGCAGACGCCGCTCGCCGCCCAGGAGTGGGCTGTCAGACGGTGCCTCCGCTGTCGGGGTACACTGCGGGGCAGCGCCGGCGGCAGTTAACGCTCGCAGGCTGCCCTCGGCGCAGAGGGCACGGGGTGAGGGGAACGGAGGGCGACACCTGTCCACAGGACTGGACCCCGAGACCGCCACCTCGCGACTCAAGGAGGACACTCACCCTGGCCGCCCGCTTTCAACACCCCGCCCCGACGTCCGCGCTCCCGGCGTTCCCTGCGTCTCTGCACGCGTTGGTCGGCTCACCCTGAGGCCACGCCCCCTTGCGGACTGAGGCTGCTCATTGGACATGGCGGCAGCCAATTGGAGCGGCTCTTGCTGCAGCGTGGCCGGCCGGTGGTCCGCCGGCAGCCTACAGGGTCCAGCGAGGTTACGGAGCAGGAGTCCAGCCTCAGGCTGCGTGAGAGCTCAAGTCTGTGGGCCGAGCTCGAGAGCCATCCACCCAGGGAGGTCAGTCCGTTTCCAGTTGGCGCCGCGGCCGCTCCTCCCGCAGGGTCCGCGGAGACCCCCCCTACCCTGAGGAGCCTGGCGGTGGTCCTCTCCCACGGCGGCCTCCGGGGTCCTCCTCCCGCGGAGACCTCCCCGCCCTCGGGTCCTGGGGGTCCGTCAGCCCTGGTCAGGGCCTCTCAGCCGCCTGCAAACCGATCCACTCTTTTCTTCTGCAGATGGGCTTCCTGACTGCGGTGACTCAGGGCCTGGTGCGGGGCGCCGACAGGATGAGCAAGTGGACAAGCAAGCGGGGGCCGCGCACCTTCTCCAAGAGCCGGGGCGCCAAGAGAACGGGCGTCCACGCCCCGGACTGGAAATTCGTGCAGGTACAGGAAATGGTCCCGGAGTTCGTTGTCCCCGACTTGACCGGCTTCAAGCTCAAGCCCTACGTGAACTACCGTGCTCCTGCCGGCACAGACGCACCGCTGACAGCCAGAGCGCTCTTCTTGGAGGCCGTTGCACCTGCTATCGAAAAGGACTTTCAAGAAGGCACTTTCAGTCCTGACAACCTGGAGAAGTATGGCTTTGAGCCCACGCAGGAAGGCAAGCTCTTCCAGCTGTACCCCAAGAATTTCCCACGGTAGCGGGCGGACTGTAACTGCAGATTTGCCTGTTGACTGGGATCACACTGGCCCAGCCTCAGATCGTGAGTCCCCGGAGAAGTGAGGGGCACCTTCTTTACACATTTCTATTAAAGGCTTTTGCTACTCTATACAGAATGTGTTTGGAATCTGGTCATTGAAAGTACATGGTAGTTGTTCTCGTTCTCACTCTAGAGGTGCCCCATGTTTAGTCTACTGAAAGTATATTCCTCCCCTGATAAACTTTTATCACTTTCGCTACAAAAAAAAGTATATGACAAAAGGCCAGGCCTGGTACAGCATTCCCGTAATCCCAGCTATGCAGAAAGCATAGGTAGGAGGATCATAGTCTGAAGATGGTTCTGGGGATGGACACCAGTGCTCTGCCACTGAGCCATATTCCTAGCACAATTTGAAAAGAACATGAACAGATCACCTGCTTGTGTAGTGGAGCTAAAAGAGTACAGTAGAAGAGCAAGAGAGAACTGCCTTGGGTTACAAATTTGTGGGACACGTGACAGGTGCGTGACTTCCACTGTGAATATCTTTGGAAGGATAGGCCATTGTTGAGTTTGTCATATCCTCAGCAGGACATGCAGCTGTTTATGGAGAAGATGCACATTTTTTCCTTTTTTTGCTTTGTTTTTTGGTGGTACTGGTGCTTAAACTCAGCCTTGTGCTTGCTAGGCAGGTGCTGTACCACTTGAGCCGTGTCCCCAAGAACATTAACATCATTGCAGTTTTACTTTTTTAATTGTTGAGGCTCAAACCCAACATCTTGCACATGGTAGGCAGGTGCTCTACCAGAGAGCTACATACTCAGCCCCTGGTGTGTTTTTTTTTTTTTTAATGATACCACGCATCATGCCATTGTAGGCAGATTGGTTACAATACTGTTTCTGTCAAAATCATCAGTGTTCCATTGATGGCTCATTCATTTCAAATAAAAATAGTTAAACTGTCCTTTAGAATTTGGACAAATGTAAGGTGGGGGTCAACAAGCATTAAGTGCAATACAGAAGGTCTGAGGAACTATGACAGAAACAGGCAGACTGGGCATTAAAGCCCACTTTGGCACTAACTACCTCTATAGCCTTGTCCTTAGGTTTTCCATAGAAGGTACTTTCACCTGACCTGCTGCTTTGGATCCCATGGGAATATGCTGATTTTTTTGCTTTGGGAGATGAACTGACCAGTGTTGCCTTGTGTGAGCTGAGTGATACATGATTGCCATGGATATACTTCCAGACCTGACTTCTAAAGTTGGTTGGAATCTGTTACGGACTCTGCTAGTCACCACATGGAGTCTATTGGGTGGGACTGGGGTTTGAACTTGGCTGTGTGTGCTAGGCAGGTACTCTTCCCAGCCCTTTTTGCTTTAGTTATTTTTCAAATAGAATCTGGCACTTTTTTAACACAGTTAAAAAATTATTTCCAACGTTGTAAAGTATCTTAAAAAACATTTCCCTTAAGTAATATAAATAATTGCTTATATGAAAGGCTGAAAGTCAAAATCCACCCAAGACACTTAGGGGTGGAGCTGGAAAACCCACACCAGACAGAATCATGAGGACCATTCCCAATGGCCCGGCACAAAGGGATGGTACTTCAGAATCACACCTAGTGTGGCTAGAAGGGTTTCTGTAACCGCAAGCTCAGCTCATTTCCCACTTCCAGAGGTGAAGAACGTGGTCATAAAAGGAACAGGTGGCCAGGAGACTGATGTCAAAGTTTACCCCTTCTGGGTAGAGGTCCAAGTCACAGATCTTGCTTGTGGTGTGTACTCGGCTGCCACTAATGTCCACCATGCCCACTCTTTGTTCAGAGGGGGCTGCCAGTGACTCGCCTGCATCCTTCTGGTTGTAGACCCGGTCTGCCATTCTGGCTCCCATGTCACTTTGAAGAGAGGAACCAGTTTGGGGTTGCAGTGAACTGAGGAGGAGCCAGGACCAGTCAGCCCCATACACCAGTGAGTTGGGTAATGTGTGGGATACCAACACTGTCGCTTCCTGCTTCTCCTCTGGAGCAATAAACAGAACAGGAAACATCATTACTTACAGTTGATCACCCCCACTGATGGCCTCAAAGGGGGCCTACCCAAAAGCAGCCACTCCCTCAGCAAATGTTCACTGAACAGCCTCTTATAGGCAGAGGAACCAGTAAAACACAGGCAGGCAGAGAATAAATTAGACATGCATCATGCAGCATGTGCCATAGAGATGAGCAGAAACAAATGAGGGGCACTTCTCCAAGTTGGAGAATTTAGCAAAAGCTTCTCAGGGGGAGATACACCTTACTTAAGACTTGAAAGCAAAGAACAAAGAGGAGTCAGCCAGATAGGAGGGAAGGGGACAGAAGAGGAACAGGGAGCATATAATTATAAACAGGACCTGCACGCACATGGCCCTGGCTGCAGCATGGTGGTGACTGACTCAAGGCTAGGTGGTCCAAACCATGCAGCTTCATGTGCCCTGAGAGGTTCACAGGAGCAGCTTCTTTCTAGCGAGCTCCAGATGCAGCTTAGAGAACAGAAGCAGAGCCAGAAAAAGCCAAAGCATTCCAACAGTGCACAGCAGTGACAACATGGCATTATGACCATAGAAAGCAGATGTGGGTCAGGTACCAGTGGCTCACGCCTGTAATCCTAGCTACTTAGGAGGCAGACATCAGGAGGATCACAGTTTGAAGCCAGCCAGGGTAAATAGTTCATGAGACCCTATCTCTAAAAAACCCATCACAAAAACAGGGCTGGTAGAGTGGCTCAAGGTGTAGGCCCTTAGTTCAAACCCCAGCACCCGTGCAAAAAAAAAAAAAAGCAGATGTGGCCAAACCTAAGCAGGTTCACACCCCAGGAGCAAGGCCACAGCTGGTAAGTGCAGCCTCTTCCAAGAGTGCCCACTTGGAAGACTGTCAGAGGCCATTCAGGCTTCCAGTTGGCCTGGGTAGTAAGTAAAAAGTTTGGGAAGCATGGCACCACTACTTCTTCTCTGGAAACTGAACAGCTTGAGGATGGCGACCCGAAAAATAATCCAAGAAACCCCCAAGAAGATGCCTGGTCTGCATCTGACAGTGAGAACGAAGCCCATCCTTGTGCAGAAATGAACAAAAATCAACTGGGAGAGACTGGAAAAAAAACAAAACCATCTTAAAATTACACAAATTATGAGGTGCACAGAGGAAAAAAGAGTGTACTAAGAAGTTAACAGTGGAAACTAAAGAAAGGCAGAGAAAGAACTGAGAGGAGGAAAAACTGAGACAAAGACACAGGTAAAAGGATTCAGAGAAGCCATAACTGCAGCAGCAAGAGAATCCAACAGGCAGAAAACAAAGAATCAACATTTGAAACTATAATGCAGAGCATCATGGTGGTGCACACATGGGAGTCTGAGGCAAAAGGATTGTAAGTTCAAGGCCAGCCTATACTACACAGAGACTTTGTCTCAAACAAGCAAAAACTATAACCCAAGAACACTTCCCGGAAATGAAATCTAAATATGGAAATGGCGTATAGGTCTGCAGAGTACCTGTCAAAAATCAACCTGGAATGGTGAACTCCAAGACACTTAGTAAAACTATTCCACTCCAGAGATCAAAAAGAAAAGCCCATTGAATATAACCAAAGGTAGAAAAAGCCCAGATGCCTATCAATGGACAAATGGTGACAACAGTCTTCAAAGGAATTTCTGGCATCTAAAGCAACAGATGAGCCCTGAGAACATGAAGCTAAATGAAAGAAGTCAGTCACACAAGAAAAATAAGTCTGATCCACTTGTGTCAAATGTCTAGAACAGGCAAATTCAGAGAGGCAGAAAGAAAGTTAGAGGTTTACCAGAGTTTTGAAAGATGGAAAAGTTTTCAAAGCAAATAATGGTGATAGTTGTACAATATTTTGAATGTACTTAAAAGTCACTAAGTATACACCTAAAAAAGTTAAAATGGCTTATTTTATGTTATATATATTAAGAAAATTTTAAAACAGTTAAGAAAACCATTGGGTCCCCCAGACAGAAAGAGTAAATAAGGAGACAAAGGCAGGAGACAAGCCACCACCAGCAAAGCATCGCAGCAGGATATAACAGGCAGGTTCTTCATCAAGGGTCAAGGCTTCAGGAAAAAGGGCTGAGTGTTCAAGGACTCAGGGAATTCCACCCTTGAGAGCCTTTCCCAGCAATCTATCCCAAGGCAAATTCTGCCCAGAGACAACAGAGATGCCTGTGCTGGTGGGAGCACTGAGAACACTTCATAAAGGGCAGGGACACAGTGCAATGGCAGAGCACTTCCCTACTATATACACATGCAAAAGGATAACAGGTACACACGTAAGTGATGTAAACACATAATAGTCTGAGCAAAAGAAAAGCCACTAAGAATGGGAGGAGGGGGAAGTAGAGTAACTTCTCTGATGTCACATGGGCAGTAAGAAGATCGTATATAACTCTAGAAGTGTTTGCAGGAAGATAAAGAGGGATTCAGACCATCTATTTAAGGCATTAGCATAAAGATGACATGATGGATACAACTTTCATAAATATCAAAATAAGTTAGAGCAAGAAAACAAGAGCAGAAAAAGCAGATCACAGAAAAAGAAACAGTAACCATAGTATATCAAGTGAAAATGACTGCAGCATGAAGAGTGGCAGCCCAAACCCATCAATGCCAATGGGCTTTAGTACTGTTCATGGAACGATGACCTCACAGCAAGATCAAACTCTATGCTGTATCAGAGAAATAAACTTCTAGCTAAGTGATACAAAAGGAGTTTGCAAAAGACCAGCAAGTTTGTCAGGTGATTAAAAAGCAGGGGTTGCATTTTAGTATCAGAGAAGACCAAGAGACACTAAACATGTCCAAGTCACAGCTGAGGTCACGACTCAAATGGTAGGCTGCTTGCCTAATAAGCACAAGGCCCTGAGTTCAAGGCCCAGTACTGCCAAAAAAAAAAAAAAAAGATCTTGGGCTAAAAAAAAAAAACAAAAGATCTTAGTAGAGTGCCTGCCTACCAAGTGAGAAGCCCTGAATTCAAACCCCAGTACCTCCCCCCGACAAAAAAAAAAAAAAAAAAGGCAAGCCACAGTGCTGGGAAGACATGGCAGTTGAGCACTTATCTAGGAACTAAAAGACAAAGCAGTCCCAAGCAGATTATTCTCACAAGAGACTTTTAAAACCTTACTCTCAGGACAGAATAGGAAGCACAGCTGAGAGATGGGCAAATTCAGAAGCAGGCAGTCACAAGGGAGCCCTGCAAACCTAAAACCCTAAAACTGCACTGTAATAGAGTACCTTCCCCACAGATGCACATGGAGCGCTGACAGCAGTCCACCAGACTTAGTGGCTCATACCTGTAATCCCAGCTACTTAGGAGGCAGAGATCAGGAGGCCAACCCAGAAGAAAAAAGTTATCAAGATCCCATCGCAAACAAACAAGTTGGGCATGGTGACCCATAACTGTAATCCCAGCTATCAAGGAAGTATAAATTAAAATAAATAAATAAAAACTGCCCTCAAACCCTAGTCCCACCAAAAAACAAAAACAAAAAATAACCTAGGGCAATGTGGGCTGGAGGCAAGGCCCAGGGTTCAAACCCCACTATAACCTTCAGGGCTGGAAAGAGAACACAAATACACAAAACATGATAAAGATCCAATGAAAGAACATTCTTAAAAAAAAAAAAAAAAAAAAAAATCACAAAGCAACTTGTTTACACACCTTTATGCAAATAAAATTTAAAATGTAGATTAGAAGGCAGAGAGCACAAGGTAACTCAAAGGCTAACAGACAACCAAGTGCTGATGGCTCATGCCAGTAATCCTAGCTACTTGGGAGGCAGAGATCAAGAGGATCAAGATTCAAGGCCAACCCAGGCAAATAATTCTTGAGACCCTACCTTGAAAATATGTAACACAAAAAAGGGCTGGCAGAGTGGATCAAGTGGGACAGAGCCTGCCTAGCAAGCATAAGGCCCTGATTTCAAACCCGTTACCCTCCCCCAACCAAAAAAAAAGGCTAACAGACTTAATGGTGGGAAGTCAACTTGGTCTTCCAATTACTTCTTTTCAAGGTGGAAACAGAGGGGGAGGAGACAGAGAAGGGAGATCACAAGCTGAGAGTAGGGAGGTAAAGGGGGTCCTACGGTTTGTGAAGAGAAATAGTTCTGACAAGGGGAGACACACTGCAGAAACACTGTGGTGGCCAAGAAATTCCAATGACCTCCCAGAGCAAACCTAGTGAAGCCATTCAAATGCAACGCTTTCCTACCATCACAGACCATGGCTCAGTCACAGGTAAAGATGGGTTAACCAATGCTGGGTTCTGCCCCAAGAAGGGAGCAAAGGAAAGTCATTGTGTGGGACATGGCACAACCAAAATCCAAGCCGTTCACAGACAGAAAGAATAGGACAGGGAGAATGGAGGAGGCAGAGCAAGGATGGCCATGAGTAACAAGTGGAGTCAGAGAATTGTTGAAATGCATGAGGAACCAGAATGACTGAGCTGGACATGGGGAAGCAGGATGAAAGACAGGATTCTTGAAACTGAGGTCCAACACTGGTGCAGCTAGGGCAGGAGTGAGGACTGGGTGTGGCTGGGTAGCTCATCAGACTTATGCCCAGAGGCTGGCTGCGCGCCCCCACTCACCCACTGGCTGGCTGTGTGCTCCCACTTACCCAAGAGGTTAACTATGTACCTCCACTCACCCATGGCCTTTTGGCAGTTGAGGATCTTGAAGCCACTGTGCATGCAGGCTGCCAGGAGCAGATGGTGGTAGACTGGGTGCCACTTGAGCCTCCATACCCCTCCCTGCATGGGTGTGTCTGCTAACGGCTGTGTCATGTTCCGAGTGTCCCACAGTAGAACGTGCTCATCATAGCTGGAACCATCCAATCAGTGGCATGCAGGAGACCTGATGCTTACTTCTTCCCTAAGCCCCTCAGCAGAAGGGGACACTCCCAAGAGACCCATCTCATCCCTTGAGGACAAAGGCCCATTTCCAGACCCAGATACTTGTGTGGTAGGTTGAAAACTGCAAAATGAACACCACAGTCTTGTGGAGAGGGAGTGAGTGAGATGCAAGGACCACAGAATCCACACCAGGGACTTACCTTCCTGTAGCCAGGATGTGCTCTCGATAGGGGCTGCTCTGGATGCTGCACACACCCATGGAGTGTCTGCAGGCAAAGAACAGCAACTGATAGTAAGCCAGACGGGATGAGAGGTCCTGGGAGAGGTGCCGGGAGGGGCTATACCCAAGCTCTGACTATAGGGCCAGCTACCTCTTACTGGTGAAGAGAGAAGTGCCAAGCATCCTGGTGTCCCAGCCTTTCAGAAGACCATCGTCCCCCCCTGTGTGGACATAAAGAAACCCATTACCAATGGCACTGATGATAGACAACAGAATTTCTCAGCAAGAGAATCTGTGAGGAAGTCCCTCAGTGCCTACTCTACATGATTTCAGGTTGCCACCAGGCAGGAGAGTCCCAAAAAGGACACCATAATGGTCACTGCCAGGCCCTAATGATCTTCAGGTTGAGTAGGGCCTGGGAAGAAGGGAAGACTAATGGTCTACGCTTGCACATATAAAAGGGAAGAGCTGGAAGTGGTAAGGCATCAGATTCCCTAACCATGAAAGGGAATACAGGTCACACCTGGTCACACTGCATTCTAGGAGGGCTCCAGCATCAGAGACCTGGTCACCTAGAGCCAGAGTGGTCATATTCAAGATCTCTGCCCAGAAGCAGTATGCAGGAAGACGTGGACAGAACTCCAGAAGGTTCTTTGACCTTAATCACACTCCCATGGGCTGTAAAGGGAAATGTACTTTGTAACCTTGCAATAGGACTAGAGATGTGGCTTAAGCAGCAAAGCACCTGCCTAGCAAACCTCAGGACCTCCAAAAACAACAACAACAAAAGAACAACAAAACTTACAATAAAAAAATACCCTTGCACTCATTTTAGGGGAAATGAAGGGCAGAAAGAGCAGGACAGATAGTGTCCTGATCCATAACCAGTCTTTAAAGAAAGACAACATCAAGACACAGGTGGATGGTGGTATCCTGACAAAGGAAAAGAAAGGTTCAAGAGCAGGGCCCACACAGAGGATGAAGAAGAACAAAGGGGAATGCTGAGGACTGTCTACTTCACCCACTACCCACCACCACCCACCCTCCATCCAGCCACTATCTACCATTCATCTATCTACCCACCTACTCACCCACTCATCATCCATCCACTCACGCACCATCTGTCTGCCATCGACCTACCTACCACCCACTCTCTATCTGGCCACTATCTACCACCCACACATCTACCTACCTTCGTCCACCCACCATCTACCCACCTTCATGTACCCACCCTCAATCTATCAACCTTCCACCCATCCATCCATCTACCCACTTGAGACCCAAGGGTATGATAGCACATGATGTACATAAATACTCTGCCCTTGGGGGAAAATAAGCATTAAGCACCTAATCATAATTAGGATGAGTATAGAATGCCATAGGAACAATGACAGAGCATCAGACCTGGGCTGGGCTGGTGAGATTGGATGTCATATGCAAGCTACTCTAAACATAAGATTTTAAGCTGAGCATGCCAGAAAAGTGAAATTAACCTGTGGAAGAACTACTGTGACAAAACACCAGGACTGGAGCAAACACAGAATAGCTAAGAAAAGACAACAGAGAGCAAAGGCAAGTCCCTCAGAATAGGACCTAATAGGTAAGTTCAGGTCAGACTATGCAAAAGCCCTGGGAGATCTCATCAAATGTTCTGGATTTTATCCTAAGTGAAATGGGAACTCAAAAAGTTCTAAAGATGAGAGGTATGATAGAATTTATGTAATTTTACAACAATCAAGCTGGTTCTGTGTGAAGACTGAGCTGGGAAGGACCAGAAATGGATGAACACTCACCACTTGTGTTCTGTTGCAACAAACTAGACAAGATTATAGGCAGCTGCAGGAGCAAGAGCAAGAATATTTTCTAAGGAATGCTTAGAAAATATAAACGGCAAGAATGGGTCTCATGGGAGAGGGAGGGACACAGGAGTCAGTCAAGGCTCCTGATGGAAGTGACAAGACCTTGTGAGCAACAAGGATGCTAGGGAAAGGCCTGCAAAGAAATGAGCTCGGTTCTAGATACAAGGAAATATCCTGGCACAGGTAGTAAGCAGGCAGGAAGAAAAACAGACCTAGAGCCCAGAATAAAATACCTGGGCCAGGTGTGCTTATGTACACCTGTAACTCCAACACTCAGAAAGTTGAGGTAGGAGGGTCAAGAGCTCCAGGTCAGCCTGGGCTAACTAATGAAACTCTGCCAAAAAAAAAGAAAGAAAAAAAAAAAAAAAAAAAAAAAAGCCAGGCAGCCTGTGCCTGTAATCCTAGCTACTGGAGGGCTGACATCAAGAGGATCACAGTTCAAGGCCAGCCTGGGCAAATAGTTTGACAGCCCCCATCTCCAAAATAACCAAAGCAAAATGAACTGAGATGTGGCTCAAGCGGTAGAGAACCTGCTTTGCAAACATAAACCCCTGATTTCAAACCCCAGTTCCACCAAAAAAAAAAAAAAAAAAAAAATGCTGAAGACATAGCTCAGATGGTAGATAGTACGCCTGCCTCAAAAGCGCAACAACCTAAGTTCAACTCGCAGTATCGCAAAAAAAAAAACAAAAAAAATTGCTCTTTGCAAATGTGGTGGCTATTCTTCTGTCCTCAGTCCTCAGGACCCCATGCACTAGAATCAGTCTTGGCCCCAGTCATTCTCTCCCTCTGTCCTTCCCTCCCTAATCTTCCAAAAGAGACAACTGTGAGGATGTTCAGTAGAAGAATGCTGACCTGAATACACGAGTTCTGTCTGCCAGTAATTGAAGGCGGCAATCCAGGCCTCAAAGTGATGGGCTTGCCATGAAGCCACTAGCTCCAGTCCAGGCCCCACCTCATTCACCATCAGGAGATGCAGCTGCCCCTTGGAGTCACTGCTGATGATTTTCAAGGGCTGGTTACTGAGTCTGGACAGAGGAAGCCAATGGAGAACATGTTGAACACTAGCTGCCATCCTGTTTGGGTCTTTTGTTTTTCCTTTTTGAGACAAGATCTTGCTATGTAACCAAGGCTGGCCTGGACCTCATGGTACTTCTGCCTTAGCCTCCCAAAGTGTTAGGATTACAGATGTGTGTCACCATGCTCTGCTCTCACCAAACATGTCCCAGAAAAGGCTCTGCACAGACTTGGCATGTGAACACGTTCCAAGAGGCTTCTTGGGTTACCTACAAAGGCTGAAACTACTACTTAGAAACCAGTGTTGGCTTCTCTTGATAAAAATCGTATTACTACTTATGGGGATATGCTAGGGTTTTCTGTTCTTTTAAGATTAGGACTGGTAGTGACATTCCCAGATTTAAGGAATCAACGTTTGCAGAGGGGCTTCAATTCTCTGGCATAAAACAAGAACCAGTCCTCAGAGGAGAGACTCAGGCCCCTGACCAAGCCTGGCCCTTACCTTCCAGGTTTGCCAGTGGACCAATCCAGTGACAAGGACAGACACTGCTCCTCCAGGATGAGGCTGGATATTGGCTGTAGGATATAACTGCTCTTCTACTGGAGAGAAAGAAATCCCTTTGTTCAAGCAATACTCTATTCCCTTAAATACTCTCCACAGGAGCAAAGTGTGCCAGCCACTGCCTCATTTTTTTTTTTTTTTTTGCGTTGGGGTTGGGGGGGTCCTGCCCAGGTAGGTCTTGAACTTACAAACTCAATCTTCCCACCTCAGCCTCCTGAGTAGATGAGACTAAGGTGTATACTACCACATCCAGTTTTTGTTTGTTTGTTTTTTTTCTTTTTCTTTTGGTGCTGGGGATAGAACCCAAGGCTTTACACATGCTAGGCAAGCGCTCTGCCACTAAGCTGTACCCTTAGCCTCTGACTCACACTTCCACCTAACACTGAACCCCTGCCACAGGACATTAAGGCACTGGAGCTCAAACCTGAGGACTTTGCCATACCCATGAACTTGAGGCAAGAGGCCTTAGCCTCTGTGTACTCCTAGACACATCGGTCAAGAGCTCCAAGAATCACCACTGGCTCATACTATGTGCCATGTCGTTCCAGGCCTCTGGGAATCTTAGCACATTCTGTCCTGAGACGGAGACAATGGGAATTTTTCTTCTGATTTCCATTTCAGAAGCCACTACAGTCATTAAAATGCTACTTTTCTTGTCTAGGATCTATGGAATTTATTACCTAAACAGCCTAGACAGTGCTTGACTTTATATAAACAGGTTCCCAGCAGGTTGCTTCACATGTCTTGAGTGCTGGTGCTCCAACCTTGAAACCTGGTCCTTGGGCCCAGTCTTCCCTCATTTCTAGGACAAGGCTACTGCTCTGAGCAGGCCTAAAGCAAAGCCCGTCCTTTGTACATAGGCTCAGTTGCCACAAATAATGCCTGCTGGACCTATGCTCCAGCCCCACTACAGCGCCTGCATTAGCATGTTAGGGCAAGTCTATGGGCTGTTGATGTCACTTCACCACACCACACCTCTGCTCCCCTCTCCTGTAACAACCAGATCATGTTTGCAAAAGCATGGTACAGGATCACTGTAAAACACTTGGGGGGGGGGGAATCACATAGGAATCATACACTCTCCCAATACTCATCAGAAGTATCATTTCCATCTGGGAAATTCACTGCTATTCTTAGCTCCAGTATCAACCAAGTACATGCCTGGCCTTTTTCCCTTACAGAACCCTCAAACCTACCAAGAGGTGACTGAACAGTCCATCGGATGTCCCTTCTGCTGGGACATGTGAGGTGAACACCTCTCACCAGAGCTCAGTACAATTTAAAACAGACTCCATGCTTACTTAGAACACTTATGACAAAGTCCACCATTGAAGAGACCATTCTGAGAAAATGTCTTCATCAGCAAAGCCTCACTCAGGTACCCTCCCCACCACAAAGCCTTGCCCCAGTCACTGACCTCAGACACCACCAGGCGCAGCAACTCTACAGACCCACTGGCATTGGCCACACCTAAAAGAGCATGGTCAGCCACTGGGATGTGGCACCTGAGGAGAGAACTCATGTGAGGACACAGCTCAGAGGAGCATCATACGTCCAGTGATTTATTATTTAAACTTCAGCTCCAAAGCCCACAATCTGTTCCCAAATAAAAGGTTCTCCAGCTTGTAAAATCAAAACCCATGTCGCTTCCCAGATTGGTTCTAACTGTAGGGCTGGGAAATTGACCAGGGAGAAGAGACCCCTGCCTGCCAACGGGTGGGTGGGACAGCAAGGATGGGACCCAGAGTTCAGTTGCTTCCCTGTCTTCTGGAAGGCCCCAAGGCATCCATCGGGCTCCCCTGCTTATGTCAACATATTCCAGAACAGGTGGGGTTACCAGAACCGTACCATTTCATATCCAGGACTGCAGAAGTATCTCTTCTCTGGACCTCAACCAGAGGGTTAGTAGTTCTGTCGTTATTATAACTGTACAGGTAGAGACGACCTAAACGAACTTGAGGCTCGTCCAGTTCACCCTACGGAATGGAATACGCAGTCTCTTAACAGACGCTGGGAACCCAAGGGATGGGAAGCCAGAGTCGGAACAAAAAGGTGGGCCAAAACTAGCAGAGTGGCCCTATGGCCGAAAACAGAGCTCCTAAGCTTCTGAGAGGGCAAAGCGTCCCCTCTGGGCCTTGTGGTCAGTGAGCGGACACCCTGCACGAAAAGCTAAATGGCAACGGGATCCCGCACGGCCAGGGTAACTGTGGTCCAGGGCTGTGCTCACTCTTAAGCGTCCAGGTTAGGATGTTCAGACACCTCTCAGCGGCCAGGCGCCATCTAAGCTGTGGACTCCATGGCGGTTCTCAATTGGGGCCCGGGGCGGAGGCCGCCTCTTCCGCGCGCCCTCTTGGGCTCCCGCCTCCCCGCAACCCCCGCCCCACGCCTTGTAGCCCGATCGCGAACCTTGTCCTCGGGCTTGCGCAGCTGGTACGTGCCGCAGGCCAGCAGGTGCCGGCAGCCATCCAGCGGGCACCACTCCACCGCGTCCGCGGTGAACTCGGTGTCCACCACCTGCAATGCCCGCAGCGCCCGCGCCTGACTGTCTGCCATGCAGCTCCGAAGGACTCGATGTTCACGCTCCACCCACCGCCTCTTTTGCACCCTTGGCGGTGGCCTCTCCCAACTCCTTCCGAGTCGCCAGGGCGGGACTTCCGGCCAGCTTGCCGCTGCGAGCTACTACTCGCCCTGCCGGCTGCTGGGTGGCGGCAAGACCCGACGTGTCGCCCAGTTGGGTTGTGGGTCCTGGAGCTTTGCAGACGTGCAGCCAGGGGCACGAGAGGATGGAGTAACGCCAAAGTGGGGTGCGCCAGGTACAAGGCGTAGAAAGACTTGGGAAGGGGGACAGGAAACAGGACCCTCACTGTAAGTATATATGGAATGCGCTCCAGAACTCTTGTGCTTGGAGCACCGAATAGGCTTGGGGAAGGCCGGCTTGAGAAACTGAGGGTTGAACTGTGTCTCCCCCAGCACCCCCCCCCCGAAATATGTACGTTCACACCAACCCCCAGATCTCAGAATGTGACCTTTATAAATAGGGTTTTTACAGAGGTCAAGTTAAAATGAGGTTCTTAGGGTGAGCCCTGATCTTTATGAAAAGGGAAATGTGGACAGACACACAGAGGTTAGACCACTTGGAGGTGCCAAGTAAAGTCTGGAATGACTTCCAGACAAGCCCAGGAGACTATCAGACTTGGAAATCGTCTTTCTCTAAACCTTTGGAGGGCGTCTAGCCCCAGCAACACCTTCATTTGAGTGCTAGTCTCCAGAATGAGACAGTATCTCTGTTGCTTTAGGCCACCCAGTTTCTGCAGGGCAGTTCCAGGCAGTTATGTAGACAGAAATTCGTATGCTACCTGGGTATCCAGTTTGGTCGCTGAGCTGAACTGAGAAATCTAGTAGATGGGTGCTGAGGGAGAGGGGGCACCAGAGCACCCAGACCAACCTAAGCCCTCCTGTCTGCCACAAGGAATGCCAAATACATCACTCAACAGGGTACAAGCCCCTTATTTGAACCACCTGAGCATTCTCAGGCAATAGACTAGATTTGCAGCTACAAAAAACAAGAGAAAAGGATCATCAGAAGCGGAGACAAGTCCAGGGGATGGGTTTCAGAGGGACCAGGAAACAAACAGGAATAAAAAACAACCCTTGAAACCTATCTCACCTGCATCACAGCATCTGTGCCAGAAGGTGTGGTGGAGCTGAGGAAAGGAGCCCACAGGCTGCCCAGAAACTGCTACCTTCACCAGTTCAAGTGCTTATATGTCATGTGTGAGACCTCTGTTGCTTCTCTTTCAATGTAATTTTCTGGTGAAAAGCTGACTGCAGAGTAAAGCAGTCCCTGCTGGTCAAGGGATACAGAAACTCATGCCAACCTGGCGACTCCCCAAAGGTTACAAGCAAACATGGCTTGCAGTCTGTGTATCCCATCCCCAGAGCCGTTGCTTGAAGGCAGATCACTTGGAGGTACTGAGAACCTCATGCATGGAGACCACCCAAAACCAAAAATACCAACCCACTCAGGAATCCCCCCACATCAACAACCCTGGGACATCCTGAAGCTTGAGCTAGCTGCTGTCTTTAGCAACCATTATCTCAGGACACACACACATCCTTCCTTCCCTATAGCTGAGTCTCAATTGCCATTCAACCTAGGGTCTTAGCAGGGATCTCACCTATCTCAGCAAAAACCCTTAACCTTCACAGCACCAAAGGGGAACTTTTTGGTATAGGCCTGATGGGGCATGTGGAGTTCTGCAAGCTCTGGAAAACCCCACAGGGGATTATGCTGCCCCACAGTCTCATACATTCTCTTTTCTAGGCCACCAGGTACCACAAAAGTTGTAATGGGAGCTCTGCTCACAGACCCAAGGCCACCAAATAACTGTGTTTGGCCAGGGACCAAGCAAGAACAAAATCCTGGAATGTGACAGAAGTGCTTTAAGAGGGAACAGCATAGCAGGGGCCTGCAGACCAACAAGATAGGGTGGCCTAGACCAATCAGGTAGGAAGAGCCAAGGGGACAGAAGGGCCAACTGGACCTCCAGCCATACAGCTGGACTCATTTCCCTGAGATGGCTCTATGTGAACAAGATGCTGACCAGCCCTCAGACACCTGTAGATCCACAAAGGGAGAGGGAGACATGCCCTGGGGCCACAGCCTTACACAGATGAACAGCACCCTGCCAGTCTGCTCCAGGCCACAAGTGGTACCTCACTAGCCGGTTAGGCATGTCCTGCGGATTCTTCTGAGCAGCTCTCACTGCTGGTTCCCAGAGGCTCCATGTATAAAGGAAGGTGAGAATTTACCAGTGTACGACTCTTAGAGCACCCCTCAGTCACAAAATCAGTGACTAGCTTACTGGAGCACTCACAGCACATGCTGCCAGACAGGATAGTCTGGATCTCACTTATGCTTCTGACCAGACAAGAAAAAGGCCCAGCATGCTCTGCTTCTCAGGCACCAACCAGAGAGGCAGGTCCTCCACTCCATACCATGTGACCAATTCCACAAGAAAGTAAGACTGAACCTAAACAGCAGGACACGAAGAGCACAGAATAACCAAGACGCAAGATGATTCCACTTCTTTACTCTGCCCTTTCAGACACAACTGTGCAGGCCACTCCTTGGGACCCCTACTGCCCAAGAGAGCAGCTCAGCTACATGACACTTTCTAGACATGTGGCTGAATGTTTGCCATTTCAAGATTACAGCAAATGATTCTATTTGTAGTTTCTAACCCTTCCCCTACCTCCCCCCCAAAAAAACTGTACATGAGTTTACAAACATATTAACATATAAATAATGAGAAAGGTCCTGGGGAGCCTCCCCGTTGTCTCTGCTGGAGATAACACTGGAGGGGCACTGTCCCCGCAGACTGCATGTGCCCTGGGGAGTCTGATGGTGGCTGTCTGGGCCCACCACTAGCTTCTTTGGCACCTCAACGGCCAGTCTATCTCCACTGTGCCCACGGAAGAGCTGGAAGCCTCGAACCTGCGGCAGTGGCGACTCCTGCCCGTCATCGTTCAGGCTCAAGCTCATGCTGGAAGGGACGCTTCCTCTCCCGACAGTGCTTCTTGTGAGCAGGCCAGTCCTTCTGCTGGCACTGGGAGCCACAGTACCGGGCCACCTGGCAGCGCCCACAGATGTTGAACTCCCGGAGCTGAAACACAGAACCATGGCTTCACTTTCACGCTGGTTAACTGTGTAGGGCAGAAGCCACATTTCAGAATCTGGAAGGACTCAGCAAAACCCCATGCAGCAGGCTGGAGATGTACCACGTGCATGTACAAGACCCTGAGTTCCATCCCCAGCACCACAAGACCTGAGGCACCATGAATGAAGGGCTAACCCCTGCCTGAACAGGAGCAACAGCAAAGGGAGAGCCACCGTGTTGGGAACCCAGGGGACTATGGAGACGAGATTCCACACCACAACTGGACTGCTGGGCAGAGGTGGCCATGAGCCAAAGCCTTACTGCAGCCCACCATACCTGTTTCTCGATCACTGTGCAGGGAGGGTAATGGCACTCATAGTAGGTGCAGGAATTTTCCTCCTCTTCCACCACATCCCCATTGGCATTGTAGTACCGGGTCACATTGAGGACAGGGAATTGCTCTTCTATGGGGTCTGTGGGAAGCTGCTGAATTGCAAGCCAGTACAAGCTCTGCTCCCTGAAAGAAGGCAGAGGTCTCAGTGTGGTCAGACCAGGTCAGCACAAGGGAGGAAGATGGGACTCCAGGAATGTGTCCTGTCCAGAACCCATCCCACCCATTTTCAATCCGGCAGCTGAGTTTTCTTTGTCCATTTTCACTGCGTATACTTACTATATGACATTAAATATTTAGCATACTATCTCCCCCTAACACACAAGCACTGCCTCATCTACCACTCTCCCCAACTCCTGGGGCTCACAGATACACAGCAGGCACAGAGCACAAATGTGGCCCCTGGCTGATGCCAAGTAGCCCCTCTCCCTGCCCTTGTCCCTAAGAGGTACCTGCTATACTACCCTGTCATCCGACTTCCTTTTCAACTTTGTCAGCTGCCTTGCATCCTTCTGAAAACCCCTCCTCCATGAATGAACCAGATACAACCAAGAGTTACACCAAGAACTGAGGTCCTAAAGGCACATGCTGCACGAGGAAGGCTCCAAAATGACTCCTGGTTGTCAGAAGTTGAGTATAGCAGGGCTTCAAAGGGGCATGGCCAGCTCCTCAGAAAACGGGCTATTTAGCCCAGCCCTCATGGTCTGACCAGCCCACTGTCAACAAAGTCCAAACCAGAGGGCACCTGGTTAGAAAGAGGAAAAGGTCAGCACGTGGACAGATGCTGGCTGCTGATTAGCTAAGCAGATAAGGTTTAGGAGCACCCCTCTGGAACTAGAAAGAGGGAACAAACCTTTTCAAAGAGGTCCCCTTTAGTGGCTGAGCTGAACTCATGGTCCCATACTGACCATTGCCAGGGAAGAACTGAAAACCCAGACTTGGGAGAAGCCAATGCCCTACTCCCAGCGTGACAAAGTCAGGGTGACCCCACCACAAAGAACTAGCCCACATGGAGGCAAGAACCAAGACACACAGCCCAGCCAGCAGGGACTTCAGGCCCACTCAGGTCAGTTCTGATTGCTGCTCCTGGCACAGAGCCCAGCCCAATACAAATGGATTAAACATATATTCTAAAACCCCATACCAGCAAATTAAGAACATTTATGCTTGATGCGTCTTAGGCAAGCTGGAGCCCATCTCCACCAGCAGGAAGTGCTTTCAGGGCACAGTTGCAGCAGAGCTTATCCATCCACAAAGTGAGAATGGGCCAGGGAAGGGCCATGAGGCCAGCTCACCAGGAACTTCAGCCTATAGCCTGCTTTTCCAAACAGAAGTTCTTAATCGTGGTTATCATTATCTTAGGACTATAAAGGGTATTCTGGGACTGGAAGTGTGCCTCAACCAGTAGAGCAACTGCTTTGAAAACGCAAAGCCCTGAGTTCAAACCCCAATCTTACCCAAAAAATTTTAAAATAACAAATAAAGCAAAAAAGGAAAAAAGTAAAGAAAGGATGTTCTGAGAGCTCGGCATAGTGGTATACACCTGTATCCTAGCTACTTGGGAGGTAGAGGAAGGAGGATCATGATTTTGAAGGGAAATTACCTCAAAAACAAATACAAAAGGACTAGAGGAGTGGCTCAAATGGTAGAGTGTTTGCCTAGCAAGTGTGAGGCCCTGGATTCAATCCCTAGTACCACAACAAACAAACAAACAAACAAACAAAACAGGGGTAAGGGTTACATTCAGTTACAGGATGACCAGACCAATACATAGAACCTGGCTAAGGTGATGTATAACATCACAGCAGAAGGGGACCCACAGGTGGTGACATGGTGGTCAGTGGGGAAATATGTGGAACCAGGGTTGGCACGTCCCAGCACCTACACAGGAGAGGTGCCTACATCAATGTTGACCAACCAAGGGGAAATGTTGTGGGTACTGGTTTTGCCCACCACCAGCCCCTACCCTTCCTTTGTTGAGACCTGTCTCAACTCTAGCTCCAGGCTAGAAAAGCAGTTCAGAGCCAGCTAAGTGGAATGCACCCCAGGACTTCCTCCACAGGCAGTGAGCAAGTCTGTTGCTGCCTGGGGACATTCACAGCTCCAGGAGGAGCCCCTGGGAACAACAGAACTGAGGAGGTGGCATAGTCACTGGCTCTCCCCATTCCAGTCAGAGTCAGTAAGTGAAATTGAGCTAAGTTTCTCTTATTTGCAACCTGAAGTCTAAACCAACATAATTCCCGAAAGTATAAAAACCCTACACAGCTTTTATGAAAGGGTTAGCTTCACTGAATGGTAGGGAACTAAACGGTCAAAATTCTGGTATCACAGCAGGGAACAAACCACCAGCCTACCAAGGGTGCAGACCTTCACAGGGCTGTTTTCACCCTGCCAAAGCCCACATAGGAAACAAAGGAGTGTGTAATGGTGATGGACAGGATACCCTGAGGGGTCAGAGCGGCAGTTTGGGGGAAACCCTCTAAGAGCCTGGAGACAGTCCCCTCATATCCCCAACAGCAGTCTGCCTGGCACTCCCACCCACTTCTACCTCCACTGCACAGGACTCTGGCATGGCCCAAAGGCAACAACTGTCCACCCTCTGTTTGGTCCACCCTCTGTCCCAAACACCAACCTCACCAGTGCCACTAGCAACATCTGCTGGGGTGATAGCGGACTTGAGAACATACACAGAAACCCCAGGAAGCCCCTGTGAGCAGTTCAATAATGCACATGGGGCCAGGCACCAGTGGCTCATGCCTGTAATCCTAGCTGCTCAGGAAGCAGAGATCAGGAGGATCATGGTTGGAAGCCAACCCTAGGAAATAGTTCCCAAGACCCTACATAAAAAAACCCATCACAGAAAAAGGGCTGGTGGAGTGGCTCAAGGTGTAGGCCCAAGTTAAAGCCCCAGTACTACAATAAATGAAAGAAAAAAAAGGAGAAGAAAGAGAAAGAGAAAGAGGGAGGGAGGGAGAGAGGAAAATAGGTAAGATAGATGGGGTGAGGACTCTGGCCTCAATTTGATTCAACCCTGTCCTGCTGGTTCTTTGGCTCTTCCTCAGGGCTCCATGAGGTTCATAACTGGGCTAATCCTGGAGCAGTAGGAACTGCCTTCCCAGAGTACAAAGCCCTGTTTGCAGGACCACAGGAAGCTGAAACACCAAGAGGCCAAGCCCCTGAACCACACTATCCTACTTCCTTCAAACCACTGCTTGGGGAAAATTGTTCAGCAGAGGAACATGACAGAGAACCATCCTGTCTCAGAGACTCATGTATATGCACAGGATGGGGCTTTGGGGTATGGCCCAATGCTGGCTCCACTCCATCACATCAGCTAAAGTATTCCTAGAACCAATTATCACACAATCAACCCCCAAAAATAATCATCAAGATTCTTCCCATTCCCTGACTGGAGGTGTGGCTCAAGCGGTAGAGCACCTGCTTTGCAAGTGCAAAGCCCTGAGTTCAAACCATAGTCCTACAAAAAGAAACAAAAAATTCCCTTTCCCTGAAAAATGGGACCCGCGACACACGTTGGAGAAAAATAACCAAGTACCAAAGTACTCAGAGGCACCAGGGCAAAGAGTTTGTTTGGTACTAAGCACCTGTAGGAAGTGCAGGCTCAGAAACACCCACCTCTGTTTGCTGGAGGTCTCCTCAGCTTTGGGCCGCCAGCCCCACGGCACCAGCTGCAGGTTGTCCAGTCGATTGTCCACTGTCACAGCGTTGAGATGCACCACCTGAAACCCAGGAGCCACACCTCCTCTGTGTCGCTCCCTAGGGAAAAACAATACTCTCAAGGTCCATCTCTGACCACAGGTACTTCTGGTTAAGCATGAAAGTTCAGCCAGAAATACCAGCCATGTGTCTGACCAGGGCTGATGAGGGTGCACCTGGGGAAGGCTACTGAGAGAAATCCAGCACATCGTCAGCCTATGGATTTAAAGGTTGGACTGAAAGAGGCAAGAATGAAATCCCAAAACTGCCTAAACAAACACCCTAGAGATAAGCTCCCCATCTGGTGGTCCCAACATTTTAGAACCTCATCTTATACATGAACAGTGGCCCATTTCCCAGGGAGGCAGCCCACATCATACTGACAAGGCTCAGTCAGAGCCCAAGGGAGAGGCTGGAAACCTTTTCCACCAGAGGACATCCGACCCCAGTAGAACTCCATTATGCAAATTTGTCATTTTTTTGAGTTAATGGCAAAGGACACACAAACTCCCACACCTAGGGAAGACAAGATGAGTCTGACTCCACCAGGCACGTGGCTCTCCTGCCTCCAGGCATCCTGTGCACATCCCAGCTCACACAGGACCCAGGTAGGAGACAAGGCAGCTGGAAAATACCCACCACAGCAGCTCATGGAGGAGCCTGCCAGATCCTCTTCCTCGATTTTTGTCGAAGGCATATGCGAATATCTTAGCACCATTTCCATCAGCATCTACTTCCATACGAGCCTGAAATGTAACAAGGAAAAGGTCTGTTAAATAGCCTCAACTCTAAGCAACATTTCAAATCCCACTTAGAAAAAAATCAAGTGAAACAAACAGCTATAAGGGATAGATGCCACCCTGTTCCTGAGATCCTGGGAGTCAGCAGGGGCTCCCTCATACCCAAGTCACAAATAGGCCAGCAACATCCCAACAACCACTCTATCCTCCATTTTGGCAAGAAACCATAATGAGCAGCTCATTGCAAAATAATGTGGACACAGAGAAATAACACCCACACAAAAGCCCACAGAGTTGGGTGTGGTGGCACACAATGACTACCACCACTAAGGAGGGAGACGAAGACAGCAAATTCAAGGCCAGCCTGGACTACATAGTGAGAACTTCTCTTCAAAAACAAATGTGCCAGTGGCTCATGCCTGTAATCCTAGCTACTCAGGAGGCAGAGATCAGGAGGATCTTGGTTTGAAACCAGCCCAGGGCAAATAGTTCGAGAGACACTATCTCAAAAAAAAAAAAAAAATCACAAAGAAAGGCTGATAGAGTGGCTCAAGTGGTAGAGCACCTGTCCAGCAAGCATGAGGCTGAGGGCTGAGTTCAAACATCAGTACCGAAGGGAAAAAAAAAAAAAAACCAACTGGGTATTGGAGGCTCATACCTGTAATCCTAGCTATTTGGGAGGCAGAGATCAGGAAGATCAAGGTTCGAGGCTAACACAGGCATCGTTCACAAAACCCCATCTCTAAAACAACCAGAGCAGCTGGGCACCAGTAATCCTAGCTACTTGGGAGGCAGAAATCAAGAGGATCGAGGTTGGTTCAAGGCCAACCCAGGGCAAACACAAAAAAAAGGCTTGTGGAGTGGTTCAAGTGGTAGAGTGCCTGCCTACCTAGCAAGCATGAGGCCCCAAGTTCAAACCCCAATACTGCCAAAATAAAATAACCAGAGTGAAATGGGCTGGATATATGGCTCAAACAGTAGAGTATCTGCTTTGCAAATGGGAAGACCTGAATTCAAACTCCAATCCCACCCAAAAAATAAAGACCACAATCCAGCAAGGAAGAAAAACTCCTAGACAAACTGGGGCCATGGAAGTGCAAGGCACGAGATGGAGACATGAGGCAGGACCACTGGCTGCTCAGGGCTGCTGAAGGGAGGAGAGGTTGGCACATCAGTAGGAGTGTAGGGCTGCCTCACAAGTCACAGCCACAGAGAACTGTGCACACCTCATTTAACAGACATCCAAATAGGACAAAGCGTGGTGTGTTTGCAAGAGTTGATAACCAGGGTGAAAGTGGGGAAGATCAGTGCAGAAGCCACCCGGGGCTCTACTAGGTAGTGGCAGCCAGGCTGTCCAGATCTGGGATGTGGTGACCCTGAAGGCTCATTAGCCAACAGCAACCATCCATATGTGCAGTCTCCCACTCTCCCAGCACAGGAAAGTCCACATTATCTTTCCTGGGGATGACAAAAAAACATGGAAGGACCGACCAGTCATCCTTACCTCAAAGGAGTAGCTCTCCACCAAGGGGATGTCTTGCTCATCTATCAGTGTATATTTGGTCTGAAAATTAACCATATATTGCAAAGCGTTAAATCTGGAATACTCACAAGAAACAGTAACATTATAACCAGGAACCAGCTACTTTCTTATGAAGTAGAAAATAACCACATGCCGCTACAGATTAAGACACATCAGCAAGTGGGGGCGCTCAACCTTATTTGTCAAAAATGAAAGCGAGTCACACCCACATTAGTCTATCAGGGCAGTGTTACCAGGCTTCAATACCCATCCACACAGGATCAACCCGGTAAGTGGAACTCAACTATTAAACTGACAATAGACCTAGTCAAAGGTTTCAGTGGAGTAGAGAACGGGGATGGGACTGAAGCAGAATATCCAAATTCCAATGAACGTATATTCATTAGGTAGGGCAATAGGTACACGTGCTCACTCACTGTATTACTCTTCTTAAGTTTTAAGGGCTGATGTTCACGCAATCAATTACTGACTTGGAAGGGTTCTCAGAGATAACTAGGGTCGCACCCAATGTCCCTGCTGGAAGGTGCAGAAAACGGTTCTTAATATAGGCCAGTCTTCCTCTCCTAGGGTCTGTTCGAAGATCTGAACCAATTTTCCTTCCTCGGACTTGACTCCTGCCTCTGTTCCTCTCTCTAACCACCAGCAGCAGCCACTGGTGGAGAGGGAAGCGTAAGGTCCCGGCTCCTGGACACCACCGAGCCTCAAAAGACCACTGATTCCACGAGAACCGCAGCCTCCAACATGCGAAGGATGGGGGCCGGGCAAGGGCGAGCAGTGGCGGTGAACCCTCGAGTATACCAGCTCCGGGGCCCTGGCTCCCCGTCCAGAGAGAAGCCCGAGGCTCGGCCCCACTTGACCAGCCCTAGCAGCGTTGTAACGAGCCGGGAGTCTCCACTGCTGACCGGCAGGCACGGAACAGCCCGCCTCGGACCCGCTTGGCAAGAGGCGTCGCGGTGCGCGGCCGCGAAAAGGGCGCTGCGTTCAAACCGTGCGGCCGCAGGTGCAGCCCGGCCGCTAGGCCCGGTGCTGGCTCCACGGCGAGCGCTCGGGAAGCGCGGGCGGCCGCCTCCGCACCCCATCAGCCTGGCCGGGCAAGGAGCGTCCAGAGCCCGAGGGGCGCGCCCGCCGGCCTTGGGGAAGGCGGTCACAAGGAAGGCAGCGAGCCGGACTGAGCCTGACCAGCGCACCCTGCCCACCCCGGCGTCCACCCCGCCGCCCCGGACCACGCAGGCCTGACCGCGGCTCTGCGCCGCTCACCTTCCCGGCCACCCGGCCGAGCCGCACGATGCCCAATTTGAAGTCGGTCATGGCCGGGCCTGCGCTCTCGGCCGGCGGCGACGCTCCCTCGGGAGACGCCGGGCCGGGCCCGGGCGAGGCCGCGGCGCTCCGGGGGCAGGCCGGGGCGGGGGTCGAGCCGGGCGGGCCCCGGGCGGACGAGGCTGGGCCGGGCTCGGGCCGCCGCCGCCTCGCGCCCGCCGGACCTGCCACGCGCCGCCGCCGCCGCCGCCGCCACCGCGCGCACCCCAGCAAGCGGAGCCGAGGGCGGGGCGTGGCCCGGGGCACACCCCCCGCTGCCGCCAGCCGGCCAATTGCACGGCGCGCCCTCCGCCAGCCGGCGCGCGCCGCGGCCCAGCGACCAATGGGAATAGTAAGGGTGCGCAGGCGCACTGGGAGCAAGTCGAGCGCGGGGGAGGGGCGGGCCGGGGGCGGCGCCTGCGCGGCGGCCGGCTGGACGTCAGTTTCGCGGGAAGCTTTGTGCCGGCGGCGGCGGCGGCGGCGGGAGCAGCAGGACCCCTCCTACGGGGCTAGGGTCGGATCAGCTACCTCCAGCCGCCTTGCGGTCTCCACAGCTTACCCCGGCCCGTGGGGCCCTTATCCCTTCTCCGGGTCCAGCTGGGCGGCCTGGAATAGCTGTCCGCGCCCAGCAGTCGTCCGCCGGCAGGACCGCGGCGGGATTTCCCCGCACCTCCTGTTCTTGGACGACGCCGGTCTCCAGGGTCCACGCTCCTCGCTTTGGAGCTGTACAGATCTCCGGAAACGAAACAGCTCCCGGGGTAGTAGCGGGGACAGACTCGGTGCGTCCGGGGACCGAGGTCCCTTAGGTCCCCTGAGATGAGACCTGCGCGGGGGCCATAGTGGACATGTGTCCGACTGAAAAAGAGGCCTTGTGGGCCCGCAGCCTGATCCAGAGGGCAAGGCCTTGAGCTCAAACCCGGGGGCAGGCTCCACCTGCTTCAAAGTGATCCCAAGCACCTGAGGCTCTACGGAGGTTCCTGGCTTGCAGGGTACAGTTTGGGATATAACTACCAAGAAGATGTGTTTTTTTCAAGAGTGAGGATAGAAAGTCCATCTCTGGGCTCCTGGGACTTGCCAGTTCCTCCCAGACGCCCTGGAGGGGAGACATCTGGGATCAGGCTTGTCCTTGCTGGTGCTCCCATGGGCAGCAGAAGCTGATTTTAGTGCAGGTTGCTCCAGATGTTGACTTGAAACGATGGTCCACGTGGCTTGCTTGAGAGGGACCCCAGCAAACACCACTTGGAGTGGGGACATGAGGCAGGGAAGGGGGTTACTGTGCCAGAGGCGCCATCTGGTGGGAGGCTGTTCCTGAGACGGTTGCTTCTTGGCTCCTCAGCCACAACCTGCGAGTGGCAAAGAGCAAGCAAGACAAGATGTTATGTAGGTGGGGTGAGCCTGTTTGCTGTGCTTATCTTTCTACCCAGGTCTAATGTCCTGTAGGGGGGATTAGGCAGCCTGGGGAGTGCTTACTCTCCAGCAGCATCCATCTCCCATCAGCAACATCTTGAAAAAGAAACTGCCAGCCATGGTGGTACACACATGTAATCCTATTCCTGGTAGGATTACAGGAGGCTGGTGCGGGAGGATGGAGAGTTCAAGGCTAGCCTGGGCTACATAGTGAAGCTCTTTCCAAAAACAAAGAAACCGTGACTCCAGATCCTGTTCAGCCACTACCTCACTTTCTTGCTTCCTATCACAACAAAAGTGCCTAGAGTTGTCTGTACTTGCTATCTCCTTTACCCATCTGGAAAGCTAGTGAATTTATTTTCTGCTATTTCATATCATCCTACCACAGATATAGTGACCTAAAAAAGTGTCAATTTATTATCTCATGGGTCTGAGGGTTCTAAGTCCAGATGGGCTTGGATGGTTTCTTTACCCCAGGATTCAAGGCTGAAATAGGTGTTAGTGAGCCTGAACTCTTACCAGGGCTCTAGGGGAGAATCATCTTTAGACTTAATTTCTTTGTCACAAGATTTAGTCCCATATAGTTCTGTGAGGTCACCATCTACTGTCAGCCAGGGACCATTCTCAGTGTCTAGAGGCCACCTGCATTTTCCAGTTTGTGTCCCCCTTCATCAAAAGCCATTAAGTCAGGTTCAATTCCCAGAACCACAAAACAAAAGGACAAAAAAAAAAAAAAAACAAGAAGCCCCCACACATTTTTTTTTTTTTGGCATATATGTGGTACTAGAGAATCAAACCTAACGTCTTGTGAGTGCTAGGCAAGTGCTCTAACACTGAATTATGTCCCCAACCTTTTTTTTAAACAGGGTCTCGCTATGTAGCTCCAGCTGGCCCTGAACTCACTATGTAGCCCTATCTGTCCTCAAACTCTAATTCAGAATCCTCCTGCCTGTGCCTCCTGAAACTATAGGCTTTTGCCGCTATGCCTGATTCACACTTCTAACCTCTGTTCCTTTTCCCCCTCATTTCTCCCACCTTCAGCTGGAGAAAGTTCTGTACTCTTAAGAACTCCTGGGGCCTGGTGCCGGTGGCTCACACCTGTAATCCTAGCTACTCAGGAGGCAGAGATCAGGAGGATCACAGTTCTAAGCCAGCCTGAGCAAATAGTTCTTGAGACCCTATCTCAAAGAAACCCATCACAAAAAAAAAAGGGCGGGGGGGTGGGGGGTGCTGGTGGCATGCCTTAAGGTGTAGGCCCTAAGATCAAACCCCAGCACTGCAAAAACAAAACAAAACAAAACAAAAAACCTTGAATTTGGCTGAGTCCACCAGGATAATTTTCCTTATTTAAAAACATTAATTAGTAACCTATTCTGCAAAGTCCCTTTTGCCATGTAAGGTATTCACAGGTTGCAGTCATGAGCACTTGACATATACTACCCAAGACTCCTGGCAACCCATTCCAGCTAGGCTTTCAGCCATACCAGCCTCTGAAACTACACCAGTGAACAAAACAAATTAAGATCCCTACTATATTCCAGTGAGAGAGATGGAAAATATGCATGATGAGTAAGTATGTTCCAATGTTAGAATGTGATAAATGCTATGTATGGAAAAACAACCAGATCAGAATATTGAGGGGCTGATGGTGTTAGTGAAAGGGGTAAACAGAGAAGTCCTCATTAAGAATGGCATCTGAACAAACAGTGGATGGAGGAGAGGGGGCCATGTGGATATACAGAGGTAGGACATTCCTGACAGCAGGAACATCCAGTGTGCAAAGAACTTGAGGTGGGAACAGGTCTGGCATGTTTGAAAAACGAGCCAATACACTGGCTGCTGGGAGAACCAGCTTGTAGGAGACAAGAGAAGGAAGGCTCTTCAGGTAGTGACACAGGCATCTGGACAACAGGTAATGGTGTTCTGACGTGTGGTACAGTGGTCTGTATGTTCATAGGCCTGGTTGTGTTGCAGTAACAAACAACTAAATTCTCAGTGACTTTGCAAAAACAAAGCTATATTTGTCATTCACATTGCACGTTAAGATGAATAGGCGGTTGGATCTATGCAGGTAGATTAAAGGAAAGGGGCCCAACTGGGGTATAAATTTGGCATAATTAGCATATTTTTAGTATTTAAAGCCCTTTGTCCATTTGGGCCACTATAACAAAGTGCCTTAAACTAAAAAATGTATAAGTCATAGAAATTTTTTGAGTGCCCTCTCTAGGGACCTCTCTCAGCTCTGGGAGCTCTACTCTTTGCTACTTTTCTCTCTCAAAAAACTCCCACTTTACTAAAGAAGAAAAGAAATTTATTGGACTGGAGATGTAAGTAGAGCACTTGCCTAGCACGTGTGAGACCCTGGCTTGATCCCCAACACTGCAATAAATAAATACATAAATAAAAATTTTACTTCTTACAGTCTGGTGGCTAGAAGGCCAAGATCAAATTATTGAGAGTCAATGTCTGATGAAGGCTGCTCTCTTCAAAGTCAGTGTCTCCCTGTTGTGCATTCACCTGGGAAAAAAACCAAAAAGGGATAAACTCATTCCCTCAAGTCCTTTTATAAAGGTTCTGATCCTATCCATGAGGAGGAGCCTTGATCTGATGGCCTCATCACCTACGAAATGGCCCACCTCCTAAACAGTTGCTTTGAGGATTAAGTTTCAATATGAATTTTGGAGGGGCACAACATTACATTCAAGCCATAGCAAGTCATAAAACTGGATGAGATCACTGTGGGAGAAATGTGGGGCAGGGGGGACAGCTTTGAGTATACCTGTATCAAAGGGGAAAAGACTGGAAAGAGAAGGACCCAGCAAGGAGAACGAGGATGTCAGGTAGGAAAGGAAACCCAGAGACAGTGGTGGCCTGGAAGGCAGGTGAAGGCAGTGTATGTGGCAGGCATTGCAGATAGGCCCAGGTGACAACAGAGAGTGAAACAATGGATTTAGCAATCTGGGGTCACTGGGTCACTGGCTGTCTTTTTTTTTTTTTTGTCTGTACTGGAGTTTGAACTCAGGGCCTAAGCCTTGAACCACTCTGCCAGCCCTTTTTTGTGAAGGGTTTTTTGAGACAGGGAATTATTTACCTGGGCTGGCTTCAAACTGTGATCCTCCTGATCTCTGCCTCCTCAGTAGCTAGGATTATAGGCATGAGCTGCTGGCACCCGCCACCACTGGCTATCTTGACAACTACAGTTTTGGTGCAGGAAGAAGTATATGTGGGTTAACAGGGAATGGAGGAGTAGGTGTGGTGGCACCAGGGAGGCAGGGGAAGAATGGTCTCAAGTTTGAGACAGCCTGGGCTACCCCGTGAGACTTGTCTCAGAAAAAAAAAAAAAAAGAAAGAAAGAAAGATAAAAGAGAGAAAGGAAAGAAAGGAAGGGAAGACTAGGCATGGTGGCACCCATCTGTAATCCCAGCACTAGGGAGGCTGAGCAGAAGGATCTCGAGTTTGACACCAGCCTGGGCTTGTCTCAGGAAAAAAAAAAAGAAAGAAAGAAAGAAGAGGAAAAAAAAAAAGGAAAGGAAGGAATTTGAGACCATGAGACACACAATTCTTCTGAGGCATTTTGCTGAAGAAGGGAGCAGAGAAGTAGGGCCAAAACTAGCAAGAGAAGAGAGGTCACTAGGTGCTAATGACTCATGTCTATAATCCTAGCTATTTGGGAGATTGAAATTGGGAAGATCACGATTTGAGGTCAGTCCAGGCAAGTAGTTCTTAAGACCCCCATCTCCAAAATAACCATAGTGAAATGAACTGGAGGTGTGGTTCAAGTGGTAGAGCATCTGCTTTCCAAACATAAAGCCCTGAGTTCAAACCCCAATCTCACACACACACACACACACACAAATGGAGGTCCAGAGACATTATTGTAGAGTGGGAAAGGAATAGATAAATGTTTGTTTCCTGGTGGAAATGATTCTATAGAGAAGGAAAACTCACTTAATAAGTAGGAAAAGATGAGAGAATTGCTGGAAAGGGGAGGTGTTATGGTTTAGATAAGGAGTGTTCCCTCAAAAGGCTCAATGTGTGGAAGACTTGGTACCAGCTGGTGAATGGAGTGATTGCGAGGTGATTAGATCATGAAGTTCTGCCTTTATCAATAGATTAATCCATTGACAGATTCATAATTTCACAGCATTGTTTGGAGGTGATGGGAGATGGGGACCGGTTGGAGGAAGTAGGTCACTAAGAGCATACCTTAATGGGAACAGCTGCTTCCTGTCCTACTCTCTCTGCCTCTTGGCTGCCATGAGGTGAGCAACTTTGTTCCTCCATGTACTTCTGCCTTGATATTCTGCCTCACTATTGTCCAGAAAAAATGGAGCCAGCCAACGATGGATTGAAATCTCCGAAACTGAACCAAAATGAGTTTTTCCTTCTTTTTTTAATTTTATTTTTATAAATTTTTATTAGAATATATTCATTATATAGGGGAGATTCATAGTGACAATTCTGATTAGACTTGTTTGTACATTATTTACATTGCCTCCATCATTTCTCTGCCTAAGTTCCCTCCCCACCCCACTTAAAGCAATTGCAAGAGGTTATTTAGTTCTGTTTCATATAGGTATTTGAAGTCCATCACCATATACCGTCACCCTTAATCTCCTTCTTTAAACTGTTTTTCTCAGGTATTTGTCATGGCAACCAAAAAGTAACTAACACAGGGGAGAAATGGGGAGCCAGTTTTAGAGAGGCACATGAGCAATTCACCTCAGCAACAGCTTGAAGGAGAATCTATGTTAGGGCTTTAGAAAGGAAGGTGGATGTATTGGTGGTGTTTGGAGAAGTTCTGCTTGGAGAGAGCCTTCTGGTTTCTCAGTGGAGTAGAATTTTTTTTGTGTGGTACTGGGGTTTGAACTCAGAGCCTACATCTTGAGCCACTCCACCCGTCCTTTTTTGTGATGGGCCTTTTTGAGATAGGGTCTCATGAACTATTTGCCCAGGCTGGCTTTGAACCGCTCTTCTCCTGACCTCTGCCTGCTGAGTAGCTAGGGTTAGAGGCATGAGCCACCAGCAATCTGCTCAGTGGAGTAGAAGTTGGGTTCACTGATTGGAAATGAGCGTGAAGGACATGAAGAACAGAAGTGGCACACACACTTGGGGCACAGGGAGCCACAAGAACCCAGGAAGCACAGGAGGGTGGCAATGAAAAGGAAACCAGTTGGTGTGCCTGCATGGTTTTCTCCAGCCTCTGTAGGGCTGTCTCAGAAAAAATAAGGAGAAAGATGTCAGCTTTCAACAAGAATGTGCTATGTCCAGAGAGTTCGGTGAAGCAAGAGAGGCAGGAGTTGGGGAGTGCAGGAGAGTGATAATAAGACTTGGCCATGGCACTGGAGCTGTGAGGAAGAGAGAGTAGACACCAGAAGAAGCAGGATCTATGGGTCAAAGGTCCTGGAGAAGGGGTTCAAGGGATTGCTGAAGTCCAGCAGGGGACCTGGACTTCAGGGATATATGGTCTTGAGATTGTGGAGGGGCTGCTGGTGGTGATGACTGTATGTTTTAATTACCTCATGATGTGTAACAGACCACCCCAAAACTTACTGGCTTAAATCAACTTTGATTTGTTATTTCTTACAGCTCTGTGAATGGACTGGGGATCTTCTGTCCCATTTGGTGTCAGCTGAAACACCTCCCTTCATTTCCATTGACTTCTGTCTGAGGCATCTCATTCCCCAGGTTTTCCCACATGGCAAGGTCAGATGCCCAGACTCCCATATAGCACTGAGGCTGCGTTCTAAGTGACAATTCCCACTGGGCAAATACTTACTGAACTTCTGCTAGAATCATACTAGTATCTTATTGGTCAAAGCCAGCCACGTGGACAAACCCAGAGTCTATGCAAGAGGGTTCAATGTAGAGGTGCAAGTGCTATGGTGTGGGAAGTATCCCACAGAGACTTGTGTATTAAAGCTTAGTCACCCTCCTGGCACTACTCGAAGGAGACAGAACGTTTAGGAGGTAGACCCTACTCGTATATCTTTGAAGGGGATATTGGGACTCTGGCCCCTCCTCTTTCCCTGTCTTTACTTCCTGGCCATAAGGCTAACAGCTTCCTCCACCACTATGCTCCTGCATGACAAGCTGCCTCATCACAGGCCAAAGAGCAATGATGTGCCCAACTGACCATGGCTGAAACTTCCAAACCTATGTGACCAAATAAACCTTTCCTCTTTATAGGTTGATCATCTCAGATATTTTATTACAGTAACAGAAAGTTGACTAACACAGCTGGGAGACTTTCCTCATCAGGGGGACTACCAGTATTCTAGCATGCCAACCTGTACGCTGTGGCACCCAGGATTCATGTTAATTCTACATGAAAATTATACTCAATACCTCCTACAAGCTCCAAAATGACCATCTCATTAAGACATTGGGCTGGAAGTCTAGTATCTTGTAGTTTGTAACAGATTTAGATTGAGAAGAGGCGCCTTGAGTGTGGCTCCTTTTGCTCTAGAGATGTGTGATGTAACAGATATGTTATCTGTCCCCAACAGCTAGCACTCAATGGTGAAACAGGCTAGCTGGTGGAGTGGCTTGAGGTGTAGGCCCTGAATTCAAACCCCAGTACCACTAAATAAATAAATAAATAAAAATTTTTAAAAATGGTGAAACAACTGCCAAGGACACTCCATTCAAAAAGGGGGCTGTCATCCTCTAAGTCACTGGTCCATAGCAATTTTGAAATTCATCCAGACACATCACCAGGTCCTCTGACTCTAGGGCAGGGACTGCTCCTCCAAGTGTTCCCTAATCTATTTTGAGCAGTTTTTTTTTGTTTGTTTGTTTGTTTTTTATTGCTGAGGTTCAAACCCATGGCTTTGTGTACATTCCCACCTCTTTTCTTAGCGGTTCCTGGCTCTTCACTGAGACATCCTGCTTTCCCCATGGGAAATGGCTGTTTGCAGCTGTTTACAGCTAAATAACTTCTTCAGTCTGCTCTTTGCTCATAGGAAATTGGGGGGACTCCTAGCCAAGCATGCTAACACACTCCTGTAATCCTTGCACTCAAGAGGCTGAGGCAGGAGGATTATGAGTTTGAGCCCAGCCTGGGGGTTACATAGTAAGTTCAAGGTCAGCCTGGGTTGGGACCTGTCTCAAAAAAGAGGACTTGGAGGCATGGCTAAGTGGTTTGCCTGCCTAGCAAGTGCAAAGCCGTGAGTTCAAACCCCAGTACCAAAAAGCCGAGGGCCCACAGGCCTCTTTTATTTTGAACTCTGCCCTTTTTAGTTCAAACAAATGCTACCTTTTTTTTTTTTTTCCCCGGTACTGGGGTTTGTACTCAGGGTCCACACCTTGAGCCACTCTAACAGCCCTTGTTTGTGATAGGTTTTTTGGAGACAGAGTCTTAGGAATTATTTGCCCAGGTTGGCTTTGAACCACTACCCTGATCTCTGCCTCCTGAGTAGCTAGGAGTACAGGCATGAGCCACTGGTGCCTGGTTTCTTTTTCATCTTACAAGTTTTTTGTTTTTTTTTTAACTACCATTTTTTTTAATGTGAGCCAGATGTGGTAGCAGCACACATCTGTAATCCCAGTATTTGGGAGGCTGAGGCAGGAGGATCTAGACTTCAAAATCCAATCTTAAAAAACAAATAAAAAAGTTTGAGAATGTTCCATATATAAAATTGAAAGTCACTTCAATAGAGAAAATCTGCATTACAGATCTTGATAAGACACTTCTCACTATGGGCTACAATCAGTCCTGTGACACAATGACTTCAAGGTTTCAGGAGCCCTTCTGCCTTCTGAGAGGGTTTATAGGGCACCTCATTCCCCCAGCCCCTTCTTGAAATCTCAGAGTTCTCAACAGGGATCTCACAACACACCTTTACATGACCTGAGGTCATGTCTTGCAGAAAAAGTTCCCTGAGTTTCACCTTCCTCTGGACACCACTTCTTTTGGGAAACTTTGCTGCCTAGCGAGGCTGGCAGTGGACATAGTTTTACTTTCCAACTCAGCAAAACACAGGTTGAAATATGTCCTCTAAGTTCTGATCAAAAGCGGAACACTTCCTTTTCTAGTTCATTTTTCAGGTCTTACTTTCACTTTCATAACTAACAGAAGGAAGCAGATTGACTCTTTAAACTTTCTGTCAGAAAATCAGATCAGTAGACCCATTTTCTGCTTCATACTGCCACAGAGAAAGGTCTCACCAACATACACAGTCCTCTCCACATTGTCTCCAGCTCTCAGGAGCAGTCTTCTTGCTGTTTTTCCAGCCTCCTCCTGTTGCCTATCCTTAAAGACAGTGCTACATTTTAGAACTTTATTTTTCCAGTATCTCACTTTTAACTACCAATTTGTTTCAGTTATCTATTGCTGCATATAAAACCACCCTAGGTGGTGAGCTCAACTGATTGGTACTGTGATGGCTGGTATGGTAAGTTGTCTCAAATTGCCATCCTCTCCCTGTAAGTGGGTGCTGTGCTCCACACTGGCCCTGTAAGTGCTTTTTTAATATTAGTATTTATATTATTTCATTTATTTTTTTGGGTAGGACTGGGGTTTGAACTCAGCTTCAGGCTTGAAAGCATGTGCTCTACCACTTGAGGCACACCTCCAGTCCATTTTGCTCTGGTTATTTTGGAGATGGGGTCTTCAAAACTATTTGCCCAGGCTGGTCTTGAACTCAGCCTCTCTAGTGGATAGAATTTACAGATGTGAGCCACTAGTGACTGGATTATTTTATTTTATTTTTGAACTAATGTACATTAAAATTACGAGGGAAATTTATTGTGATAATTCCATACACATGTACAGTATACCTTGAACAAGTTCATACCTTCCATTATTTTTCTACTCCTCTCACCATGACTGCCTTGATGTAATTAACAGTAGAAAGTTCAGGGACTTCTGAACCCAGCCTTAGGACTGAAAGCTTCAGCTTCCCCCTTCTTGGGGACCAGCCACGAGGTAATCATTCTTACTATCCTGAGACCATTGTGCTGTGTAGAACCCAAGCCAACCATGAAGAGAAGCCATAAGAGATATATGACCAGCCCTAGCCAAAGTGGTAGATGTATGAGTACAATGGACATCTTGGACATTCATTCCCCAGTAGATCACACCCAGAGTAGAAAAGCCTCCCAGCTGGGTCCAGCTCAGTTTTTAGTATAAATAATATATCAGGGTGGTTGGCTATGTCACAGTGGTGACCTCTGGCTGAAAGCCAGGGTCACTCATATAGTTGCAGTCATCTGGGGGGATGATTGAGGCTGGGTATCAGAGACAGCTCCACTCACATTCATGCCCTGGCATTCTCTCTCCCAGGATCTCTCTGCAGTGTAAACAGATACCTTTACCTCAGGCCTCAGGGCTCCTCTGAGCTGAGCCTGGAAGTGGCGTGGTATCTCCTTTATTGCAATTCTATCAGTTAAAGCAAGTTGCTGAGCCAGCCCACATTCAACAAAAAGGGACAGAACCCACTTCCGATAGGAGGAACACTGTGGATTTAAGGAATTTACTTAATAATTAAGAAGTTATTTAAAAAACTAACTTACTTAAGTAACTAAAGGGATTATGAACAGAAGTTCTCCCAGAAGCCACATCTTCTTGCAGCTTGCAGGCTGACCTGTTGAATGGAGAGATGGAATGTTGCAGTTATCTTGGGCTATCTATCTTTTGTCCCTTTTAATAGCCACTTACTATCAATCTCTGTATCTGACTACTAGACAAAATTCTTGGAATGTGTGCTAAGCTTGGCCCACTCTGGTCTCTGCCAACCCTAAAGCTAAGAATAGATAACATCTAGGTCCTGTGAAACATTTTCTCACCTTGTTAAGGACATCTGAGCCAAGCACTGGTGGCTCATGCCTGTAATACTAGCTACTTAGGAGGCAGAGATCAGGAGGATCCCAGTTGGTAGCCAGCCTGGGCAAAATAGTTCAGAAGACCCTATTTTGAAAATAACACAAAAAAGGGCTGGCAGAGTGTCTCAAGTGGTAGAGTGCCTGCCTAGCAAGTGTGAGGCCCTTAGTTCAAACCCCAGTACTCTCCCCCTGTAGCCCCCCCCACCCTGCACCAAAGACATCTGAATCTTATAGACGAGATTTCCCCACCAGTTTGTAGTCCACCTACATTCCCTTCTGACTATAAAAGCTTCTGTAACCTCTTTCTTGAAGGAAGCATGTTGATCCTGGTAACTTGAGTTTGAATTTCTGGGGCATGGTCACCCATAACTGGCTTAGAACAAACTATTTTCTTATTTCAGAGTTGTTATTTTACATCTACAGGATGAAAGGAATTGTTGGTAGACATCTTTGAAGACCAACTAACAAGCCATAGGAGGGAGCTGCTGAAGTCAGGTAGGGAAATTTCTTGGAGGAGAGGCATCATGAGACAGAGGCTGTATTTTCTGATGCTTTGACATCTTGGAGCTATGCTAATTTTGGAGAGACGGTCCTTCCAGGACTAGCAGATTCCTAGAGATAGCAAATAACCTGCCTATGAATGTGTCCTTTTTATACAAACCAACCCCTCCAGAGCCCACAGCTCTGTTATCTGACACTCACATGCCAAGCCAGTGTTTTCCCTGCCCTGAACCACTCAGGGTCAGGCACCATAACCAGAGACCACTATGACAGCCCAGATCCTGCTGAAATTATTCAAGCCGAATAGTGCTAAGCTTGTTCCAGTTTACCATTCCTTTATTTGTGGAGAGCACAACAAAGGCCTGGGTCATGCTTTCTCTTGCTCCTGATAGGCTTGGCACTTCCCTTGTGGCTCTTCATGGCCTGGTGTGCCCCCACCCCACCTTGGTAACTGTGAGTGCTGTATTTTCATTGTCTTTCTCACCATACCTGACTGGAGCAAAGCCCAGGAGGTGGGAAGGAGTAGCGTAGTAACTTGGAGTTACTAAGAGTGCCTATAAGAGTGGAATTTCAGAAAATGATGGTAAGTCAGGCACTAGATCACCAGGAAATGAGGGACCTGGCTAGGGCTTGGCAGGAGACAGCAATGGAGAACGTGGTGGGTCAATATTCTGAGATCATGAGTTTTAAAGCTAGGAGCTTTTAGGTGGGGAACAGTCTGGAAGTGGTAATAAGGAGTCAGGAAGGACTCATCCTGCCTCCAGGTCCAGTGGTTGTTAAAGGAAATATTTACACTTGCAAGGCTCCCATGGAAGCTGGGTTTTAGTGCAAGAAACAGAATGGAGTATTCAAAGAACAGACTGAAGGCTGGGCCTCTGTTCTGAGGATGGATCTCAGAGGAATAGGGAATGGGTTGGAAGTGGAATCAGATAAAAAATGAGCAGAACTTCTTGGGAAACCCGGGGTAAAGGCCATCCAGGTCTGTCCCCATTGTTCTTCTTCAGCAGAATCCAACACAACACATCTCCCACTCTTTACTGAAATACTTTTCTCTTGACCTCTGTGAATATGGCATCTGGGAGCTAACCATTGTCCTCCCTTTTCATGTTGGCATTCCAAACTCCTTGTTCAGGAGTTCTGCCATTTGCATAGTCTTGGCAGGAAAGTGGGGAGCATGGCCAGCTAGACCCTCCCTTTTGGAACATGGGAATCTTGAGGAAGGCAGGTCCTGGGTCTAAGGATCTCTCTTCTCACCATGATACCCCTCTCTTTTTGTTAGAGAGAGTCGGATTAGGTTCTGGGTCATTTCCCCAGCTCTAACAACATCTAGCTCTGGCTTCAATTACCATCCACAAAACAGAGTTATCAAATCTTTAGCCTTTGACTCCCCTGCCTGCAGGTACCTAGTTGGTCTGGTGTCTAGGGCACCTGGGTATTGGCACGTCATGGTTCCCACTTCCAAAACAACTTGTATCTAGGCATCTTCTCCACCAAAAAGTGCCTCCTTCACCCACCTCCACATTTAACTAGGCAGCTGGGCCCGAGACATCTCTGGGCCACATGTAGCCCTCTCTCCTAGGCTGTCGTATGGTGACCCTCCTGTGTTGTACTCCTGGGTACAGATGTTCCTAGATTTATGAGTGGTTTACATTCTGATAAAGCCATCATAAGGTAAAAAATGGAAAATACATGTGGACGTGGAGGCTCACACCTGTAATCCTAGCTAATCAGGAGGCAGAGATCAGGAGGATTGTGGTTCCAAGCCAGCCTAGGCAAACACACATCTAGTACAAAGCCTATTACATGAGTGAGTGTGTGTGTGTGTGTGTGTGTGTGTGTGTGTGTGAGTGTGTGTGTGAGTGTGTGTGTGGTGGGACTCAAACCTCGAGACTTGTGCATGCTAGGTAAGCACTTTACCACCGAAGTACATCCCCAGCTCACAAAACTTATTTTGTAATAATGTGTTAAATATCTTATATAATTTATTCAATACTGAACCAAACCTGAAAAACCGAAGCATCGCCTAGGTAGGCTTTAGCATCATATTAAAATGGAACAAGCATTTTAAGTTAAGGATATCTGTATTTAAGCACACACACACATACACACACACACAGAGTTCACGTTCCACAAAGGGACCTTTTTAAAAACGCGAGTCAGAATATGTTCATCCTGGTCTTTGCATCATCGGCACCCCAGCCCCGCGCCCTGCCGCTGGAAGCTTGGTCCTCAGCAGCATCCGACATAACACAGCAGGATGCGCACGGCTCAGCACCGTCTTCCACACACCGCTCCCTCGGGACTCGAACTCCCAGGAAGCGCGTTGCGCGCCGCACGGCGCAGGGATGCAGGGTGCAGTGCTGGGTTGGAGACCGGCACCCCCTGAGCGCCGAGCACCCGGTCCACTCTCCGGGCCCCTCGCGACCTCCTTTCATGTAGGGGCCCGAGGTACGGGAGACCCAGTTTGGGCAGGAGGGAGGCAAAGGGCCCCGCTGGGGCTGAGCTCCGCGAGAAACCAGCGTCCGCGCTCAGAGCGTGTCCTATCCGAGCGCTGGGAAGGGGGAGCCCGCCCGTCCGCCGGGCCCCCGGAGACAGGTGAAGAGTGGGCCGCACCTCCCTCCGGCAGGAGCTCCGGTGTGGCGGGTCGTTCGTTCTAGCAGCCCCAGCACTGCGAGGCCCACGCCGCAGGTAACCTCGGACCGATGTCGGGCAGGGGTGCCGGGCCTGGGGACGGGGTCTGGGGAGGGGCCCGGTCCTTGAGGTAGGGCTCGGGGCGGATGGGCCGGGAGGGGCACAGGTCGGGCGCAGAGCCGGGGCCTGGGGGGCGGAGTCTGGGGAGGGGCCGGGTTCTCGGGCTGGGGGGCGGATCCTCGGGCCGGGGGCGGGCTTCCGAGCGGCGGCCCCGGAGGGCGTCAGTTCGCCGCGCGGGAGGCCGCGGCATGGGGCGGGTGCAGCTCTTCGAGATCCGCCTGAGCCACGGCCGTGCAGTCTACAGCCCCGGGGAGCCGCTGGCCGGGGCCGTGCGCGTGCGCCTGGGGGCGCCGCTGTCATTCCGAGGTGGGCGCGGGGTCGCCTCGGGGGAGGGCGGTGGTGGCGCCCGCACCTTCGGCGGAGCCGGGCTCCCGGAAGTGCGGCAGTTCCCGGACTCCGGGGCTGGGTCCGCGGAGTCTCCGGCGACCCTCGCGGGCTGTAGGAGAGCTGGGCGGGGTCGCAGACCCGGCGGGGTGGGTGGCCGACGGGGGCTAGGGCGGGGCAGGCAGGCTCGGTTGCTCAATCCTTCCTCATCTGCCAATCCTGTTCTCTCCGCCTAGAGGCGGCCAGAGTCCGGGCGAGGGCCTAGCGCCTGCCCACCTTGCCGAGACGGTCTTGACGGTGGACGCACACGGGCCTCCTGCCTTCCTCGTCCAGGTGCCCGGGGTCCGCTGCGCTCCGCACCTGCTGGGCCCTTCCCTGGAACCTAGTGCACGCTCGGCCCTTTACTATCCCCCCGCGTTCCCTCCCCCGCCTTCTCCTCAGGCTCCTGAGCATCCCTCTCCAGACGCATCCCGGCCCGCCGGAATGTGCAGGTTCCCAGCAGGGTCCACCAGGCACCTGCTTGCCTTTCTCCTGAGGCTTGCCCTTTCTGGCAGGGAGGGACCAGCTTGTCTCAGCATTCCCACATCCCAACCCAGTGGGCCTCTGGGAGCTGAGCTTGAGCCCTCTGCTGTTGCGGACATCTGGGACTTTGGGGCTGGGAATCAGGTTGCTGCTGTGCCATTGATAGGGCATTCTGCAGGTGCGGGGCCTCCTCCGCCTGATGAGGTATGGCTGCCTCCAGGGGACAGAACCCTCCGGGTGGGGTGGACAGTGGTCTCTGCCTGGCCCCTGACTTTGAGTGCAAGGTTGTGTGGGTGTCCTTGCCACGTGTTCTCAACCTTTTGCCTCTTGTGAGAGCCACCTGGCTGACCTCTTCCCTCTGGACCTGACCCCTAGGCCTCTGCCTTGTTGGCTGGTGAGGATGGAGAGCCACCATCCTCTTCTTGGCCATCCTGGACCCCAACCTTGACGCAGTTTGAGGCTGTCATGGGTAGGAGGAAGCTGGGTTGTAGGTGCCTTTATCAGGTTCTGGTCTTGTTGAGGTTCCTGGTAATGGCCCTTTTGGAGTTTGGGGCTTGGGTGGGGGCAAATTGGTTATTGCAGGGGTGACAGGTCAGCTCCCCTAGGCACAAGGTAATTGTGAGAGGTAGCAGGAGATTCCAGCTTGACCAAGACCATAAAGCAGGCCTGTGGGCTGGGAGTCACAATGGACCAAAAACAGGCCCTATGGAGAGCGTGTCACCTGGGTTGTTTGTTCTGTTTTCCCTCCCTGTATGGGCTTGGGGTGAGCAGGCAATTGCCAACCACAGTGACAAGATGGGTTAAGTACCTTGGCCTCCCTGTGGCAGATAGAGGTGGGTGAATGAAGAGCTGGCCCGATGCAGCCAAAGAATCCTCAGAGATTGGTCCTAGTTAGTTGTAAAAGTGCCTAGAAATCATAGGCTAGCTGGGCATTGGTGGCTCACACCTGTAATCCCAGCTATTCAGGAGGCAGAAATCAGGATGATCACCATTCGAAGCCAGCCCGGACAAATAGTTCGCCAGACCTATCTCAAAAACCCTTCACAAAATAGGGCTGGTGGAATGGGTCAAGGTATAGGCCCTGAGTTGAAGCCCCAATACTGCAAAAACAAAACAAAACAAAACAAAAAAACCACCATAGGCTGGGGTTGGAGGGTTGATAATGCAGGTTGCTGGAGGGGAGGCGGCATGTATGCAAGGGCCCCCCCCAGCTGTCTGGGACAGGAAAGAAGGACCATAGTTCATTTTCCCCTTCATTCAAAGGATGCTTGTTCAGGTTCTGCTGGACCCAGTAGGTGCAGCAGGGAGGCTCTGCATTCCCCAGGAGGATATCAGCCCTGCCCTTGGGTTCCTAGTCTTGCTCACTGAATACTTATCCAGTGAGTGACAGTGATGGTCAGTGATGATCAGCCAGGCGGATACTGGCTGCCTAAGAGCTGATGCAGAGGAGAGGTGAGGAAGGAACAGTTAGTTTTCTGGTGCCTGTGGCAGGGCCACACTCTATCTTGCCCTTATGGCTCACTGTGTTCCCTCATTATTGGCCAGATGTCTGTCTCCCCACTTGCCTTGGACCAGCTCTGTCCTCATAACACCTGAGAGGTGACCACTCTTCTTACTCTGTGGTACAATTTGGAAGCAGGACAGGTGTAGCTTTAGTGGGAGGATATAGCAAAGACTGGGTTGCCCCCATTTTGTGGGAGCTGGTAGGAGTGGGTCAAGTTGGAGAACTTTTTCTTTCCCTTTCTTTTTTTTGTTTTTGAACTCATGGCTTTGTGTTTGCCAAGCAGTCACTCTACCATTTGAGCCACACCCCCAGTCCAGGAGTGCTTTGGGACCAGGAGAGGGATCAGTGGAGGTCTTCATGGTTAGAGTGCAGGGGTGTATGGGAGGGAGCTGCCGGACAGGTAGGAGTGTCCATGTGGGAAGAAAGTTCCAGAAGTTGCTGTGGAACACAACCCACATCATGATTGTTCCATACCTTCAGTGGTGGGTACCTGTCAGTTTGGTTTCTACCTTTGTTATGGCTCTGAACACTGTCAGGAAGCATTTTTTTTTTTATAACTAGATGGCACCTCACAGTGTGCGCTGTTCTGCAGCCTGCCACTTGGTGCTCTGTGCTGGAGGCTTTGCTAGAACACACCTGCCCAGTCTGTGACCATGCTGCAGGGCACATACATGCTGGTGGGAGTGCTATGCTTGCCTCTAAGAGTAGATTCTTCTGTGTGGGGGAGAAGGGAGAGACTGCTAGGACACTACAAACAAGCAGCTGAAATGTTAAAAACCAGAAGGTGGAGGAAATCAGGGTCTCTAATCAGGTGACTGCCACCAAGCTGCCCAGTCCTGTCATCATAAGCATCTGCAGGCTGGGAAAGAAGGGGAGTCATGCCTGCATGCCTCTCCAGCAGCAAGGAGGCCCTCACTTCTTAGGCGGAAGTGCATCCTGTGCTCCTACCTGCCTGACTCACTGATGTGAGAAGGCCAACACCCGACTGTGGCCACTGGCCTTGACTAGTGAACACTGGCTCCCTGTGGAATTCTCCCAGCCTGACCTGTGACCCTGCTTTGAGGCAAAGGAGCAGGCTCAAGTATTTTGCTGTCTGCAAGCCTTGTGCCTCCACCCTTTCTGCTGTGAGAGTGGGCGAGATAGGACTGGTTCAACTCCTACAGTGGCGGTGCTGGCAAGGTCCTCACAGGAGCCCTGGTGTGTGCAAAATGCCTAGCATTGGGAAGATCACAGAGCCTGGGTCATGCTGACTTGGATACTCTTTGTTTTTCTGGAGTCTGGTGGCTCCATGCTCCTTCTTCTGGTGGTATAGGTGGGGTGCTTGACTGTTTCAGAGAGGCCTAGGCTGATTGCTGTAAGGAGGAGTGCTATGACAGGTTCTTGGTGAAATAGCACGGAACTTGAGGAGGGCTGCTGGGTATCCTGGCACATGCAAGTGAAATCACTGCGTCTGCCCTGAATCAGCTGACAGTTGGTCAGTGTAAGGCGTATCTGGTTTCCTATCTCTTCTCCAACGTGGGTCAAAGTACTTAATATTTCCCATCTGATGGGTTAAAATATAAATCATTGGGTTTTCCCTGATTTCAGGTGAGGATGGATATCTGTTCTACTTATACACTGGTATGTAAAAGTCACTCAAATAACAAACCGCCCCTTAAGTAAATAGCTAAAGCAACCATTTCGTTATAGCATACAACATTTCAGGGTTAGGAATTTGAACAGCTCTGTGTCAGTGACTAGGGGCACCTGACAGCACTTGGGTGGCACCTAGGCTAGGCTGGGACCTCTGTACCCCACTATTCTGAGTGGGGCCCAGTGTCCACAGGGCTGCAGGATTCAGGGGGGATGCACCCTTTCCACAAGGGGGTGTGAAAATACAGTGTCTCAAGCTCCCCCCAACATATTTGCTCTGAGTCTGTTCTTGCCCCTGCCTTCCCCAGGTGTGTTTGCTGGCCTGTAGGTGACTCTGGTGTCCAGATTTCCATGGTAGGAATAGTTGGTGGTCTGGCCTGAGAAGTCATGGCAAAAGGATTCTAAACCAGAGCTGAGGTCTGGGTGATGAGGCTGGGCTGGAAGGGAGGCCAAGAGCCAGTCACTGGCAGTGCCAAGGAGCAGAGAGTAGGCAGCAAGGAACTCCCCACAGGAGTGGGGGATGAGGGCTTGGCAACAGTCAAGGGAGGGGGAGGGATTTGTGTGGAGAGCCACTCGAGGTTGAGGACAAGTCAAAGGCTTATGGGAGGAAGCCCAGTGTTGTGTATGACCCACTGACAGGAGGCCTGGGCCACAGGGCAGGGAGACAGCAGGTTAGGCAGGTGTGGCTGACCCCTGGGCACTTAGGACACCTGTGTTCCTCCTGCCAGATGACTTTGTCACAAAGATGTCAGAGTCTGAGTAATCTTCCCCTCACATGACCCTGTCAAGTCTGGGAGGACCAGGAAGGGTAGAAGTCATGACCCAGCCCTGCAGGAGGGGGTTGGAGCTTTAGGGTGCCTGTCGCTAGTTCCCACCTGACTCTCTCTGGGTCTTCTGTTGTAGTGTGATATTCTTGGGTCAGTTCTCCCTTGTGATCAGCTTCGGCTTGGCCTTGTCCAACCATGGCTGCCTGACCACAGTGGGTTCTGGACACTCCTGCTGGACTGAGGAATCTGAGCTTTGTCTCCAGTGGTCTCTGGTGTGGGCACTCCCACTGGTGAGGGATGATTGAATCATCTCATGGTATAGAAAGTCAGCCTCCTGAGCACTGCTGCCCAGGAAGTCAGGGCCCCGCCTTACAGTGTCAGACTGTTTACCTGCCTGGGCAGGTCTGACCACATTCCTGCAGCAGGAGAACTGGCAGTTAGCTTCCTGGAGCCTAAAGGGGCACTTCCCTGCTAACTGCTTGCAGCACAAATTTGGGTGTCAATGGTGCCCAAGCATCTTCCGTGAGGGCTGGGTTTTCATAGGTTTGGTTAGGACCCAAGATTACCAATTTCGGGAGATAGCCTAGGGTTATTTGAGACAGAAGTGTTCCCTCACTCCCACGGTGGATTGCAGGACAGATGAAACTGCTTGTCAGTTTCCTTGCCAGGCTGGCTCCCTAGGAGTACCCCAAAATGAGGAATGGCCACATTGGGAAGGTGGCAGGCTGCTTGCCACCTAGCTATCCTGGGCCCTGTGAGGGTTGGGCTGCTTGGCCACTGGGTGCTGCCACCTCTGCTTGAATTCCTGTGCTGGGAATAGAGAGTGGCCCAGGCCATCAGCTGGTTGGGGCTCATGCTGTCCTCCTCCTTGCAGCCATCCGGGTGACCTGCACAGGTTCCTGTGGGGTTTCCAACAAGGCCAATGATGGGGCATGGGTGGTGGAGGAAAGCTACTTCAACAGCTCTCTGTCACTGGCTGACAAGGGTGAGTCTAGGAACCAGTCCCCCACCCCTCCAAGCCACAACCCCTGGGATAGCTCTTGCCTGGAGTGGGGCCTGTCTGTCCCCACTCCCTTTCCCACAACTGCCTCTTGGATCCCTGTGCTTGCTCACCCTCCGGTACTGGCTCTGGGTCATGGTGTGACTGTTTCAACCCTGTCCTCCACCCCAAACCTCTCTCTTGTTTGACCCTTTGTCCTTGCCTGGCCCTTTGGCCACAATAGGCCTCCTGAGGCCTGACTGCACCTCCCTCTTGTCTCTACAGGGAGCTTGCCAGCTGGAGAGCACAGTTTTCCCTTCCAGTTCCTGCTTCCCTGTGAGTGGATGGCCTGTGGGAACAGCAACACTGGGAGGGAGGGTTTGCAGGTATCAGGTGCCTGGTACCAGTCTCTGCTATCTCTACAGCCACAGCGCCCACATCCTTCGAGGGACCTTTTGGGAGGATTGTTCACCAGGTCAGGGCCACTATCGACACCCCACGTTTTTCTAAGGATCACAAGTGCAGCCTCGTTTTCTATATCCTGAGCCCCCTGAACCTGAACAGCATCCCAGACATTGAGGTGAGGATGGAACAGGGGCCTCACTGGTGGCCCCCAACCCTCCAGGTGAGGGGAGCCAGGGTCTGGAAGTAGCAGCTCTGGCCTGAGCCAGCTGCTGGTGACCAGAGCAGGCTGAAGTCCTGTCCCAAAGCCACAGGGATCCAGTCTGTGCTGTCTTGATAAACCCTCCCCCTTTCCTCCTTCAAGCAACCCAATGTGGCCTCCACCACCAAGAAGTTCTCCTACAAGCTGGTGAAGACAGGCAGTGTGGTCCTCACTGCTAGCACTGACCTCCGTGGCTACGTGGTGGGGCAGGTGCTGCGGCTGCAGGCTGACATTGAGAACCAGTCAGGCAAGGACACTGGCCCTGTGGTGGCCAGTCTGCTGCAGGTCAGAGCCCACTCCAGTTGCTCATGCCTGTCCCCATGGAACAGCAGAAGATGTGGGTTGCCAACATGCCCAGGCTCACAGGCTGGTCTTTTTTCAGAAAGTGTCCTATAAAGCCAAGCGCTGGATCTACGACATACGGACCATTGCAGAGGTAGAGGGTGCAGGTGTCAAGGCCTGGAGACGTGCTCAATGGCAGGAGCAGATCCTGGTGCCTGCCTTGCCCCAGTCAGCCCTGCCGGGTTGCAGCCTCATACACATTGACTACTATCTGCAGGTTTGGTGTTGCTTGGGGCCGGGTGGCCTGAGGCTGGGTGGCTTTGGCTCTAACTCCTCACCACCCTAATTCTCCCCAGGTCTCCATGAAGGCACCTGAAGCCACCGTGACCCTCCCAGTCTTTGTTGGCAATATTGCTGTGAACCATGCCCCGCTGAGCCCCCTGCCAGGCCCAGGATCACCTCTTGGGGCCTTTTCCCCTGTGGTACCCTCTGCGCCACCTGAGGAGGCTGAGGCTGTGGCTGGTGCCTCCCATCTCTCAAACCCAGTCTCTCTCTCTACCAAGAGCCACTCCCAGCAGCAGCCATTGTCTGCTGCCTTGGGTTCTGTGCCTGTTGCCCCTGAGTCCTGTGCTCAGGATGGCATCCTTGCTCCCCACTCCCTGCACCCTCCTTTGTGCGTCTCTACAGGTGCTACTGTCCCCTACTTTGCAGAGGGCTCCGGGGGTCCAGTGCCCACCACTAGCACCTTGATCCTGCCCCCAGAGTACAGCTCATGGGGCTACCCTTATGGTGAGTAGAAATGACAGGCCCTGGGGAGGAGGGGAAGACTGCTACCAGGCTCTTGCAGAACCCTCTGTTTCCCCACAGAGGCCCCACCGTCCTATGAGCAGAGCTGTGGTGGCGGTACTGATGCTGGCCTGACCCTCGAGAGCTGACCCTTGAGAGCTGACCCTATGCTGCCTTCTCCGGCGGGCCTGGCCTCTGCCCTGGGATGGGGCACCCAGGGCCTCGTGCCTTTGCTGTGGCCCGGCCACTCAGGATCAGGACCCGCAGCTGCCGGGATCACCTCCCCTGCAGACCAACCTCTCCCAGCTTCTTGGAGCCAGCCCTCTTCTCCCAGGGCTTGGGTGGGGGCGGCAGGGAACTGGGACCTGGAGAGACTGTAAATAAAGCGCTTTATTTGTAGAGTTGGGCAGAGGCCAGCGGGCTAGCCCTCCAAGCTTGACTTGGGCGGACCCTGTGGGGTGCTCATCCTGGCCTCACAATGTGGTCGTCAGACACGCCTCCAAGTGCTCCTCCCCACGACTCCCTCCCCTTGGTCTGCCCCACCCATGTAGGTCACAGCTCTGCTTACTAAGGCTCTGCTGTTTGGTGGTACCTTCCTCACCGCCTTCCCCTCAGCTCCTCTCCTGGGATGCCTGGGTGGAGCTGTGCTGACCTCTCCCTGGTCAGCTTATGGACGTGCCCTGGGAGCCAACCAGTGCACCTGGAGCCCTGGAGTCCTGTTTCATTTCATAGCACACTCTGGCTTGTCGGCCTGCTTCCATCTTTCCAGGCAGTGCAATTTGGATGTCCTGCCCCCGAGGAAATTCATGGGGAGAGGCTTGCCAGGTCCCTGCTTGCAGCAGAATCGTCTCCCATTAGGACTGGGGTCAGTGCCAGTGTTGTCCCTCCCTGCCTACTCAGGCCAAGCACACAAGCCTGAGGGAACTAGGACAAGATAGAAAGGCAGGGTTCTGTGAGCAGCATTTCCCAGAGGGGTACCCTGCTGACGCCCTAGTGTAGTCACGAAGGAGGGTCCAGGAGCAAGCACTTGACCACCATCCTGCACTGGCAAGGTGCACACTGGAGGTGGTTAAGGTACAGGTGGCCAAATACCATCTCACGTGGACGGGCGACTATGCTGTGTGACTGCCACTTTGGCTGTGTATGTAACCAGTTCACTGACTCTTTGGGGACAAATCACATGTCCCCTTCCTCTGCACGAGAGAAGGGCAGACCCAGGGCTATGCACATGCAGTATTACCATACTGTGGTTTCTACCCTGAGCCTGAGGTTGCTGTCCACTCTTTACAATACCCAGTCTACGAGGCCTTCGCTCCAGCATCGAAGGGGCAGATTGGAAGTGGGTGGTGTCTTGCACACACACCATTGGCTACCCCTTCCTTGACTTGGCAACATGCTCTTTCATCAGGCAACTACAAACCTGGCTAGCATTTTACTCTGTGGAACAAGGGAAAGATGAATATTGGAGAAAAGCAGAATGTAGGCTGCGGGTGTGATAGTCTGTAAACACCTTCTCGAAGCAGTGCAGCCTCATGGTTGAAAGGAAAACTTGATGGGCTTGGAATCCCTCCTCCTCTGGAGCACAGCATAACCTTTGCAGGCACTCAGCTCCCTTATTTCAGTTTACTCACTTATAAAATGTGGATGGGACCAGGTGCCGATGGATCACGCCTGCAATCCTAGCTATTCAGGAGTCAGATCAGGAGGATTGAGGTTCGAAGCCAGCCTCAGGTAAATAGAGACCCTATCTCGAAAAAACCCATCACAATAAAGAGCTGGAGAAATGGCTCAAGTGGTAAGAGTACCTCCATAGCAAGTGTGAGGCCCTGAGTTCAAACCCCAGTACCACCAAGAATAAATAAAATGTGGATGGGAGCAGGGTGTGCTGATGCATGCTTATAGTGTGTCAGCTATCGGGACAAAGCTCCTGATACAATCCGTTGTCCAATTTAAAAACAGAACCAAGATGGGAACCAATGGCTCACACCTGTAATCCTAGCTACTTGGGAAGCTGAGATCTGAAGGATTGCAAATTGAGGCCAGCCTGGACAAATAGTTTGAGAGACTCCATCGCCAAAACAACCAGACCAAAATGGACTGGAGGTGTGGCTCAAGTGATAGAGAGCCTGCTTTGTAAGCATGAAGTCCTGAGTTCAAACCCCAGTGCCACTTAAAAAAAAGGCAAAAAAACCAAAATACCAAAAAAAAAAAAACACAAAAGAAGATTCTGGCTGGCAAATGAAAGTGGGAATGGAAGGGCTGCCTATAACCTACTTCTGACATGTTCATTAACATATTTACCTGGTAAAGGGTTTCCTCCCATGCTTTAATTCCTTCACATACTCATTTAACAAATACTTATTTTGTCTTCTATATGCCAGAAGTATTGTTCTAGGCACTAGGGCACACAGTGAACTTCCATCTTAGTGGGAAGACAAAATGTGCCAAGTAAGGGTGTAGGAGAGACAGATGATACACAAGGCTATGGAGCAAAATAAAGCAAGAAAGACAGGTGAAGAGTGGGAAGGAGGAGAGAGAAGTCTTCTCTGAAGAGATGATATTTAAGACATAAGGACCGTAAAGCAAGTTATACAGATATCTGAGATAAGAGGTTTCATGGAGGGACAGACAAGACCCCAAGTCACATGTGGAGATGGAGAGGTGGGTGTGAAGGAAGGTGGGTCAGGCTGGGCCATGCAGGCCACAGAGGACTGTAGACTGACTACTCCTGTACCTTCTAGGAGGGTTCAAGTCCCCAACCAGCCATAAGCTTGTTTAGCCTTTGACAGAGTAGTTCAACTGCCATGAGGAAACCTGGGATGGCACTCAGGGCTGTCCATTTCCTCTTATCTGTGTGTATCCACAGTGCCAGACTTAGCAGAGTCATCTTCTAAAGTCTGTCTCCCATGAGACTGAGTCCAAACTGGTGGTAGAGACTCAAGGCTTCCTTAGTTCTTGTCAGTGAGAACCTCAATTTCACTCTGCTTTTTCCCTCAAGTCCTGGGACTGAAATAGGTCTGGGCCAAAGAGAGCAGATAGCCTTAAGGTGGTTCATGTGGTGCTAAGCACTCTGTCCAGAGGGCTGCCTGGTCCACAGGAAAGGCCTCAGGCTGTACTTAGCATGTACCTGGAGAGCACAGATTCTACCTGGAGCACCCCCAGGCAGCATCTCCGCATGTGGGGAACCTCCCCCATCAGGACACCTTTTCCCACTGGGACAAAGCCTCTGGCCAGACACACCTTCCCAGCCAGAGTATCCATTCCTGATCAGAGCTCCTGTCCTAACCAGGATACTTCCCAACCAGAGCACGCCTTCCTGTTGGAATAGCCTCCTCCTACAGCTGGAGTTTCCTCCCAGTGGCATAGCCCCACTAACTGTACACTCTTCCAACAATATATGGGCACATTTCCTACCAGAACACCCCATAAGGACGGACATGCCCCTAACTGGGATTCCCTCCTCTCAGCAGGGCCATTCCTAACCAAGGGACACCCCTTCCTGGAGCCTTCCTCTAACCAGAGCACTTTTCTCTGTCGGCATACTCCATAAACAGAGAACCCCTTAGCTGGGATCTCCCAGTCCAGGCATCCTCCAGGACACAATGCAGGGTGTCTGCCTTCTGTGAAAGCCAAGGAAATCAAAATGTATCTGGGGTTAGAGGTCAGGATTCAAAGCCTTGGGTTCTTCACTCCACGAGAATGCCAATTTAGAACAACTGAATATAGCCGTCCCCTCATCAGCAGGGGGTATGTCCTAAAAACTACAGTGGATGCCCCAAGCTGCACATAGTTTCTCTCTCTCTCTCTCTCTCTCTCTATATATATATAGATACGATAGTTTGATTTATAAATTAGGCACAGGAAGAGATTGACAACACTGATAACAAAGTAGAACAACTATAACAAGATATTGTAATAAAATTATGTGAATGTGGCCTTCCTTATTCTTGAACTATCTTATTGTTCTGTGCTCACCCTTATGGTGATGCAAAAAGATGTTGTAATGCTAATGTGAAAAGATGAGCTAGGTGAATGATGTGGGACTAGACTACTATTGACCTGATCTTAGGAGAAACAGCTGCTTTAGATGATCCTAGTCCACTGTGCCATGACAATGTCAGTTTCGATGTCAGGAGAAGATGAGGTAAATATCTGGGGATGCTTGTTTACTGAAATCTTTTAGAATTTTTTTTTTTTTTTGCAGTACTAGGGTTTGAACTCAGGGCCTACACCCTGAGCCACTCCACGAGCCCTTTTTTGTGATGAATTTTTTGAGATACGGTCTGTGAATGATTTGTCCCAGGGTTGTCTTCAAACCCTGATCCTCCTGCTCCCTGTCCCTCAAGTAGCTAGGATTATAGGCATGAGCCTGTATCTTTTTCACTTATCAAAGTCTTGCAGCAGAGGTGTGTGACGATATAGATGACTTTATTCTTTTTAAACTTTTTTTTTTCTCAAGACAGGGTCTCTTTATTTAGCCAGGCTGGCCTAGAACTTACAATCCTCCTGCCTCAGTCTCCTAAGTGCTGAGATTACAGCTTTGCAACACCATGCCTGGCCACACAGGTGACTTTAATGCTGCGTTCCATCTGAGGATCGTGTCCCGTAATTTTGTTCTTTAATGGTCTGTACAATTTGAAACACTGCACCAGAATTCGGTAATGTCCACATTTCTGGTTCTGCTTCAGTTTCTCTGTCTTCCTCTACAGATGACTTAAGCTCTTCCTTAAGAGCAGTTTCTTCATCAGTAGCAGCCTTTGTGGTAATTTTTATGTTTTTTTAGTCTTGAATCTGTGTAACAATTCCTCACTTGGACTGAATGGCTTGGCACTCCTGGTTTCAGGGGCTTCCTTGCAGAAGTCTTCATGTCTTAATGAAGCTTAATGCTTTCTTACACAACACGCGGTTCTGTTCATTTTCTTCTACACAGAAATTGAGTTCCTTTTTCATCCATTCCTTCCTTCCTTTCTCCCCTCCTTCCAGTAGTGGGTTTGAACTCAAGGCCTCAGTTGTACCACTTGAGCATGGCCCCTGTCCAGCCCAGCCGAGCATTTTCCATCTTGACACTTACCACACATCGTAGCTGCAACTTTCGCAGTGTGAGGTATTCCAGCAGAACCAGCAACAATTGTTTTCCTTATTCCAAATTTCACGGAAGATGCGTTCTTACTGTGACTCTTAGCAACCTCAGCATACGACGCTTTACTTTCCTCATTAAGTTGGGAGCTCCCACCTGCTTTTAACATATCTCTTCGAGAATCGCCAGGATCACCACTCTTGCGCTTTGGGGCGCTTATTAAGAAGTCGAACATGGGTTACTGGAGCGAGCTCTGAGGTTCCACTTCCGCTGTGTTACGCTCGCCGGGGGACGAAGGCCAACAAGTGGGTACACCGCACATGCAGCGTGGACACGCCGGAGAAAGGGAGGACCCACACCCTGGCGGAACCAAGCAGCGACAGCTGCTCAGAGAGGCGCGCAGTTTAAAACCTGAGATTAGGGGCGTATTTTACACAGGCCTGACCGGTTCAATCCCCAGTGCCGCAAAAAAATAAAACAAAAATAAAGGAGAGTTTTTGGGTTGCAGGTAAGAGAAAGGGAATTAAGTACAACCGCGGATGTCGGAAACGACGGTATTTGTTGATGATGGGAGACCACCCTCCAGCCACCGCCAGCACGCTGGAAAACATCTTCTCCCGCGAGACCTCAGCTCCAGCGTTCCGAGGACCTGCGGCTCCAGGCCGGTCTGTAGTGCGCAGGCGCCCCACGGTCCCGGTCTCAGCGCGCAGGCGCCGCACGGTTCGGACTCGGTGCGCAAGCTCGAGCGCGTGCGCAGGCGCAAGAGCGGGCGGCCAGCCCCGCCCCGGCCCTAGGCCGCGAGGCGCGGGCGGGGCGATGGCGCGCGGGAGGGGCGGGGCCACGCTGCGGGCCCGGGCCATGGCCGCCGCCGATGCTGAGGTGAGGCGCGGGGCTGGCGGGCGGCGCGGGGGCGACGGGCGGCGGCGGCTGCGGCGCGGGGGCGGAGAGCCGAGCGGGCCGCGGGCAGCGGACGGGGTGGGGCCGTGCGCTCTCTCCACTTCATACCAGGCCGCGCCGAGGCCGGCGTCCGGCCCGCGCTCCGCGGGCGCGCTTTGTGCGCGGCGGCCCGGGCGGCGGCGGCGGCGGCGGCGGCGGCGGCAGCGGCGGCTATGCGGGGGGCGGTGGGCGGCCGCGAACCCGCGCCCCGCCGCCGGCGAGCCTGACTGCGGGCTTGTCGGCCCGTGCCGGGAGGTCGGGTGGCGGAGACAAAGGCAAAGTCGGGCCGGCCAACTTGGGGCCGCGGAGGCGAGGCCGGCCTGCTCCCGCTGCCCCGCGCCGTGACCTTTCACTCGGAGCCGGAGCGTGGCACCATCTTTAAGGAAAAGTTGCCCGGTCCCGGCGCGCCTCTGGGCGCATAAAGCCGCTACAGCCCGGCGACCGCGGGCGGGTCGCCGCTCGAGGGGCGCTTGCCGCTCCAAGTTTATCTGCACACAGCCGGCGTTAAAGGGCTCGGGGACGGCGAGTTCGCATTCTTTTGTTCGGGGTGGTGGCCCTCGCCTGGCCCATTCTGAGGATAGTTTGTTTCCTGCTTTGGGGCGGTGCAGACGTTCCACTCCGCGGGGTGGACCGCTGGTCCCCCCGCCCCCATCCCGCGGGCAACGCGAGCCGGAGGCGGGGGCCGAGGCTCGCACCAGCGCTGTGCTCGCAGGGCCGAAGTAGGGCCGGCTGGAGGAAAGTGATAACCTAGCAGTTCTCCGAAATTAGCCTCGGGAGCAGGGAGCTGCTGTTGGGACTTCTAAACCTCAGAAAGTCAAGGTGCAGTGAGGGGCTGGCAGAAGTTCTGGTGCATAGGCTTAACGGTATTTTTCTTCTCGGGGGATGTTTGTCGCGGTTCTTTATTTTTTTCTTAGTATTTTTGGGGGTGTTGATGTAAGTAAGCCGGCAAGATGCAGGGTTTTTTTTCAGGTTGAGTGCAAGGAGTGTTTGCTGAGTACCAGCAACTTTCAAGTACTGAGTTAGGCTCTGGGAACAAAAATGTACACGAGAACGTACCAACTCACTTCCAGGCTTGTAGGGGAGAAGATAGATAGTGGTTAATGCTATTTATTGAGCTTCTGCTGTATCCCAGGCCTAGTGCAAGCCCTTTAGAGAACTTACCTCATTTAGTTTTCTCTGCCTTGTGCATCAGGGACTGTTCCCTACTTAGTACACAAGGAAAACCTTGTTTGATGCCAGGCCCATAGTAGGTGTTTAATAAACGATGGAAGAAACTGGGTATGATGGTTCACTTCTGTAATCCCAGCATTGAAGAGGCTGAGTCGGGAGGATTGTTAGTTGTAGGTCCGTCTGGGGAACCTAGGGAGACTTAGTCTCAAACTCCCCTCCCCCCAAACAAAGATGGAGGTCTGAATGGCTCTGATAACTGATTCCACAGGCAGCCTCACATAGAGGGCTTGATAGAGCCAGTGATGATAGCCTGTGTTTATTGAGCCTGTGCTTGGGCCTAACCCTGTGGTAGAGCTTTGTATGAAATTACTCATATAATTCTGACAACAGTCTTAGGAAGAAGGTTATGTTACATCCCTATGTGCAGATGAGGAAACAGGCACAGTGAAGCCCAGGGATTACATAGCTTGTAACTGAGAAGATGAAGATGCAGGTGGTTTGGCTACAGAGCCAATGCTTGCTGCACATGGTGACATACGGGTGGTGGTCATTTGATTTATGATTCTTAGTGCTTTTAATGGAAGTACCTGTGAGGGTTGACAGGCCCCCTTGTCTGCAGTGCAGTATGGCTGGCCCCTTGGAAGTGTTTGGGCATGGGATGCTTGTTGCCACTGAATCTGGGAGTGGTTACTGGTGAGGGTTCACTAATTGCCCAATGATTAACCCAGCAAAACTGACATTTGAAACTTATCTAACTGCATATCTGTTCTTTTTTTTCCCCTTGACCTACAAAGATGGTCAACACATTTTCACACTGAGAACTACTAAAGTAGTGGAATGCATCCCCCATTTTGTAGATAGTAACTGGAACTTCACTCCTGGGGTTTGATCCTGTGTCCAGGGTCGCTGAGGATTGGAGACCAGCGTGGTGCACAAGGCTTTTGTCCCAGGGAAATGCCATCTTTCTGCAGGAGGGCCTTTCCAATCAGTTTTGTACTTGTTTAGAAGGGTGGCTGTTACGTTTTCTGTTCCTTTAATATTTTTTCCTTTTTAAAACAACATACACACATTAACATAATTAAAGCAGTCAATTAGTGCTGAAAGACAAAAGTGCTTTCCTCTCCTCTCCTGCCTTTCTAGAGAGGCAGAAGCTACTTGCACCTCTTAAGCATTTACTTCATATTTTTAAATAGGCATTTGTGTTTTTCTTCCTTCTTTCCTTCCTTCTTGCCTTCCTTCCTTCCTTCCTTCCTGCCTGCCTGCCTGCCTTCCTGCCTTCCTTCCTTCCTTCCTTCCTTCCTTCCTTCCTTCCTTCTTGCCTTCCTGCCTTCCTTCCTTCCCTTCCCTTCCCTTCCCTTCCTTTCCTTTCCTTTCTTTTTTTGGGAAAAGATCTCCATATGTAGTGTAGTCCAGACTGGTCTGGAACCAGAGATCCTTGTGCCTCAGTATCCCAGGGCTAGGATTACAGGCAAACACCACTATGCCCATTTTGTCATATGTTTATTAACCAACTTTGAGGATTATCTGTGGACTTCCACTAATGGTAGATGAAGAGTTTAGTTTAACTCTTTAATTCTTTTTTTACCCTGCTCTAGTCAGAATGGGCATGTTGGTCTGGTGCATAACATTGTCCTGGGAACTTTGCCCACCTTTTTTTTTTTTTTTTTTTTTGCAATACTGGGGTTTGAACTCAGGGCCTACTCCTTGAACCACTCTGCTAGCCCTTTTGTGTGATTTTTTGTTTGTTTGTTTGAGATAGGATCTCACCAACTATTTGCCTGAGCTGGGTTTGAACTGTGATCCTCCTGATCTCACCTCCTGAGTAATTAGGATTACAGGTGTGAGCCACCAGCACATGGCTGCCCACCTTTCTTGCATCTCAGGTTCTCTCTCTCTCTCTCCCTTATGGTGGTGGAACATATTCTTCAGTAGCTTCAAGAAAGGGGCAATAGGAGGCAAACTCTGGGGGCTTGCATGTTTGAAAATGTAGTCTATTACCACACTTGAAGAAAAAATTTAGCTAGGCATGGAATTCCGGTTGGAAGTCATTTTGAAGGATGTATATATGTATATGTGTGTATGTGTGTATGCATACCTCTGTGTGTGTATATATAAATTTTTTTAGAGGGAGTGGAGTACCATGCTTTCAATGTATGTCCAGGATCACTGGGAATTAGAGGCCAGCATGCTGTGCAAGGCTTTTGTCCCAGCAAAATGTCATGAATGCTAAGCAAGTGCTTTATCCCTGGACTGCACTCCAGCCCCCTGGAAGTCGTTTTGAAGTCATGGCTCCAATATCTTCTGTTGTTTCCATTGAGAAGTCCAGTTTCATTCTTGGAACTTTGTGTTATTCTACTGTCAAACTTTTAGGATCATTGAGCCCTTGATTTTCCTGATATTTTCATTATATATTTTCTGATATTTTCATTATAGGATTTTTTTGTTTTTTTTTTTTTCTGGTGGGACTGGGGTTTGAACTCAGGATTCCGAGCTCACAAATCAGGCACTCTACAGTTTGAGCCACACCTCCAGCCTATTTTTGCTCTGGTTATTTTGTTTGTTGGCAGCAGTGGGGTTTGAACTCAGGGCATCATCACTTGCTAGCCAGGTGTTCTACCAGCCCTTTTGTGTTGGGTATTTTTGAGATAGGGTCTCTCAAACTATTTGACCTGGGTTGGATTCGGACCACAATCTTTATGATCTCTGCTTCCTGAGTAGCTAGGATTACAGGTGTGAGCCACCGTTGCCCAGCCTGCTCTGATTATTTTAGAGATGGAGTCTCTTGAACTATTTGCCTAGGCTGGCCTTGAATCTTGATCCTCTTGATCTCAGCCTCAAGTGGCTAGGATTAGAGATACAAGCCACTATTATAATAGGAAAATTTTTTTACAGTATGTTTGAGACAATTTATTCTGTATTGTCTCTGTGCTTGCCTTTTCCAATTCCTTTAGTTGAATATAGGACTGTATGGGTCTTGAGTTTTGAATTTTTTTTTCCTTGTCATATCTTAGTTTTGTTTACTTTTTAGGAACATTATTGGCTGTTTTCCAAGTCTTTTACTGATATTTTTGTGGTTTTTTTTTTGCGGTACTGGGACTTGAACTCAGGGTCTTCACCTTGAGCCACTCTACCAGCCCTATTTTTATGAAGGGTTTTTTGAGATAGGGTCTCTTGAACTATTTGCCCAGGCTAGCTTCGAATCTCGATCCCCCTGATCTCTGTCTCCTGAAGGATTACAGACGTGAGCCACCAGTGCCCAGCTGGTTTGTTTGTTTGTTTGTTTGTTTGTTTTCAGTATCTCTTGTTTTATGTAGATAACATTTTATTTCTCTTGATTTCAGCAAAAGTTTTAAAATTACAGTTTTTAGAAAACTGTGAAGTTATTTTAAAAATTAATTTTGTATCCTGTATTTTTTTTTGTTTCCCCTGAATTTATTTGATCTTTCTTTCATGATGGAAACCTTCAATTGTGTGGCGATCTTTGGCCTTTAGTCACCTTTAGGAATAGAGTACTAAACTTGGAAAGCCAAGTGTTTAGGGGCTCGTTTACGTGTTCTCTAGGATCGATTGTTTTTTTGAGTAGGATTCATCAGTCTTTTGCTTTATTGGTACAAATGCTCCTCAACTCATGTTGGAATTTATATGCCAGTAAACCCATTGTGAAGGGAAAAATACTGTAAGTTGAAAATGCATTTTAATATATCTAGCCTACTGAACATCCTAGTATAGCAACAGTACATTGTAGCAATATACATTGTAGCTTATGTATTATTTTCCCTTATGATTTCCTGGGCTTGCTGGTACTGTCCAACTTTTCATGAGTATTGAACTGAATGTTGTTATTGGTCCTGGAAAAGATCAAAATTTCTATTAAATGCCTATAGTCTTTGCATCATGGTAAAATTGAGAAATTCAAGGTGAATCATTATAATTTGCGAACCATCTGCATGAGCCCTATGTTCTGGTGCTAGGTTAAAGGTACGGGAAGAAGAGGATTTTCTTCTCTGTCAGAAGGTAACCTTTTCCCTGTTTTCTTTGGAATAGTTCACTCTGACCTGCTGCTCCCAAGTGGTGCATTTCTGGTGGAGTTTTTTGTGGGGGGAGAGGGGGAGTGGCTCAAACTCCAGTCTTTTGTGGCTGCAGAAGAGGGAGACTTGTGTTCTTATGTAGGGTTTTATAGTCACTCCCCTTGGAGGCTGCAGGCATCTCTCCATCTTCTGAGCTTTTAAGTGGTTCTTTGGGGTTCTGCTTGTCAGCAGTAACCCCCTTATTTAAATTTCTCCTTCCTCTGTTCTATGGAGTGGTTTAGTTTTCTTTTAACTTCCTATTCATATTTTGTATAGGGACTTTAAATGTCTCCTACATGGAGTTTTCATTGTTTTTTCCTGTTGGCATTGGTTGATTTTTGGTAAGAAAAGGGGGAGAATCAAGCATTTGCTATAAATCTTGAGAAGTAGGTTTTTACCTGCACAAGTGACTTGTGTACCACAGGGCTGCCTGTCTGGAAGTCTCATTGTGTGGTCTGTGGGAGGACAACTTGGAGTCCTTAAACAGGCTAGCAGGGGTGATGCTTGTCCCTCATCCCTAACACCCATAGGACACCCATGGGTAGCTTGGTTGTTTGAGTCTACATGTGGTCTGTGCTAGAGTGGGGGGTTAGAGTCCTGGGTTCCTGCTTCTGCCTTCTGTAATATACAGTTTCATTTGACCACATTTTATCGAGTTTGTCTTTGAAAATAGTTTAGCTTGTAAGAGCCATATTTTGGGTTTTCTTTTTGGGAATTGTGTGTTCTTTATCATCTTATTGGATTTACCACGTTTGATGGATGCTCTGTCCTAAAGTGAGGGAGGGGCAGTTCTTAACTTCCTTGCTTACTTAGCTGAACCATGTAGGGGATAGTTGTGAGGTAATTTGGCCTGCAGCAGTTTCAGTTCCAGAACTGAGAAATCCTGTACTTACTGTTTTATTTATTTTCAAAATTATGACTATAATTGATTTTTTTTTTTTGGAGGTCAGATCATTTTATTGAGAGGTTTGGATGTGGGAAGGAGTTGAAAATGTGCTGAAGAGGACAATGAAGTCTGACGGCCTTGGCAAGGCAGGATTTTCCTGGCCTTGCTGTCCTGAAAACTATTTTTTGAGACAGGGTCTTCTTTGTAGCCTGGGCTGGCCTAGAACTCACTTTGTAGAACAGGCTGGCCTTAAAAATGTGACCCTCTTGCCTCAGCGTTCAAGTGCTGGGATTGCAAGCGTGTACCATCACACCTGACTCTTTTTATTTCACTTTTAAATTTTATTAAAAAATACAGCTCTACACTGAGATACATCCCCAGCCTTGTTTTGTTTTTGTTTAACTATTAGTATTTTCATATATTTAAGCTAAAATCTCTTTGAAGAGTTTGGATTTTGAAAACAAAAGCTGGAGTGATTTCTTTAACTCTTTGGAGGTACCATTTACTTTTTTTTTTTTTATGGTACTGGGAATTGAGTTGGGTCTCACCCAGTACTGGTGTTTTGGGAAAGCAGTCACTTTCCCAGTAACATCACTGTCAGTTGGTATTTGTTTTTGGAAAAGTTTTTGAATTGCTTTCTCAGTTCCACTCCCCTTTTCTCCCCCTCCTGTTGCTGTGGATGGATAGAAACCAGGGCCTTACTCTCAAGCTAGGAAGGTGCACTACTATTGTGCCACACCCGTAGCCCTGTAATCCATTTTTAATGGATTTAGTGGGTGAACATTGAGCACAGTGGGCTGTTTGAAATATCTCTTCTCAGGGGTTGATCAGGATTTACTTATTTATTGAGAACAGGGTCTCAATATGTAGACCAGCTGGCCTTGAATTTGGCTGTGTAACCCAGGCTGGCCTCAACTTGTGATCTTCCAGCCTCAGCCTCCCAAGTAGCTGGGTTACAGGTGTGCACCGACCGCTATGCCTGGCTGACTATTTTGTTGGGTATTTATCATTTTTGTAATTAAGAGATTAATAAGCATTCTGAATTAGTTAATTTATGAGACAGGTTTTGCTGTATAGTTCAGGCTGACCTCAAATTCACAATCCTTTTACCTTAGTGCTGGGATTACAGGTGTGGGCTACGATGCCTAGTTTTACAAATTTTTTAGATTGGTCTTTGATGTCACAATTTAGTAGTGTGTTAGAGTGAATGTTACTGAGCAGGGAATGGGATGGAGTTAGTTAAAAGTAGGCAAGAGAAAGCTGCCATATTGCCCCAGCAACTACAGCCAATGTATTTGGAAAGTTTCTTGAGAAAGGTGAGTTAGTCTAGGTCTTTTGTTTCAGCCCATGGTCTGGTGGAAATGAGCTGCGTCCTTAGCCCACTAATCAGTGTCTTGAAGGAAGTAAGATAGGAATTGGAATGGTCAGGTGTGCAGTATGTACATTTATAAAAGGCTTTTAGTAAATAGAAACCTGGAAACCTCAGGATGCCAGCTGCTTGTCCTCTTTCTTGTCTGTGCCCATGTTCATATTTAAAATTGGCTTTATTCATTGATTATGTGCCATTTGTATTTTCCTCTTTCATGTATTATCTTTTTTTTTCCTTCAAGGTACTGGCGTTTGAACTCAGGGTCTCACATTTGCTAGGCAGACGTTCTACCACCAGTCCTGATTTTCGGTGCTTGGTGGGTTCTTTCCCCCTTCCCCCTTACCCCCTTCCCCCCCCCTCCCCTGCCAAGTGGTAAGCAGGTGCTCTACCACTTGTGCCACTCTGCCAGGCCCATTTTATGTTGGATTTTTTTCGAGATAGGGTCTCATGAACTATTTACCTAGGCTGGCTTGGGACTACAGTCCTCCTGATCTCTGCCTCCTGAGTATTAGGATTACAGGTATCAGCCACCAGCGCCTGGCTTGAAGAGCTTTTTAAATTTTTTTTTGTTTGTAAAGATTAACAGTTTTTTTTTTTTTTTTTTTTTTTTAAACTTTATTCTTAGTTTTTGGAATTGAGGTTGACTTTAGGGCTTCACACTTGTAATCAGGTGCTGCAAAGCAGGTGCTCTACGGCTTGAGCCACACCTCCAGACCATTTTGCTCTGGTTATTTTTGGAGATGAGGTCTTATAAACTATTTGACCCAGCTGGCCTTGAACTGCAATCCTCTTAGCCTCCCTAGTAGCTTGGGGCTCGGCTTTTTTTTTTTTTTATTAAAGAAGTCCAGTTGGAGTTTATTTAAACTAAGAGGTAAAGGTCATAACGTTTTCATGCAATACACACTTGGTTCTTTAAAGGACAGTTGTGACAAACAAAACTAGAAAATGCTGCATTGTGAGCCACACACAACACCAACATTCTGGATTGTACATAATCAAAGAAATACCTCACTTTTCGAAATGCTGTTAACAGTCAATACACAGAGGCATGCCTTAGGTGGGCATAGGAATGCAGTTTAGAAAAGTAGGAAAACAAACCCAAACTGGAACTATTCAATTTCTTTAAAAATCACTGAGCAAGAAAAGCAACTTCCATACTGATTTTACACAGCTATGTACACAGTACCTTGACTTAAATCCAAGAGCAAAAGTTAAGACTCTCCTTCTCTATTTTTGGTAAATAAGTGCATGGTAAACTTAGATGACTGTCCCCCTGGATTTTACCCAGGAGTGGTCTTTTTAATACCTTTTTAAAAGAGGGTAGGTTTGGCACTTTTATATTGATGTCTCCTATGTTAATATTACTTGGGATAGGAAGATTCGTATTCTTTACAGCTGATACAGCACAGGCTGGAGCTTCTTCTAAGCCAGCCTCTGATTTCTCCAGTTTATTCTGTGGATTGAGTTACATAATCTCATTTATGTTGGTCTCCAGTACCATTCCCCCATCACCATTTCCACTAGACTCTTGTGAACCTTGTCTACATGGAATATTAAATTCAGTTCACAGACATTCTCAAAACATATGTCTAGTGTTTTCACAAACACTTGAATTATATCTAAAATACCACGTTCACTTTCTAAAGAATCCACACAGAAAATAAAATACAGCATTGCATTATGTCTATAAATTAGTTTGTTGTCAGAGCCTCCAATTAATAATCCTCCTTGTAGGAAATTACAAACATTTTTGTCTCTCTTAGCTACCAAATGGAAAGTCTCCCTGATGGATTTGCTGGTGTGTCTTCACTGTAGGGCTGGTAGAAAACTTGGAGAGTCACTGCTTCTAGTGGTTGTGGAAGATGAGGATGGCCTTGATCATGGCTGGGTGGGACTGAGCAGGTGGGTGCTGGTGGCCAGGGCAAGGGCAGGTGTGTGAACTTCACCTCTCAACTCTACCTGCTGCCTCTCAGCTAGTCAGTTCTTAATAATAAGAAAACATAGGTCAAAGTAAAAAAAATAAAATCCCAATTATATAACATCCCCCCTTTTTTTTTTTTGTGTTTACTAGGGGTTGAACTCAGAGCTTCATGCTTGCTAGGCAGGCAGGCAGGTACTGTCACTTGAGCCACTCTACCTGCCCTTTTTTGTGTTGGGTTTTTTTTTTTTGAAATAGGATCTTGCTTTTGTTGCCTAGGCTGGCTTCGAACTTCAATCCTCCTGATCTCTGCCTTCCGAGTAGCTAGGATTACAGATGTGAGCCACTGGCACCGGGCTTAACACTCCAATTTTTAAGTTAAGCTTGAGATTTACTAAATGAGTTTAGGTGGATAAAAATGTCACAAATGGACTTTTTAAGTACTCAGCTACTTACTTGCCCCAAATGACTCTAGTTCTCCACTCTTCTGGTTCCACCTGAATACTTGAGGCAGGAGCTTCCTAGCAGTTAAACAAAACAGTAAACATTATATATCCAAAATGTGTGTATTGGGATGGTTTCCCACTCATCTTGATTCAGGGTGCTTTTAATGCTGCTTGCTTCTGAAGGAACATCCTTCTGTAAGCCTTGCTTTTCCTCTTGTAGACTGGCAGAGGACAGTGGAGCAGCCAACACACAAAACTACATTTGTGCATTAGTAAAGACGGTGATATTTTATAGGATTCTGGGCATTTCACATCCATGAAGTAAGATAGGGCTTCACAGCAGACACCTCTTCTTGTGTTTCCTCTTCACCTTCTCTGGAGAGGAGTAAAGGACTTCCTTTGTGAGAGGCCTGTTCTCATGAGGAGGTTGTCACCACCGGAAAGGCTTCTTGTATTCTTATGTGCATTCTTCCTTTAGTATTTTCCCTAGCTATATGGTGTTTGTCATATAGCTGTCCAGTTTTCTTGACTTAGACTTGTGTGAGATTGTTTCCTTTGCTACACAGTGGAATTACCAGAAGGGGGTGAATGACATGAGATGAAGCTGCAGAGGCTGGGTGAAGGTACTCAGGGTTTTGTCACCATGGTAACAAGTTGGGATGACAGTTGTTGAAGGGTTTTAGGCAGGGAGTGGTATTTTAGAAAGATGAGAATGGCCTTGAAAGATGAAGCTGGCTTCTCTGTGGAGAATGGACAGTGAAAGCAGAGGGCAGAGAATAGGCATGGTCTGGAGATGCTGGGGACTGGGAACTGGGTCAAGATATAGATGTTCAAATTTAGTTTTTTCAGTAGGTAAGACAGTTATGTGCTTTAAAATTAAAAAATACTAAGTGTAATATCTTCCTCCTGTCCCTTAGCCATTCAGTTCTTCTTCTGGCAGGTCACCAGTATTAGGCCTTTGTGTATTGTTCAAGATATTTATGGGGGAAGAAAGGTATTTATGAATGTACAAGAAAAGGCACATACAGATATTTTGGGCTTTTATTGTGGATCTTTTTCACATCTACTCAAAAGTAGATAAAGGTTGGGTGCCGGTGGTTCACACCTGTAATTCTAGCTACTCAGGAGGCAGAGATCAGGAAGATTGCAGTTTAAAGCCAGCTTAGGCAAATAGTTGGAGAGACCCGGTCTCAAAAAACCCATCACAAAAAAGGGCTGGCTCTAGGTGTAAGCCCTGAGTTGAAACTCTAGTACACCCTCAAACAATATATATATATATATATATATATATATGTGTGTATGTATGTATATGTGTGATACCTGGGCATGTGAGGCATTTCTGTAATCCTAGCACTTGGAAGATTGAGGCAGGAGGATCATGAGTTCTAGGCCAGCCTGAGCTATATAATGAGATCCTGTCTCAAAAAAAAAAAGTGGATATGGAAATAATATGATGTATACCATTACTTGTCCCCGAGCATTAAGGTATCTTCTCATGGGCAGTCTTGCTTCATCTGTTCCTCCATCACTTCCCACCCAATTTGCAGTTATTTTAAAATAATTCTCAAACATTTCATCTACAGATGTTCAAGCTAATGTAAGTATTTCAGTCAATAAATATCATGTAAATATTCAGATTCATTATTCCAGATAAAAATAATAACTGTTATAATTGTTTTTCTTTTGTGATTGAGTTTTTTTTTTTTTTCTGGGGGGTACTGTTATTTGAACTCAGAACCTTGTACTTGCTAGCCAGGTACTCAACCACTTGAGCTGCCCCCCCCCTTGTAAATTAGGATTTTTTTTTTTTTTTTTTGTGGGACCTTTTTTTTTTTTTTTTTTTTTTTGCAGTACTGGGGTTTAAACTTAGGGCCTCACACTTACTAAGTAGGTGCTTTGCCACTTGAGCCACTCCACCAGCCCTGTTTTTTTGTGTTGGGTATTTTTGAGATAGGGTCTTTGAACTATTTGCTTCAGCTGGCTTTGAACCAGGATCCTCCTGATCTCTGCCTCCTGAGTAGTTAGGAATACAGGTGTGAGCCACTGGTGCTTGGTTTAGAAAAATAATTTATGATATATCAACTTGATGAAATGTTGTATTACTGTTGATGTGATAATCATGAATAATGTGGAAACACGATGGAATATTTAAGGAGAAATTATTTATACAGCCCACAACCACATAAAATGTATATGCATGCAGAGGAATTGGAAGGAAATGAAAAATCTTGAGTTAGAGTGTTGATACTTCTTTTAGAATTTCCTTTTAATGTTCTTAGTCACCACTGTTGGCTCTATGTTGCTCTACAGAGAGGTACTCAATCTACTCCCTTGATTATTTGGTGCCCAGGCTGCACTGGAGTCTTACCCAAGGGCAGCGGCAGATGTCATAGGTCTTCCTGGGCCTCCTGTTGGTTCTAAGGTACCCTCTCAACTTTACCTGCTCATTCGGTATGTGCTCTTTGCTTGCTGCCTGCCCTGTTTTGGAGTTCAGCAGTGAACAGAACAGACAGGACTTGTGTCTTTGGGGGAAAGAGCAAAGGGGAAGTGGTGTGGGGAGCAGGTGGTGTCATCTGGAGGAAGCACATGGAGATTAGTGTGATTGATGCTGTGTGTAGGTTGTAAAGAGTGTCTTGTAGGCGTTGTCAGGGCCTGGCTTCTCTGGGTGAGGGGCCGTTGGGAGGTGCCAAGCAGAAGAGTGGTGTGGTCTGACTTAGCAGACTGCTCTGTTGCAGTGTTGAGAGTTGGTTGAAGACAGCAGGGGTGCAGACAGTGAGATGAGAGGCTGCTGCAGGGTAGCAGTGGGGGTGAGGTGGAGGTAGTGAATAGAAAGGTTCAGGATGTGCTTTAAAGATGGAACAATTAAGACTTACCAATAATCTGCATGTGCACATGGGGAAGTGTGCAAGGTGTCAAGGTGACATCCTGAAGTGGTCAGATTCTTTTGGCTCTAAAAGAATTTGCTTATGGATTGGATGTGATCTATCAGATAATAAGGAAAGAATGCTTTTTTGGGTGTGTTGGCAGTGGTGGCTGAGACGAAGTATCCCAGGAGAAGAGCAGGTCTGGGGAGAGATCACAAACTAGGTTTGGATATGTTAATTATGAGGTACCTGTTTAAAGAGATACACAATAGACCCTGGTAACTATAGGTATATGGTTCTAGGACTGCCATTGAGGAAAAAACTGGAAATGCTCAGGATGCATGGACTTAAGTGGTGTACTGCGGATGCTTGATGCATATTTTCCATAATGCCACTAACTTCCTCTAAAGTTAAGCACATTACCTTGCTTTTTGGGTACCATTTGCTTTTTGGGAGGTTATTTTCACAAAATTAAAGACGGAAACACTCAACAGATCACACAATGATTTAATCAAAACTGATGATAACTTAGGTCTCAGCTTTTTGGCATCCACTGTATTGTGTAATATGTGTACAGATCATAGAACTTTTTGTGGACTCTGCTTTGGTGGCTCACATTATAATCCTAGTTACTTGGGAGGCAGAGATCAGGAGGACTGAGGTTAGAAGCCAGTCCAGGCAAATAGTTTGTGAGACCCTATCTTGAAAATACCCAACCCAAAAAAAGGCAGGCAGAGTGGCTCAACTGGTAGAGTACCTGCCTAGCAAATGTAAAACCTTAGAGTTCAAGCCCTAGTACTGCCAAAAAAATTTTTTAAAAATTTCTTTTGATTGACTTTTTTTTTTGACCATGCTTGGTTAGAACCACATGTAATAACACAGGAAATAAGGTGGACTTTCTGAATTATAGCAGTAGTCCAACCACTTTTTTCAGCTTGGTCTAAGACATACTGTCTTTAGAACCATTGCAGATTTCTCTTAACTGGCTTCTCTCGCTTGTCTCTACAGTTCATTTTCTATCAGGACTCTAGCATGGTACTTAAAAGGAACCAAACAAGCTGTACATGCTAGCACTTGGGAGGCTGAGGCAGGAGGATAGAGTTTTATCCCATCCTGAGCTGTGTAACAAGACACTGATACCAAAAAACAAAGGAAAACAAAAACCTAGAAAAACTGTTCATAATTTCATGACCCAAATAACCTTGTTGACGTGTTCAAAAGGTACTGGGGTTTGAACTCATGGCCTACACCTTGAGCCACTCCACCAGCCCTTTTTTTGTGATGGGTTTTTTGCAAGGGAGGGTCTCCTTACAAACTGACTTTGAACTGTGATCCTCCTGATCTCTGCCTCATGAGTAGCTAGGATTACAGGCGTGAGCCAAGGGTGCTTGGCTATCATTTGCAGTCTTATGCTTTTTTACTTTGATTCCACTTATTTGTGTCTGAAAAGCAAATATTTTTAATTTTAATAGTGTTTACTTTTAAAAAGATTGTCACATACTATATGTAATTTATGGGATTTCCTTTTTCATGTAATTTGATACTGTTACCCATTTATATCAAATGTTGCTGTGATTGACTTATTTTGTCTTTTTCATAATCTTTTGCTGTGTGAATATAATCCAACTTTTTATCACTGTCACTGAAGATCAATTTTTTTTTTTTTTGTGGTACTGGAGCTTGAACTCAGGACCTACACCTTAAGCCATTCTACCAGCCCTTTTTCGTGATGGGTATTTTTTTTTTCCAGATAGGGTCTCACAGACTATCTGCCTGGGCTGGCTTCAAACCGTGATCCTCCTGATCTTTACTTCTGGAGTAGCTAGGATTATAGGTGTGAGCCACTAGTGCCGGGTAGGCAAGTTATTTAAAAGGTTTTTTATTTCATTTTTTAAAAACTGCAATCTTTTGCTGCTGGAAACATGTCTGTGGGTGTCTCTTTCACTAATTGTGTCCATGTTCTGCTTCAGGAAATGATGGGAAACCAAACCATTGCATTAGTAGTGGACATTCCCACCAACAGTGTATAAATGTCCTGTGAGTCCACATCCTCCTTTGAGCATTGGTGTGTCACATTTTTGATTTGGGCTAACTGAATGTGTGTGAAATAGCATTTCATAATCTCAGTTGCAATCTCCATGCCGCTAAGTGTGGAGCATCTTTCTGTGATTATTGGGTAAATACATATTTTTGTCTGTAGATGTTGTTTCCCATCTTTTGGTGTTTTGTATTTTTAAAAATTATTTTGCAGTACTTTGTGTATTGTATTCTTAGTACTGATCTTTTGTGTCCTTTGTATATATTGTGGATATATTCTTTTGTGTGTGTGTGTGTGTGTGTGTGTGTGTGTGTGTGTGCATGTATGGTGGTACTGGGGTTTGAGATCAGGCCTTGCTCTTGCTAGGCAGATGCTTTCCCACTTGAGCAATACCTCTAGATCTTTTTGCTTTAGTTATTTTTTGAATTGGGTCTTGGGTTTCTGCCCAGGCCAGCCTGTACCATGGTGCTCCTAACCTACACCTCTCATGCAGCTGGGATGATAGGTGCGCTTTACCACGCCCAGCTTTTTTATCAGTTGAGATGGTGTCTCCTGAACTTTTTTGCTAGGGCTGGCCTTCCAACAGGCATGAGCCTGTGAAACTGGGCCCGGCGCTCCCAGTTTTAATATTAATCTTTTTTTGTGTGTGTTTTTAAAAAGCCTTTCTTTATAGCATAGGCTAAAAGACAGTTCATATTAAATTCTTCCTCAAGTTTGTTGTTGGTGTTTAATTCCTTCCTTCTTTGGAGTTGACCTTTTCCCTTGTGAGTATGTTTTCCTTTTTTAAAAAAATGAATGGTGTGAACTTGGGATTCAGTTCCATCTTCCTTCATGTGCATACTCAATTTTCCTTCTTCAGGTACTAAACAACCCTCTTTTCTCCACAAGTCTGACACAGTGTTTGAGTGTGTGAGAGTCTCTTTTGCAGTCAGGATTTCATGCCTTTTACTAGTTTGCCCAGGTTTCTACCCTCTTAATTGATTCCACTGCAGGCCTGGACATTGGTGGGACAGGTCACATCTTCATGCTCCTTTGCATTGGTTGCATGCATTCTTGGAATTATTGGCCGTTCTTCAGTATAAATTTCAGAATAATCAAATTCTATGAAAAGTTCTTTTGAGATATTTTTTGGTTTGTGTTGGGTCTGTAGCTCACTTCATGACAATCTTCCCAATACATCTTTCAATCTATGAGCATACTGCATCTCTGCTCCTTTAGTTTTTGAAAATATCTTCATGAAACTTGATAATTTTCCCTGTAGAGGTCTTGCCATCTTTTGTAGCTTTTTTCTGGAAAGTGGAACATTCTCCAATCCACTGCAAGTAACGGCTTCTCCTTAGTTTTAGTGCCACAGCTTGCCACAGATATCCAGCCACACACAGTCATCTTGCCATGATCTACTGTTGGTGGTCCTAATGCTTTGTAGGTCATTAATCTACAGTTAATGACAGTTTTATTTCTTCTTTCTAATTCTCAGGCCTCAAATTGTCTAATTGTGCTGGTTAGGACTCCCAGTATATGTTGAATAGAAATGATGCTAGTGGATGCCCTTGCTTTTCATTTTATTTTTGTCATTTTACTGACTTTTTAGTTTGAAATAAGCTTAGACTTACAAAAAGTTGGAAACATATACGCAGTATTCTGCTGTGTCCTTCACCTTGATACTACCTTTGCTTTGCCTTTTTTTTTTTTTGGGGTGGGACTGGGGTTTGAACTCAGGGTCTTATGCTTGCTAGGTAGGTGCTCTATCACTTGCGTCACTCCACCAGCCCTCTTTTTGTGTGTTGGGTATTTCTGCAACAGGGTCTTGCTTTCTGCACCTGCTGGCCTTGAATGGAGATCCTCATCTCTGCTTCCTAAGTAGCTAGAGATTACAGGTGTGAGCCACTGGTGTCCAGGTGCTTTGCCATTCTTTAGCCATCTTTTTTTGTTTGTTTTCCCTGGTTACTGAGGCTTGAACTCAGGGCCCCAATCTTGCCTGGCAAATAATATACCACTTGAACTGTGACCCCAAGACTGTTGATTTTAGTTTGTCTTTCAGATAGGTTCTTCTGCTAACTTTGCCTGAGCTGGCCTAGAATATCAGCCCTCCTGCCTTCACTTCCCAAGTAGCTTGGATTACAAATTTGTGCCACCCCATCCAGCTTATTTTTGAAATTGACTCCCTAAATTTTGCTTTGGCTAACCTCCAGTAATAATGCTCCTGTCTCCATGTCTTCATGATCATTCTTGATTGTAAGGAGCGTTTTCCTCTTTGGGAAGCTTTCCTTTCAGTGCTGAGGATCAAACTCAGAGCCTTGCGAATTGTTAGGCAAGTGCTGTACCACTGAACTATATCTCCAGTCCCTTAACTTTATTAAAATTAGGAAATTCTGTTCCTCCTTTACTGAGTTTCAAAGATCATATTTGGATATTGAATTTTGCCAAATATTTTTCTACATCTTGAAAAACTGACTAATGTGATGAGTTACATTTATGAGTTTTTCTGACAGTAAGTTCCACTTGGATATATGGGGTATGCCCAGCAGTACCTGGTGATAGTATTTTTTTTTTTTTTAATATACTGCTGAACTCAAGTTGCTAAATTTTTCTTTTTCTTTTTGGTGGTACTGGGATTTGAACTCAAGGTCTTACGCTTGCTAGGCAGGCACTCTACCAGTTGAACCTTCACCAGTCCTTTTGTGTGTCGGTTATTTTCAAGATAGGGTCTTGTGAACCGTTTGCCTGGGCTTCAAATTGTGATCCTTCTGATCTTTGCCTCTTGAGTAGCTAGGATTACAGGCGTGAACCACTGGTTTCCATCTCAATTTGTTAATATTTTATTTTGAATTTTCACATTTTTGTAATGGAAATTTCCAGTAATTTATTACCTCCCTCCTTTTCCTTTCTTTGGATTCATTAGAGGTGTACGTTGCATTACAGAGTGACTTTTCCCCTTTCTTTTTTTTTTTTTTTTTTTTTTGCATCATTGGCGTTTGAACTCAGGACCTGTACTTTGAGCCACTCCACCAGCCCTTTTTTATGATGGATTTTTCTGAGATAGGATTTCAGGAACTGTTTGCTCTGGCTGGCTTTGGATTGCTATCCTCCTGATCTCTGCCTCCTGAGTAGCTAGGTTTATAGCTGTGAGTCACCCGTGCCTGGCTCCATAGGAATTTTCATACACAGAAGCCCATGTCTTTCTTCTCTTACCAAATCTCTCACTCTACTGGATCCTCCCTCGGCTTGTCTCCACAATCCCCCACTCAAGTGCATCAGCATTTTTTAAACTTTTCGGTGTTTCCTTGAAGGGATCTAACAATTTATGTAACTGGCACTTTGTTGGTGCATATGCTTAGATTTCCAGTCTAGAAAGAAGGCTGAGTGAATGTGCCTGTTACATATGATTTGGGGAACTTTAGCAAGTGTATCTGTAGACTAAATCATACAGTTGCTCAGCCAAGAGGTACATCCATTTAAACATTTGAGCTAGAGGCTTGGCTCAAGCGGTAGTGCACCTGCCTAGCACATTTGAAGCTCTGAGTTTAAATTTCAGTACCACCAACTCCCCAGAAACAAAAACAATTTGATAAACATTGCTAAGTTGGACCTACAAAGGTTTAATTTTATGACAGTAGTGTGTGAGAATAGCTTATTTATACTTTCATAAACAGACTTTAATTAATTAATTAATTTGCAGTACTGGGGTTTGAACTCAGGGCCTTGCACTTAAAATGGTGTCTTTGAGTAACCTACATACTGATTTCCATGGTGGGTGCACTAAGTATAATCACTCCTTCCCTCCTATCCTCACCAATATTTGATCTTTTTTGGTGGCATTGAGGTTTTTTTGTACTGGGGTTTCAACTCAGGGACTCAACACTTGTTAGGCAAGGGCTCTACCACTTGAGCCACTACACCAGCTTTATTTTTGTGCTGGGTATTTTCTTTTGAACTATTTGTCCGGCCTGGCTTTGACTCTCAAGCCTCCTGATCTCTGCCTCCTGAGTGAGTAGCTAGGACTACAGGTGTGAGCAACTGGCACCTGGCTTTTATTTTCTGAGGATAGCCATTCTGACTGGGGTGAGATAAAATCTCAGTGTAGTCTTGATTACCCTGATGGCTAAAGATGTTGAATATTTTTTAATGTTTTTATTGGCCCTTTGTATTTCTTAATTTGAAAAGTATTCAGTTCATTTGCCTATTTGTTTATGGGCTTTTTTTTTTTTTCTCTTGGTAGGACTGAACTTAGGGCTTTGAGGTTACAAAGCAGGTGCTCTATTGCTTGAGCCGCACCTCCAGTTCATTTTCTTCTGGTTATTTTGGAGATGGAATCTCACAAACTATTTGCCTGGACTGGCCTGGGACCTCGATCCTCCTGATCTCAGCTTCTCAAGTAGCTAGGATTATAGACCTGAGCCACCAGTGCCTGGTGTGTGTGTAATCTTAAAAAAAAAAAAAAAAAAAAAGACATAAAAGTACTAGGGAGTAGTTACGGACTAAGAAGGGTAACAGAGGAAGGGAAAGGGGTTAATGGGGGGGATAAATAATATAAAGTTACCTTATACATGTCTAAGAAAATGTCATCATGAAACGATTATTTTATTCAACTAATATTTTATACACTAATAAAAAATAGAGACCTTGAAAACAAATTGTAAGATCAGAGAGATTATACTTTTTGAGCTTAATAGATACAGTATTGCACAGGAATGATGTACAGTATCATAGTAGTTAACTGGGAAAAAAGGAAGTGAGGGAGAGAAAAGGGATATGGCTTCAAATTTTAGCTGAAATGAAAGATTTTTTTTTTAATGGTACTAGGGTTTAAACTCAGGGCCTTCACTTTGAGCTACTTTGCTGCCCTTTTTTGTGATTTTTTTTTTTTCTTCAAGATAGGGCCTCTTAAAAAAAAAAAAAATAGGGTCTCACGAAACTGTTTGCCCAGGCTGACTTTCAACAGTGATCCTCCTGATCTCTGCCTCCTGAGTAGCTAGGATTACAGGCGTGAGCCACTGGTGTCCAGCAAGAGATTTCCTCATAAACTACAAAGCACATACAAAATTTGAGACTCAGTGATGGCTACAGAGGTATCTAATGTATTATTTTTACGTTTGTACTTTTAGAATGTTTTATAATTAAAAGAATTTTAGTAGAAAAAAATGGTATCTGTTTTAAACATATTTTCAGTTACATTTATGTTTTGTTAGCCACATGCATTTCTTCTTCAGTTTGTCTTTTTTAACCTTTGTTAGAAACCTTTTTTATTGGAGAGTGTGGAGGATGAGGCAGAGGAGAGGGTAGGGTTGTTTCCTGTTTTTTGTGTGGGGTGCAGATAAGTATGTAAGTGACCATGTTCTGTCACCTTAACATGGATCAGTTGCGTCAGGAGTTGGTGGCTCAATCCTGTAATCCTAGCTACCCAGGAGGCAGAGATCAGGAGGATCGCAGTTTGAAGCCAGCCCAGGCAAATAGTTAGCAAGATCCTATCTCGAAAATATCTAACACAAAAAGGTCTGATGAAGTGGCTGAAGGTATAGACCCTGAGTTCAAACCCTGGTACTGCAAAAACAAACAAAAAAACATGGACTAATTGCATTGTGTTTTCTGCACTTGAACTTCTAGATTGGTATTCACTTTTTCTTTTTTTTGTGGGGGAGGGGTGCTATTTGGGTTTGAACTCAGGGACTTGCACTTGTTAGGTAGGTGTTCTGCTAATTGAACCAGCCCTCAGCCCTTTTTGCTTTAGTTATTATTATTATTTTTTATTTTATTGTTCATATGTGCTTACAATGCTTGGGTTATTTCTCCTCCCTGCCCCCAACCCCTCCCTTACCACCCACTCCGCCCCCTCCCTTCCCCCCCACCCCCTCAATACCTGGTAGAAACTATTTTGCCTTTATCTCTAATTTTGTTGAAGAGAGAGTATAAGCAATAATAGGAAGGAACAAGGGTTTTTGCTAGTTGAGATAAGGATAGCTATACAGGGAGTTGACTCACATTAATTTCCTGTGCGTGTGTGTTACCTTCTAGGTTAATTCTTTTTGATCTCACCTTTTCTCTAGTTCCTGGTCCCCCTTGCTTTTTAAGGTATCTGCTTTAGTTTCTCTGTGTTAAGGGCAACAAATGCTAGCTAATTTTTTAGGTGTCTTACCTATCCTCACACATCCCTTGTATGCTCTGGCTTTTATCATGTGCTCAAAGTCCAATCCCCTTGTTGTGTTTGCCCTTGATCTAATGTCAGCATATGAGGGAGAACATACGATTTTTGGTCTTTTGGGCCAGGCTAACCTCACTCAGAATGATGTTCTCCAATTCCATCCATTTACCAGCGAATGATAACATTTCATTCTTCTTCATGGCTGCATAAAATTCCATTGTGTATAGATACCACATTTTCTTGATCCATTCGTCAGTGGTGGGGCATCTTGGCTGTTTCCATAACTTGGCTATTGTGAATAGTGCCGCAATAAACATGGGTGTGCAGGTGCCTCTGGAGTCACCTGTGTCACAGTCTTTTGGGTAGATCCCCAAGAGTGGTATTGCTGAATCAAATGGTAGATCAATGTTTAGGTTTTTAAGTAGCCTCCAAATTTTTTTCCAGAGTGGTTGTACTAGTTTACATTCCCACCAACAGTGTAAGAGGGTTCCTTCTTCCCCCACATCCTCGCCAACACCTGTTGTTCGTCGTGTTGCTATTGATGGCTATTCTAACAGGGGTGAGGTGGAATCTTAGTGTGGTTTTAATTTGCATTTCCTTTATTGCTAGAGATGGTGAGCATTTTTTCATGTGTTTTTTGGCCATTTGAATTTCTTCTTTTGAGAAAGTTCTGTTTAGTTCACTTGCCCATTTCTTTATTGGTTCATTAATTTTGGAAGAATTTAGTTTTTTAAGTTCCCTATATGTTCTGGTTATCAGTCCTTTGTCTGGTGTGTAGCTGGCAAATATTTTCTCCCACCCTATGGGTGTTCTCTTCAGTTTAGAGACCATTTCTTTCGATGAACAGAAGCTTTTTAGTTTTATGAAGTCCCATTTATCTATGCTATCTCTTAGTTGCTGTGCTGCTAGGGTTCCATTGAGAAAGTTCTTACCTATACCTACTAACTCCAGAGTATTTCCTACTCTTTCCTGTACCAACTTTAGAGTTTGTGGTCTGATATTAAGATCCTTGATCCATTTTGAGTTAATATTGGTATAGGGTGATATACATGGATCTAGTTTCAGTTTTGTGTGGACTGCTAACCAGTTTTCCCAGCAGTTTTTGTTGAAGAGGCTGTCTTTTCTCCATCGTATATTTTTAGCTCCTTTGCAAAGACAAGTTGGTTATAGTTGTGTGGCTTCATATCTGGGTCCTCTATTCTGTTCCACTGGTCTTCATGTCTGTTTTTGTGCCAGTACCATGCTGTTTTTATCGTTATTGCTTTGTAATAGAGTTTGAAGTCGGGTATCGTGATACCTCCAGCGTTGTTCTTTTGACTGAGTATCGCCTTGGCTATTCATGGCCTCTTGTGTTTCCATATAAATTTAATGGTAGATTTTTCAATCTCTTTAATGAATGTCATTGGAATTTTGATGGGAATTGCATTAAACATGTAGATTACTTTTGGGAGTATGGACATTTTTACTATGTTGATTCTACCAATCCATGAGCATGGGAGATCTCTCCACTTTCTATAGTCTTCCTCAATCTCTTTCTTCAGAAGTTTATAGTTTTCCTTGTAGAGGTCATTCACATCCTTTGTTAGGTTTACACCTAGGTATTTGATTTTTTTTGAGGCCATTGTAAATGGAATTGTTTTCATACATTCTTTTTCAGTTTGTTCATTATTAGTGTATAGAAATGCTAATGATTTTTCTATGTTGATTTTATATCCTGCTACCTTGCTGTAGTTATTGATGATGTCTAGGAGCTTTTGAGTAGAGTTTTTTGGGTCTTTAAGGTATAGGATCATGTCGTCTGCAAATAGGGATATTTTGACAGTTTCTTTACCTATTTGTATTCCTTTTATTCCTTCTTCTTGCCTAATTGCTCTGGCTAGGAATTCCCATACTATGTTGAATAGGAGTGGAGATAGTGGGCATCCTTGTCTGGTTCCTGATATTAGAGGGAATGGTTTCAGTTTTTCTCTGTTAAGTATAATGCTGGCTGTAGACTTGTCATATATAGCTTTTATAATGCTAAGGTACTTTCCTTCTATTCCTAGTTTTCTTAGAGCTTTTATTATGAAATGGCTTTATTATCAAAGGCTTTTTCTGCATCTGTTGAGATGATCAAGTGGTTTTTGTCTTTGCTTCTGTTAATGTGGTTTATTATGTTCATCGAGTTTTGTATGTTGAACCACCCCTGTATTCCTGGGATGAAGCTACTTGGTCATGGTGAATGATCTTTTTGATGTGTTGTTGAATTCAGTTTGCCATTATTTTATTGAGGATTTTTGCATCAGTGTTCATTAAGGAGATTGGCCTATAGTTCTCCTTTTTGGAGGTGCCTTTGCCTGGTTTTGGGATAAGTGTAATACTGGCTTCATAAAATGTGTTAGGCAGTTTTCCTTCCCTTTCTGTTTTGTGGAACAATTTAAGGAGGGTTGGTATCAGTTCTTCTTTAAAGGTCTGATAGAATTCAGCAGAGAATCCATCAGGTCCTGGACTTTTCTTTTTGGGGAGACTCTTGATTGCTGCTTCAATTTCATTTTGTGTTCTAGATCTACTCAGGCGATTAATACCCTCTTGGTTCAGTTTTTGATGATCATATGTATCTAGAAATCTGTCCATTTCTTTAAGATTTTCTAATTTATTTGAATATAGGTTCTCGAAGTAGTCTCTGATGATTTCCTGGACTTCCATGGTGTTTGTTGTTATCTCCCCTTTTGCATTCCTGATTCTACTAATTTGGGGTTTTTCTCTCCTTATTTTAGTCAGGTTTGCAAGGGATCTGTCGATCTTGTTTATTTTTTCAAAGAACCAACTTTTTGTTTCATTAATTCTTTGTATGTTTTTTTTTGTTTCTATTTCATTGATTTCAGCTCTTATTTTCATTATTTCTCTCTTTGTTTTGGGATTTGCTTGTTCTTGTTTTTCTAGGAGTTTGAGATGTATCATTAGGTCATTGATTTGGGATCTTTCAGTCTTTTTAATATATGCACTCATGGCTATAAACTTTCCTCTCAGGACTGCCTTTGCTGTGTCCCATAGGTTCTGGTAGGTTGTGTTTTCATTTTCATTGACTTCCACGAACTTTTTAATTTCCTCTTTTATTTCACCAATTATCCATTGTTCATTAAGTAATGAGTTACTTAGTTTCCAGCTGTTTGCATGTTGTTTGTCTTTACGTTTGTTGTTGAGTTCTAGTTTTATGGCATTGTGATCAGATAGTATGCACGGTATAATTTCTGTTTTCTTATATTTGCTGAGGCTTGCTTTGTGCCCTAGGATATGATCTATTTTAGAGAAGGTTCCATGGGCTGCTGAGAAGAATGTATATTGTGTAGAAGTTGGATGAAATGTTCTGTAGACATCAAGTAGGTCCATTTGATCTATTGTATGTTTTAGTTCTTGGATTTCTTTATTGATCTTTTGTTTGGATGACCTATCTATTGATGATAATGGGGTGTTAAAGTCTCCCACAACCACTGTTTTGGAGTTAATATATGCTTTCAGGTCTTTCAGGGTATGTTTGATGAAATTGGGTGCGTTGACATTGGTTGCATACAGGTTGATAATTGTTATTTCCTTTTGATCTATTTCCCCTTTTATTAGTATGCAATGTCCTTCTTTATCTCGTTTGATCAATGTAGGTTTGAAGTCTACTTTGTCAGAGATAAGTATTGCTACTCCTGCCTGGTTTTGGGGGCCATTGGCTTGGTAAATCTTCTTCCAGCCTTTCATCCTAAGCCTATGCTTATTTCTGTCCGTGAGATGGGTCTCCTGTAAGCAACAAATTGTTGGATCTTCCTTTTTAATCCATTTCGTCAAGCGGTGCCTTTTGATGGGTGAATTAAGTCCGTTAACATTAAGTGTTAGTACTGATAGGTATGCGGTGATTCCTGTCATTTAGTTTATCTTAGTTGTTTGAAGGTTTGATTGTGTGTACCTAAGTTGAGGTTACTCTCTAATTTCTTGCTTTTTCTTTTCCTGTGGTTTGGTGCTGCCTGTCTTTTCATGGTTAAGTTGGGTTTCATTTTCTGTGTGCAGAATCCCTTGAAGATCTTTTGTAGTGGTGGCTTTGTGGTCACATATTGTTTTAGTTTCTGCTTATCATGGAAGACTTTTATTGCTCCATCTATTTTGAGTGATAGTTTTGCTGGGTAGAGTATCCTGGGATTGAAGTTATTTTCATTCAGTGCCCGGAAGATCTCACCCCAATCTCTTCTTGCTTTTAATGTTTCTGTTGAGAAGTCTGCTGTGATTTTGATGGGTTTACGTTTGTATGTTATTTGTTTTTTCTTTCTTACAGCCTTCAATATTCTTTCTCTAGTTTCTGAACTTGTTTTAATGACGATATGTCATGGGATAGTTCTATTTTGATCTGGTCTGTTTGGTGTCCTGGAGGCCTCTTGCATCTGTATGGGAATATCTCTCTCTAGATTTGGAAAATTTTCTGTTATTATTTTGTTGAATATATTACTCATTCCCTTTGCTTGCACCTCTTCTCCTTCTTCGGTGCCCATGATTCTCAAGTTTGGTCTTTTGATGGAGTCAGTGAGTTCTTGCATTTTCTTTTCACAGGTCTTGAGTTGTTTAATTAATAGTTCTTCAGTTTTTCCTTTAATTACCATTTCATCTTCAAGTTCTGAGATTCTGTCTTCTGTTTGTTCTATTCTGCTGGATTGGCCTTCCGTTTTGTTTTGCAGTTCTGTTTCGTTCTTTTTTCTGAGGTTTTCCATATCCTGGATGGTTTCCTTTTTAATGTTGTCTATTTTTGTCCTGAGTTCATTTATCTCTTTATCAATTGTGTTCTCTGTTTCACTTTGGTGTTTATACAGTGCTTCTATGGTTTCCTTTTTTCCTTTTTTTCTTCTTTTGCTTTTTCAAATTCTCTATTTTTGTTGTCTTGGAATTTCTTGAGTGTCTCCTGTACATTTTTGTTGACCATATCCAGTATCATCTCTATAAAATTCTCATTGAGTACCTGTAGTATGTCTTCTTTTAAATTATTCTTGTGGTCTTCATTGGGTTCTTTGGCAAAGTTTATCTTCATTTTGTTGGAGTCTGGATCTGAGTATCTGTTTTCTTCATTTCCCTCTGGTTCCTGTACTAATTTTTTGTTGTGGGGAACTGGTTTCCCTGTTTTTTCTGTCTTCCCATCATTGCCCTTGGTGTTGTTATTGTTCCTGTACTGTGTGCAATTAAGTATTTTCTGTCTTATAATAATAGCACTAGTGATATTTAGAATGGAAGGGTGAGAGGGGATGGAAAGCAAAGAAGTTAAAGGAAAAGGGAAAAACAAATAATCAAGTAGAAAGAAAAAAAGAAAACAAACAAAAAAAGTTTCAAAGATATAAACAGGGAGAGACAGTGTACTAATCAACCATAAACTGAAAAGGCATTAGAGAGCCAGAGAGAGGATTGAAATTTAAAAGAAAAAGAATAAAGATAAGAATAAAAATAAAAAATAAGTAAATGAAAGAAAAATAAATATATATAAATAAAATAAAAGAAAATGAAAAATAGAAAATAAAAAAAAAAACCCTTCAAGTTCAAATGCAATGAAGTTTCAGTCTTGATAATTTTGGTGTCCGTCTCAGCCTCCAATCCTGGAGATGGTGCCTCAGATGTTGTTCTGTAGTTGTCTCATGAAAGGGGACGCATTAAGTAGAACAATACTTGTCTGTGTCTTCCCAAGCCGTCTGGGCGGGGGCGTCTGGCAGCCTGGGGGCTCTCCTGGTTTCTCCATTTAACGTGAAGTGGAGATTGTCTGCACCAACTGGAGGTGTGGAGGGGTCAAAGTTTTGCCTCTTCTCGGTGGTTTTGCCTGCAAGGTGTGTCTCCAGCGTCTCTCCAAGATTTCTCTATAGGAGGCACACTTTCTGCTTCCTCCCTCTAGCCGCCATGTTGGGATCCCCTGTTTAGTTATTTTTGAATAAGGTCTTGTGTTTGTACCTGGCCTGCATCTTGATCCTATTTACACTCCCTGTGTAGTTGGGATGACAGGCCCATGTCACTATGCCCAGCTTTTTATTGGTTGAAATGGGGTCTCAGGAACTTTTTGCCCAGGCTGGCCTTGAACCATGATCCTCCCAATCTCTGCCTCCCAAGTAGTTAGGGTCACAGGTCTGAGCTACCTTGCTCAGCTTGTCATTATTTTATTACATGATCTGTTGACTGCCTCTCTGACCATCTTGGGGTTTCTTGTGGCCCAGGTCAGTGGGTTGGGTTGGGTTGGGTTAGGTACAACTGGCTGCCCTGCTCTGCTGGGTCTCTTACACATGGCTGGTCTTGGATATTCTGTACTAGTATTGTATCCAAAAGACAGAAAGTGTGTGTGGGGGGTTAATATGGTAGCATTTATGTAGAAAAGTTAGTGTTACTTACTTTCATGTAACTTGCATAAAATCTGATTATACTATGTAAAAAATACTGCTTCCTTTAAAAAAGGAGAGCTTCCTTCACATTTTGTTTTGTATGAACTTCACTTGGTCTTGACTGTTATGAAAGGCTCTTTCCTTCTGAGGAGAGATTGGGGCTTGGATGATGGGATGTGTGGGAGGAGCAGGAGTGTGGGGAAACTGCTGTCCAGATGACTTCATGCTATATCTCTTAGAGGTTCTGGGAGAGGATCAAACCATGCTGGGCCTTGGGGTAAAAGCTGACTAGGCATCTCCCATTGTGGTGTTGCTGAAGGCTTCTGGCTCTAGAGGCTAAATCTGTTCTCTTTTGGTGTGTTTTTTTGGTTTTTTTTCCTCTCTCTCTCTATCGATACTACTGGGTCTTGAACTCAGAGCCTCATGCTTTCTAGGCAGGCACTCTACCACTTCAGCCACTGTTTTGTGCTGTGCGTTTTTGAGATAGGATCTTGCTTTTTGCTTGGCTGCCAGTGCCCAGCTTTTTTTTTTTTTCTTGCAGTACTGTGGTTTGAACTTAGGGCCTCACTCTTGCTAGGCAGGTGCTTTACCACTTGAGAGTTTCTCCACCAGCCCTGTTTTGTGTTGGATATTTTTGAGATAGGGTCTTGAAAACTATCAGCCTGGGCTGGTTTTGAACTGTGATCCTCCTGAGCTCTGCCTCCCAAGTAGCTAGGATTATAGGTGTGAGCCATTGGTACCCAGGTTTTCTTTTCTTTTTTTTTTTTTTTGAGACAGGATCTGTGTAGTGCAGGTTGGCCTCAAACTCACGATCCTCCTCCTGCCTCAGCCTCCTGAAGGAGCTGATTCTCTCTGATGGTGCATTCCTGTAACAGGGTGGAAATTACTCCTCCTTGTTCCCCTAGGCTTGTCCCAAACTCCTTGTTTAGGTTTTTGAGTGGTGTTTTGTTTGTTTTGGCAGTATTGGGTTTGAACTCAGGTGCTCTCCCATGTGAGCCACTCCATCATCCCCTCCTTGTCTAGGTTTTTGATTGGTACTTTTTAAACAGTTAATCCTGAGAGACCCTAAGAGGAGCAGTTTTTTCATGGGATGATCTGAATTGGTGGATTCTATGCAGAGACCCTTTTCTATTTTTGGTTGAGAACAGTAGGTGTTCGGTTAGATGGTTACATGTTGAGAAAACTCAAACTCAAATTATTTAAACATTGGTTAATCTTAGGAGGCCTGAGGTATCTGGGCTGGCCGCAGTTGTGGCTGCCTGGGGAGCCTCCCTGTCAAGGATGGCTGAGCATGCCCAGTGAGGATAGAATTTTACTGAGTTGGTGTGGTCTCTCAGTGGATGGCTGTAGTAAATACCTGCAGGAGGGAGAAAATTGGTAGAGATGCATGTAAGGATCATGGCACCACACTTCTCCTTTGTTTAGCCCCTTTCTTGACCCATGTGTTCCACTGCTGGGCCCGTTGAGCAGGGCTGCTCCTTGTGATTGTGGGGATCACCTTATTGTTCCTCTTGCCCCTTCTCTCTCCAAATAGACTTATTTTGATGTCTGGCTCACTGATGTGTGTACTTTCTTTGGAGCGAAGTGGGAGGTCCCCCTAGTTGAGGGTCTTTATTCTATGGCAGGAAGAAGTTCATGACTTTTTCACTTAAAAATTATAAACCAGTAATTTTTTTCTCTTGTTCACATTTATAGAGTACTTGAACACTTTGGTAATTAACAGTGTCTCCTTTTTCCTTCTCATACCCTGTCCTTATGGCAGCCTCAGTGGTGGTGGGTAAGGCTGGGAGGATGACACTGTCAATTGTGCTAGCCTCAGGGCCTCTGGGGCCCTGGAGTAGGGAGGCCTGGACTATGAAGGGAAAGGCAGACTTGGGGATGGGGGGATATGTCCCTTCAGGGTGTGAGAATGGTGCTGACCACTCACAGGAGAGGTGGGAGCAGCAACCCGAGTCTGTCCAGTCCACCTGTTCAGGTTGTGCTGGTGGCCCTGTCTGGCTTGTTGATGGGAAGACTGCACTTTCCTTGGAATGACAGAGAAAGAAGGATGTGGAGAGATGCAGAAAGGATCTACTTGGGTTTTCTAAGTTCCATAGAAAAAGATGATGATACATATATGCTGGGTGCTTTATGAGAAAATAACCTAGTGGGGGCTGTGTTTTTACCTATTTATTTATTGATTGATTGATTGTAATGATGGATTAGACAGATCTGCTCCTGGGCTGCCTATTCTAGAATATATTCTTGGAACAAAAGGGTGGGGGAGGGCAGGCTACTCTCCCAGATCTGAGGGAACTCCAGCTCAGCGCACAGCTTAATGAGGAAGCAGGAACAATAGGGACGTTTCCTTGAAAAGAAATGCTGTGGAGGCCACTGGTGAGCCAAGCAGTGCCCTTGCTCACTTGTCCGCAGTAGCGGTAATGTCTTGGGGATGCTGTGCACTGGAAAATGGTACTGTTTTGATAGTGGTTTTGAGAGGAACTGTCCAATCTGATATGCATGTGCTGATGCTGAGATTTTTTTAAAACACCTGTGACAAATTGTAACGGTGGTTAATGTTACCAGTCAACCCATAAAGGATCAGGTGTTGTATGTTTCAGGGAGACATTTTCCCAAGCAAGCTGAGGCTGTGCTCTGTGCATTGGGCTGATTTTGGCCCTTCTGCTGTTTCAAGGGAGTCCTTCAATGGGGAGTGGTTCAAAGGACACTATTGGCAGGTGCATGATTGCAGCTCTAAGGTGTTGGCAGAGGCTGGGCATGTGTATAAGCAGCTTAGGTAGATGTTTGCTTCCTATTTTAAGAGAATTTTAGATCTGGAGGTGTTGATGATAGACCTTAGTGTTAGAGATTTTTATCTTCTTGAAGTACTGTGACTCTTCTGAATTATGGCATTATGGGAAAAGGGAAAAATAAAACCAAAGAAAAAGAGTTTCTTTAAGTGAAGTAAGTTTTGGTGATGAAAAAAATTAATTTGTGGTCAAAGCATTGTATTGTCTCTTTAGAGAACTTAGATAGGACAGGAAAAGTGTGTGGTTATGTAGGTGTCTTGAGTTTTTTGGCATCTGAAATCTTGTAGGAATTTGTCTTATTTGAAGTGTATGCAGCTTGATTGTTTTCATATCACCCAGTAAAGAGCCCATACAAATTATCGCCTTCAAGGTAGATCACCTTTTAAAGTTGCAAGTAGGATTTCTTAGAGGGACTGAACCTTTTTTTTTTTTTTTTTTAAAGAAAAGTGAAAATGTTGCAAAGGAGAGCTCATATCTACTTTATAGTCTTTTGCAGAATACATCTTTTCTTTCTTGGAGAAGAGGCAGGCCCAGTGGGGAGATAGAGTAAGAAGGGATGCTGGTTGAGAAGACAAGGAGTGCTGGTGCTAGGCTGTCAACCCTAATAGACTGATTGACTTTGGGACTTCCAAACTCCTTCCTTCTTCCTTTCATTTATACTCATCTTTCACTCTTTTTCCACTTTGTCTACTCATCTACCTGTCACCCATCCATCCGTCCTTTTTTTTTTTTTTAGTGGTACTTGAGTTTGAACTCAGGGCTTCATGCTTGCTAGGCAGTTGCTACCACTTGAGCCACTCCAAGCCCTTATCCATCTTATTTTAATTACCCTTTGCATACTAGAACTACTAGTACAGAACTTGGATATATTAATGAACAGAGCACAAACAAATCCAGAACATTCTCATCATTTCCCCAAGTAGATCTCATTCTATTAGCAGTTACTCCCTGTGCTCCCTTCCTGCAGACCCTGGTAAGCGTTGTTCTGCTTTCTTTCCCTTTAGTCTGTCTTTTCTGGACATTTCTTGTAAATGGAACCCTGTAATCTGCGATCTTCTGTGACTAGCTTCTTTCACCAAGTGTATGTTTTCAGGGTTCTTACATGTTGTAGTATGTATCAGTATCTCATTCCTTTTATGGTTTGGATAAATACATATTGCTGTCTATTCATCAGTTATGGACATTTGGCTTAATTGCATTCTTTTAGCTATTGTGAATAATGCTGCTGAAAACATTCACGTACAAGTTTTGTTTTCTTTTTCTTTTTCTTTTTTTTTGTGGTACTGGGACTTGAACTCAGGGCCTTCACCTTGAGCCCACTCTCCCAGCCCTTTTTGTGATGGGTATTTTCAAGATAGGGTCTCAAGAACTGTTTGCTTGGGCTGGCTTCAAACTGAGATCCTCCTGAGTAGCTAGGATTACAGGTGTGAGTCTCTGTTGCTGGCAATGTATTTTTATTTCTTTTGACTGTATCCCTAGGAGTGGAATTGCTGGGTCATATGGTAACTCCTTTTTTTTTTTTTTTTTTTTTTTGGGTGGGACTGGTGTTTGAATTCAGGGCTTTGCGCTTGCAAAGCAGGTGCTCTGCCCTTTGAGCCACATCCCTGGTCCATTTTTTGCTCTGGTTATTTTGCATATGAGAGTCTTATGAAATATTTGCCCCTGCTGTTCTTGAACTGAGATCCTCCCAGTCTCAGTTTCTGAAGTAGTTGGGATTAAGGCATAAGCCACTGTTGTCAGGCAGTAACTTTGTTTTAAGTGTTTTCATAATTGACAGATTGTTTTCCACAGTGACTTTACCATTTTACATTCTCACCAGCAGTGCTTGGGAGATACCATTTTTCTACATTCTTGCCAACACTTGTTGTTGTTCGTCTTTTTTATTTTTGACATGGAGTTTTGCTGTGTTGCCCAGGGTAGCATAGAATTCCTGCCTCAGCCTGAGTAGCTGGGACTGCTGATATGTGTCATTGTGTGCAGCTCCATCCATCTTTTTGATTATAACCATCTTAGTGGGTATGAGGTTGTAACTCATTGTGGTTTTGATTTTCATTTCCCTAGTGACTAAAGATGTTTGAGTGGCATCTTTTCATGTGTTTATTGGCCATTTGTATATGTTCTTTGGAGAAATCTCTATTCAGATCTTTTGCCGATTAAAACTTTTTTGTTGTTGTAGATACAAGTCCCCTATTAGATACATGATTTGCACTTTTTCTGTTTTGTGAGTTGTAATCTTAACTTTCTTGGTACTATCTTTTAAAGCACAAAAGTTTTAAGTTTTCATAGAAGTCCAGTTTATCTATTGTGTTGCTTGTGTGAAAGTGATAGTTGATCAGAGACTTAAGGGAGGGAAAGAGTGAGTTCTGGGAAGAGGGAAAGGCAAAGGCCCTGCTGTGGAGTGGTGGGTGAGGGGTTGCTGCTGGAGATGGGTTGGAAGAAAAACAGACCCCTGGGCTGGCTCTTGCCATAGAGGCAGATAGCTGTTTGAGGATTAGAGTAGCCTTACAGAGTCCCTCTAGCTGCTGTCCTGTGAGAGGTAACTGGAGTACTAGATGGCATCAGGGAAGCTGTTAGAATCATGTGGGAATCCACGAGCGGTGGCACTGGGCAGGCAATGGGAATAGGTTCTTTTTTTTTTTTTTTTCCCTTGGTGGTATTGGGGTTTGAACTTAGGGCCTCACACTTGCTAGGAAGGCCCTTTACCACTTGAGCCACTCTGCCAGCCCAGAAGTAGTTCTTGATGTGTCCTCATCTATCTTTCCCTCTCGAATTCTGAGCCCTTCTGCTCTGCTGTTCACTGTTAACTGAGTCTTGCCTTGTGCTCTTCTGAGAAGGTTGTTCCCACCTTCCAGTGCCCACAAGCACGCTGTCCATGGCCCTGCCTTGCCATCTTGTTTTGGGTGCATATGGTTCTCCATCCCCTTCTCACCCTTCCCCTTCCCCACATCTATTCCAGAAAAACTCTTTTGCTCTCTTTTGAAATGCTTTTACCTTGATAGGGTCTAGCAGAGTGTCTCAAGTGTAGAGAGCCATTCTGGCAAATGTGAGGCCCTGAGTTCAAGTGTTGGTACCACCAACAAAACAAAACAGATTCTTTTACCTTGACTTCTTTCCACAGTCCTACCGAACTTCCCTCTCCTGACTGACTTGTCTGATCACCTTCCTACCCTTGGAGGCTGTTCTGCAGCACAGCAGCCCCAGAACCCAATCAGTCCTCAACTATAGGCACTGTCTCCTGTCCTTCCTCCCCTGTACTTACCTCCTTGATCTAAAAGGGGCTGTCTGAGGGGCAGGAAAGGTCTGCCCATCTGTCCTCTTCTTCACTGCCTGCTTCCTTTCAGAGAGAACATGATTTTTGGGTTGTGGGCAGGGTTTGATTGTGCTAAGCTGTGGTAGTGATTGCTGACAGCTTCTTTCTTGCTGACCTGACCTCCTTGGCTCCATGTTTGGGCCTGGGCTCTAGGACTAGCTTTGAGCTTAGCTGTTCCGGGTTTAGTGCTATGATGGATGGTCCTGGTCAGTGTGCTCTGTGGGAGCTCTGCCAGAGCCATTGTGTTTGAATTGTGGGTCCATGATGTCTTCTTGTCTACAGCTATTCGGTATTTTTTATATTATTCTGTTAGAACTTTGAGACTTTATAAATGGTTTCAGATGTTTAAAAATTCTCATTAAATGTAGGAAAAAAGCAAAAGAGAATGTACTAAAAGTTAACTTGGTGGTTTGTGAATTGTGGGATTGCCAGCGATTCTGTTAGGTTTTTTAGAACAAACAGCTTTTTTTTTTTTCCTTCAGTGAGCATGTAGTTTTATAGTAGGAAAAATGAAAAAAAATCCTCATTTATATGCAGTTCAGTTCATATGATTAATGCTCATTGCTTTTAAAAAATACAGTAACATGCTGGGTGCAGAGGCTCATGTTTGTAATATGCTAGCTACTTGGAAGGTAGAGATCAGGAACATTGTGATTTGAGGCTAGCTTGGATAAAAAATTCGTGAGACCCTCCTCTCCCCCCCACAATCTCAAGCAATAAAATCTGGGCACGGTGGCACATATCTTTGCTATGCAGGAAGCATAAATAGGAGAATTGTGGTCCAGGTGTGCCTGGGCGTAAATGCCAGACCCTATTTGAAAAATACCTACAGCAAAAAGGGCTGGGGGGTGTGGCTCAAGTGGTAGAGCATCTGCCTGGCAAGCTCAGGGCTTTGAGTTCAAACCTCAGTTAGTACCACTGAACAAACAGCCCCCAGCCTACCAAAAAACCCAGTAACCACCAAAAGAGAAGATGACCCTGACCTTAGATAATGCCCAATCAAAACAAAACTGTCCAAAGAGCTAAATTATATACTTGTAATCAGTGTGTATTAGGACAGTAGCCTTGCAGTGTGCAGGAACCCAGACCTCTCCCTTCTCAAATGTGGCTTCACAGACTGTGTTGCCAACACACTTGGCCCTCCTTCTGCAAAGCTCCACCAGCACCTAGTGTGCAGCAGACACTGCATCAGGGCCACGATCCTCACAGGAATGGAGGCCACATTCATACTAGTACTTAGACCCCAGTTCATTCTGTCAGTGAGTGCTGAGCACATGTTCCTGCAGACTAGGTTACTGTGATAATCACCACAGATAGCCTACAGGAGATAATAAGCCAGAAAGATATTTGCAAAAAGGTAAAATAGTACCACTCTTGCTTTGTTTTGTTTTTGGCATTGGGATTTGAACTCAGGTGCTAGGCAGGTGCTCTTACCTATTGAGCCACTCCATCAACCCTTTTTTGATAGTTTTTTTTTTTTTTTTGAGATAGGCTCTCATCAGTTATTTGCCGGGGACTGGCTTCAAACTGCAATCCTCTCTGTCTTTGCCTCCTGAGTAGCTAGGATTACAGGCGTGAGTTAATTTTCATAAAAATGTTTTTGTTAACATGTAATGAAAAAAAAAACCCATGTAATGAGTTTAGTGTTATTTTAAAGGAAGTGACAACTGGGCGCTGGTGGCTCACACATTATTCTAGCTATTTGGGATGCTGAGATAGGGAGGATGGCTGTTTGAGGACAGCCAGAGCAAATAGTTTACAATACTCCATCTCTAAAATGACCAGAAGAAATTGAACTGGAGGTGTGGCTCAAGTGGTCTAGTGCCTGCTTCGCAAGTGCAGAGCTTTGAGTTCAAGCCCCAGTCCCACCAAAAAAGAGGGGGGAAAAAAGAAGAAAAAGGAGATGACAGTGAATTAAAAACGTTCTCAGTTTGAGGCTAGAGGTATGGTTCAAGTGGTAAGTCGCCTGCCTAGCAAGTGGAAAGTTCTGAGTTCAAACCCAAGTACTGCTCCATCTCCCCCTGCCCCCCCAAAAAAGTGAGTTTTAACATGGTAAAACTAATGTGTACCATGGTTCTGAGACTAGAAGTTTTTTTTGGAAATTGATGCTTCATCATAAATGGAAACACTTGGTAGCATGTTAATGCACAAAACAGGAAAGATTTCTGTTTATTATAGAGATAAATTTAACTTTTTTTTTTCCTTTTTTTTGTGGGAACTGCAGTCTGAACTCACGGTTTTGCACTTGCAAAGCGGGCTCTCTACAGCTTGAGCCACACCTCCAGGCAGTTTTGCCCTGGTTATTTTTGGAGATGAAGTCTCATGAACTATTTGCTGGAGCTGGTCTTGAATCACAATCCTCCCAATCTCAGCCTCCCAAGTAACTCAGGTTACAGATGTGCGCCACTGGTGCCTGGCCAAATTTCACATTTTTGTATTACAGCTTCTAGATACCCAGCTGTTTTCATTTTTTACCAAGCTCAGTCTTTTTATCATATCAGATTTAAATGAAATTCAGCTAGAAATGTGTTTTCCATGGCATCTGAATACTAATACAGAGCAGAATTGTGGAAAGATCTCAAAAACCTCCAATATTAGTAGGAGTGAGAGCCTCTCTGGTTGGCTGTTTCTATGGTTTTCTGCCTATAGTCTGCAGTTACTCTTTTAGCCACAAGATGGTGGCCTTGTTCCAGTAAGTCAGGCTGTCTCAGTTTGGAAATTTCATAGGAAGACATGTACTGCCATTTTATGTGGACTGCCTTCATGGCCAGTTTAAGATGATCCTTTGTTAAAGTTACAGTGCTCAGCAAAGAATCCTGTTTTCTTTTCATGTCATTACAGCCTCACCTTAATGTACAGTGACATCCTCAAAAGTGTAGGACTCTTTTCACAGATGTTTGGTACCTGTTACTTGTCTGCTTGTGCTTTGGGGAACAGAGCTGATATGACCAAGTCCCTGGGAGCCCATAGTCCACCATCTTTCAACTGCTTTTATGTTCTGAGTGCTTCAGGTAGGATTGTGAAGTTCTGCTTCCAATTTGGAAAAAGGAATGGGCTTCTTTTTTTTTTCTTAGCATCTAATTTCTGTCCAGTCCTCTTTTTCTTCCCTTGTTGTTTAGAAGAGGCAGTAGGAACCCTGGGTGGAGATGAATTCACATAGCCAAGGTGCATTGTGGGCACCCATGGAGCTAGTATTGAGCTCTGGCTTGAGGAGTGCCAAGACTGCCAAGCCGTGGTCTCTGTCCTTGTGGGCTCTCTTTCAGGAATAAACCACCATGTTTCTACTTGGCCAGGGGCTGAGGGTTGCTGAGTTCAGAATAACCTCTGCCCTCAGGAAGGCTTTGTCTGAGCTTACCTACATTTCATTGTATAAAAAGAGCTGTTTTTCTCACATCAAAAATGTAGGGTTGACCAGTTATCTCAATTACTGGGAAGCAGCAATCAGGAGAATTGAGGTTTGACGCCAGACCAGGCAAAAAGATAGTGAGTCCCTCATCTCAACAAATGAGCCATATGTTGTGGTACATGCTTATGGTCTCATTGAAGGGGGAAGGCTGTAAGTAGAAGGTTTGTAGTCCAGGCCTGCCTGGTCAAAAACACAAGACCTTATCTAAAAAGTAACTTTAAAAGCAAAAAGGTCTCTGTGATGTAGCTTAAGTGATAGAGTGCAAGTGCAAGGCCCTGTACCTCAAAAAAAAAAAAAAAGTTAGGGCTCTTTCTCTTATTAATGGAACTAATTTTGTACAAGTATGTATATGGATTGGGAAGACAGAAAATAACAAAGAGTAACTATGAAGTTAGGCCTGGCGAGTGCATGCCTGTAATCCCAATTCTGGGGAGGCTGAGACAGGAGGATGGGGTTCAAGGCCAGTCTGGGCTACATAGGGAGATTCTGAAGTAATTATGAATCTAGAGACATTACAAAGTACTTTATACATGTGGTATAAAGTGCCAGGACCTGTGAGTTTGAGAATCCCCTCTGGTGACCACATTGCTCTCAGGACATCTTGGTATTATTATTATTATTATTACTTGGTGGGACTGGGGTTTGAACTCAGGGTCTCATGCTTGCTGGGCAGGCAGTCTACCACTTGAGCCAGTCCACCAGCCTTCTTAGGACGTCTTGAAATGGAGGCTGCATTGTGGCTAGCCCTATGGAGGCCGAGGCAGGTGGTGACCAGTTATAGCTGAGCTTCCTGCGGTCTCTTGAAACAGGACTGGGAGGGGCAGGCTGTAGGAGACCTGCAGGGAGTATTTTGAGAACTTCAGGTCATTGCTTACCAGGCTCTGGAATGCAGAGATCTTAGAGAACTACCACCACCAGTAGCAGCAGCAGCGACAGCAAGGCCCACTACCTGTCTTGGGTGGTAGTGGGGGGTGGGTTGGGAGTAATTCTTATAAAGGAGTGGCAGCCTTTTCATAGAGCAGTGTTTTAAGAAACAAATTCTAACAGCTGAAAGAAATTTAACCAGGATTAGTCTTTACTAGCATCTGTCAAAGAACATTAAAATGATATAAATTAAAGACCTCAGATGGGCTGGGGGTGTGGCTTAAGTGGTAGAGTGCTTGCCTAGTCTGCTTAGCAAGCAGGAAACCCTGAGTTCAAGTCCCACTACCACTCTCCCAGAAAAAGCCCTTAGAAAAATCTCAGTATTCCTTCTCCTGGTTCTCCTACTTCTAACTCAATATAACTTAGAACCTCGCAATTGGCAAATGTCCCCAAACACTCCCTACTCTCAACTCCAGTGGCTTTTCAGTGCCTTTGCTATCTTGTCTAGTCATAAAGAGTAAACTCAGATCATCTGTGGCCCATACTATGCACATTGGTAATGGTCTTTAGAGAGACAGAACGGTAAGATGTGTAAGGAGGATTTGTTAGGGGAACTGGCTCATGTATTTAATGGAGTCTGAGAAGTCCCATGACAGTATTTGCAGGCTGGGGACTCTGCCATGTCAATACTAGGTACATGTCAGTACAAGTATAAGATTCCCAGAACTGGGGAAGCTGATGGTGTAATTAATTTTTAGTCTAAAGTTGAAGGCCTGAGAGTGCCAGGGGCCACTGTAAATTCAGGAGTCCAAAGACATTCAGAGCCTGGATGTCTGGGTAGGGGAGGAAAAGGAGCGGTAGTGTGAATTCCTCCTTCCTATTTTTTTTTTTTTTTCTTTCTCTTCTATCCAGGCTTCTAGCCATTGAGTGGTGCTGCCTGCATTGAGGTCAGGTTTTCCCTACTCAGTCTAAGGGCTCACCTGTTCATCTGCTCTGGAAATGTCCTCACAGCACATCTAGAGATAATGCTTCATCAGTTCTCTAGGTATTCCTAAGTCTAATCAAGTTGACCCTAAGATTAACCGTGACATCATACATCATTTTGTGCAGTCTTCCTATGGTTGCATGACTTACCTCTTTATATATAGACCTGCAGTTTATGTTTAATTATTACTTTAAAATGCATTCTTTAAAATGCCAGGGAATCCCTGTGTATGCCAGGTATTTGGTGATTTCAGCAGGCTTAAAAAGTCCATATTCATTCTTGTATAGAGAGTACATCAACTATGTTCATGTTCTTAACTTCCTTCTTTTAGCCTCTTTTGTATTTGACCTCCCCTTAGTGTGACCTGTTTTTCATGATATTTCTATATTTGTATTAGGTCTGTATTCCACATATGAGAGAACACATGCTGCTTTTGGCCTTCTGAACCTGACTAACGTCACTTGAAATGATCTCCAGTTCCATCCATTTACCTACAAATGATAAAATTTCATTCTTCGTGGCTGAATAAAATTCCATTGTATATAAATACCACATTTTCTTAATCCATTCACCAATAGTAGGGCATCTTGGCTGTTTCCATAGCTTAGCTATTGTGAATAATGCTGCAATAAACATGGATGTGCAGGTGCCTTTATTGTAACCTGACTTACGTTCCTTCTGGTATATCCCTAGGCGTGGAATTGCTGGATTATATGGCAGTTCTATTTTCAGTTGTTTGAGGAGCCTCTTTTCTGTTTTCCATAGTGGTTATACTAATTTACAGTCCCACCAGCAGTGTATTAAGGTCCCTTTTTCCCCACATTCTCAACAACATTTGTTGTTGTTTGTGTTCTTGATGTCATTTTAGTCATTTTAACAGGAGGGAGGTGGGGATTTTTTTTTTTTTTTTTTTTTTTTGCGGTACTGGGGTTTGAACTCAGGGCCTATATCTTGAGTCACTCCACCAGCCCTTATTTGTGATGGGGTTTTTTTTTTTTTTTTTTTTTGAGGTATGGAACTATTTGCCTGGACTGGTTTAAACCGTGAACCTCCTGATCTCTGCCTCCTGAGTAGCTATGATTACAAGCATGAGCCACTGGCACCCAGTGCGAGGTAGAATCTTAACATGATTTTAATTTCATTTCCTTTATGGCCAGGGATGTTGCTTATTTCTTCATGTGTTTTTTAGTCGTTTGGACTTCTTCCTTTGAAAAAGCTCTGTTCAGTTTTTTTGCCCATTTCTTACTGAGTCATTGGTTTTTTTGGGAGTTTAGTTTTTTGAGCTCCCTGTATATTCTGGTTATTAATCCCTTGTCAGATGTATGTATGGCTGGCAAAAGATTTTCTCCCATTCTGTGGGCAGCCTCTTCAATTTAGTAACCATTTCTTTTGTTGTGCAGAAGCTTTTTAATTTCATGTAGTCCCATTTGTTGATCTTTCTCTTAATTGTTGAGCCATTTGAGTTCTATTTAGGAAGTCATTGCTTATACCTATTAATGCCAATGTATTCCCTGCTCTTTTCTGCACTAGGTCTTATATTAAGGTCCTTAATCCACTTTGAGTTGGTACTTGTACAGGGTGTGAAGACATGGAACTACTTTCAGTTTTCTGCATGCAGATACCCAGTTTTCCAGCAACATATGTTGAAAAGCCTGTCTTTTCACCATGGTATGTTTTTGGTGCCTTTGTCAAAAAATCAGGTGGGTGTAGCTGAGTAGATTCATATCTGGCTCTTCTATTCTGCTCCACTGGTTTACATATCTGTTTCTGTGCCAGTATCATGCTGTTTTTATTGCTATGGCTCTGTAGTATAGTTTGAAATTGGGTATTGTGATGATATCTCCAGTGTTGCTCTTTTTGCTCAGTATTGACTTGGCTATTTGTAACTTTTTATGCTTCCAAATGAACTTTAGAGTTGATTTTTCAATCTCTGTGATGAATGTCATTGGAATTTTGATCTGAATTGTGTTGAACATGTAGATTGCTTTTGGTATTATAGCCATTTTCACAATATTGATTCTATAATCCATGGGCATGGATGATCTTTCCATCTTCTGTAGTCTTTGATTTCTTTCTTCAGTGGTTTATAGTTTTCCTTGTAGAGGTCTTTCACATCCTTTGTTAAGTTTATTCCTAGGTTTTTTGTTTTTGTTTTTGTTTTTTTTGAGGCTATTGTAAATGGAATTATTTTTCTGTATTCTTTCTTAGTTTGCTCATTGCTGGTGTATAGAAAGGCTACTGATTTTTGTAAATTAATTTTTTGTCTGCTGCTTTACCAAAGCTGTTTATGGTGTCTGGGAGTTTCTTGGGTCTTTTAGGTATAATCATGTCATCTGCAAATAGATACAGTTTGACTACTTCCAATTTATATTCTTTTTATTTCTTCTTCCTGTCTCATTGCTATGGCTAGGAGTTCCAAGACTATGTTGAATAAGAGTGGAGGGAGTGGATACCCTTTTCTCTTTCCTGACTTTAGAGAAAATGTTTTTAGCTTTTCCCCTTTTAGTATGATGTTGGCTATAGGCTTGTCATATATAGCCTTTTTTAGGTTGAGGTACATTCCTTTTGTTCCTAGTTTCATCAGAGCTTTTATCATGAGAAGATACTGAATTTTGTCGAAGGCTTTTTCTTCATCTATTGAGATGATCATGTGGTTTTTGTTTTTGCTTCTGTTAATGTGCTGTATTATATTTAATGATTTATGTATGTTGAACCATCCCTGCATCCCTGTCATGAAACTGACTTGATCATTGTGTGTGTGTGTGTGTGTGTGTGTGTGTTTTCTGATATGTTGTTGAATTCTGTTTGCCGATATTTTATTGAGGATTTTTGCATTTACACTCATTAAAGAGATTGGCCTGTAATTCTCTTTTTTTTTGTTGTGACCATGTCCGATTTGGGGATGAGCGTAATACTGGCTTCATAGAATGAGTTTGGCAGTGTTCTTCCTTTCTATTTCATGGAGAAGTTTGAGTAGTGTTGGTATTAGTTCTTTAAAGGTCTGGTAGAATTAAATGGTGAATCTGTCAGGTCCTGGACTTTTCTTTTTTGGGAGACTTTATTGCTGTTTCAGTTTTATTGCTTGTTATAAGTCTGTAGGTGATTAATATCCTCTTACCCTCTTGGTTCAATTTTGGATGGTTGTATATGTTAAGAAATTTGTGTATTTTGTTTAGATTTTCCAATTTATTTGAATATAGGTTTTCAGAGTAGTCCTTAATGATTTCCTGGATTTTCTTGGTGTTTGTTATTGCTGCTTTTTCATTTCTAATTTGTTGATTTTGGCCCTTTTTTGGTTTAGCTCATTCTTGTTTTATTAGGAGTTTGAGATACAGCATTAGGTTATCTATTTGAGATCTTTCTGTGTTTTTTTTTTTTTTTTTTTTTTTGGTGGTACTGGTGTTTGAACTCAGGCCTATACCTTAAGCCACTCCTTCCTTTTTTGTGAAGGGTTTTTTTGAGACAGGAGTTCAAGAACTGTTTGCCCGGGCTGGCTTTGAATCTAGAGCCTTCTGATCTCTGCCACTCGAGTAGCTAGGATTGCAGGTGTGAGCCACTGGTGCCTGGCCCTTTCTCAGTTTTTAATATGTGCATTTATGACTATGAGCTTTCCCCTTAGGATTGCCTTTGCTGTGTCCCATAGGTTTTGAGGGGTTGTGCTTTCATTTTCATTAAATTCCAGGAACTTTTTGATTTCTTCTCTATTTCTTTGATGACCCACTGATCATCTGATGATGAAGTAGCATGTTGTTCAGCTTTTAGTTGTTTGAGTATTTTCTGCTGTTTATTTTGTTGTTGAATTCTAGTTTTATTCCGTTGTGGTCATACAGTACACAGGGGGTTATTTCAGTTTTCTTTTATTTGTGAAGATGTCCTTCATGACCTAAAATATGGTCTATTTTAGAGAAAGTTCCATGGGATGGTGAGAAGAGTGTATATTGTGCTGTTGCAGGATGGAATGTTCTGCTGATATCTGTCAGGTCCATTTGATCTATGGTGTCATTCAATTCTACAGTTTCTTTGTTGATTTTTGTCTGGATGGCCAATCTATTGGTGGTAGAAGAGTACTGAAGTCTACCATCATTGTGTTGGGGGAGGGGGTCTCTAAGTCCAGAAGTGTATGTGTAATGAAGTTAGGTGCACTGACATTGGGCACATATAAGTTAACAATTGTTGTTTCCTTTGGGGATGTATTGCTCCTTTTATTGGTATGAAGTGACCTTCTTTGTCTCTTCAGACTAATTTAGGTTTGAAGTTTACTTTACTTGATACAAGTATTGCTACTCCTGCCTGTTTTCAGGGATCATTAGCTAGGTAAATCTTCTTCCTCCCTTTCACCCTAAGGCAATGTTTGTTTCTGTCTGTAAGGTGGGTTTCTTATAACACAACATAGGTGCTAAGGTTGCCAGGATGAGTAAACTGAAGTCCATGTTTCTAGGGGCTCCTCTTCTGATCCTCAGACAGAAGTGTGTAGGTTGCCAATGAGCAATATGTGGTAAGCTGGAAGAGCCTTGTGGGCCTTGAAAGGCTCAGTTGTGGAGTGGGATCATTAAGGGAAAGCAGGGGGAGAGTGACATGCAACGCCTCAGGACCATAACATATATTTCTTGAAATTTTAAGTAGCTTGTGTTTGACAGACTGTTCTTGGACCTGAATATTGTTAGACTAGGGATCTGCAAACTTTTATTATTTTTTTTAACAAAGGACCAAAAGTCATTTTACAAAAGTTATTGCTGCATGCTCTTTCATATTTTTACCACTTAAAGTCAGAAAGAAAAACAAAACTCTCTTTGCTTATGGGAAGTAAGTGGGCCACAACCCTGGACTAGATTATCAAAATGCCTTCTCTGCCTTGATCTTGAAGCATGAACTTGATCTCAGTGGAAGTGGAAAGCCACTGTGCTATTTGTTTATTTATTTATTTAATTCTATTTTTGGGATAGGGTCTTGCTTTGTAGCCTGGGCTGGCCTTAAACCTAAGATCCT